>NW_026867538.1:1487474-1815352 GCF_020745735.1 Hemiscyllium ocellatum
CCACGTTGACAGTCCATAAACAGGGCTTGACCTTTGAAATACATGGAGATTTTGCTTCACAGAATCCTACGAATATCTATGCTAGGAGCCCAGCAATCACGTCTCTATATTCCTACAGAGGTCCAGAGTTTACCTGCTACAGTCTCAGAGATTCTTTCACCTTTGTATCTTTCAAAATGTCCACCACCTCTCCTCTATGGTGAGGATATCGGCATTTATTTCTCCCTAACGTATTTGTAGAAGCCCTTTGAAGTTTTCTCAAATCTGTTTGCCAAATCTAATTCATGTCCCATTTTTCTCGTCTGTCACTCTTCAATCTACTTCTATTACCCTTATACTCTGTAAAGTTTCACTCGATTCCTTCTCGTTATACTTAACATATGCTTCCTTATTTTTTCTTGCTTAGATTCTCAGTTTCACTTGTCACTCAGTATTCTCTGCACCTACCAGTTTTGCCCTTCACCGCATTCAGGACATAATGTATCTAAACTCTCCTTATTTCATTTTGAAGGCTTCACATTTTTTTCAGCTGTCCCTTAACCAAGAATATCAGACCTCAATCAACTTTTGAAACTTCTTGCTTTATCCCGTCAAAACTTGCCTGACTCCACATTCGATTTTTACCTTTGAAATCCGGTCTATATTTTTTTCGAAAATATAATTGTGATCACTTGCCTCACTTGCTCTCCCACTGAAATTTCAGTCGCCAACACTGCCTTATTTCCTAATGATGGTCAATTTTGCTCCTTGTCAAGAAGGTATCTCCATATAGTGAAGACAAAGGTATTCTGCGCAGTTGATGAATCCATCTCCATCCAATCCCTTAATACTACGACAGCCCAGTCTATGTTAGGAAATCTACTCTCAGCATTACCACCCTATCTTTTTTTATCAGCTAACTGAGATCACATTCAAAATTTGGGTCTCAATGTCCCGCTGACTATTGGGAAGTCTACCGTAATATCTTAATAAGGTGATTAACTCTTTCATATTTCTCGATTTCACCCAAATAATTTCAGTGGATGTTCTCCCTGGTAAAATCTCCCTCAACTACAGCTGTCATGCTATCTCAGTTAAAAAGGCAACACCCCCACCCCACCTTCACCTCCCCTTCTATCCCTTTTCTTGCATGTATACCCAGGAATATTAAGCTGCCAGTCCCAACCATCCCTGAACCACATCTCTGTAATTGCGATGATGTCTCAGTTCCACGTTTCCAATCTTGACCTAAGATCATCTGCCTTACCCGTCAGGCTCTTGCATTGAAACATATGCTGTTTAATTATTCACTCCTACTCCAGGCCCCAATCAATTCAGGTGCAGCCCATCCTTATACAGGCAACTTCTACTGCAGAAGAGATTCCAATGATCCAAAATTATGTGTACTTCTCTCCTGCACCGGCTGTTCAGTGATACATGCATCTACTTTATCCTCATATTCTTATTATCACTAGCATCTAGCGCCGGGAGTAATCCCGATGTACCTTCCCTTCAGGGCCTAGTCTTTAACTACCTGAATATTATTTCTCATATCCTCTCCTCAAAATCTTATCCTTTCTGCTTTCTCTGTGGTGGTTTCTAATATTAATATCGATCTCGTAAAGGCATCTCTCCGCTTTGCGTCTATTCTGATCCGCTGTGAGACACGCCTGGCCCTGACACCCGGGAGGCATAGCACCATTCTGATGCCTTGTTAACTAGCCATCGATCAGATAAGCCATGACTTTGTTGCTAAAATTGGGAGCTGGCTGTGCAAATTCACTGCCTTGTCTCAACTATTAAAAATGACAGCACTCATTGTGTGTATGTTGAAACATCTGAGACGTCCTGGGATTCCGGAAGGCGTTGTCATTTATTTCCTTTAATTCTGCACCTTTGTGCTGTGTCATCTTCTCAGCAGCTCACTCGGCTTTTCCCTCTCCTTTACCCGTTTTGTCTCTATACATCTGGCGTCGCCATTTTGCTTCATCTAACTGATTACTCTCTTCCTCACTCTCTCTCGGATCTCTGAGTCTCTCACTCGCCTCACACCAACACCCCCTCCCTTTTCATTTCTTCCCGTAATCTTTTTCTGTTTCTCAAGTTTTCTTTTTCCTCCTGAGCTCTTATTTGTGCTGATTTTATGCACCACCATTTGAGAGCAGTCTTTTAAGTTTCCATCTTCATCTGCTGCCGTTGTGCTGATGTTGAGATCGGGCAGCTCAGTTAGCTTTCTGCTTCGTTTGTGACACAGTGCGATGAAAACAGTGAAGGTTATCGAAATGCCAAGATAAAGACAGGAAGAGATAATATGACGGGTAGGCCTTTCGGAACCTAAATTTAGCTAAGCTAAACAGCAAGCCCATAACTGTTTCAATATTCCTCGCAACCACTTTCCTGTGTTTTTTCTGGTACCCTTGATTCCCGACTGATGAATAACTGATACATCTCAGACTTCAATGGCGACAAAGATTCTGGACCCACAACTCTCTCTGGCAAGAAGTTCCAAATATTAACAACAATCTGAGAGAGAAAAAAAAGTCATCCTGATTTTAGTCTTAAATTGACTCCTTTTTGCTGAGACTTTGGTCCCTGCCTCTGCCAAAAGGGGAAATGCTCTGTCCGCAATGACCCTGTGATGTCACCTTAAGAAACTTTTGTGTTTCAATTCGACCTTGAATTGTTTTGAGCTCCAGTAAGCAGTATCCCAAACTCCTTAATTGGTGCTTGTGAAGCACATAGAACCAGGTTCAGAGAAAAGGATCATTCAATGCTTCAAGTGCATGCTCCTATATCTTTTCATCTTGGTTATGTTGTGCCTTCTCTTTCTTGCGACTCGAACTAAGAATATCCAATCCTATGTTTTCACAAAGTGTCTGTGATGCAAATGATAAGAGAATGAGAAATCTACTGTTCTTAATCTTTTCTCGCTTTTGCTGATACAACGAAGCACTGCTGAATGGGCTGTCAGAACACATTGTGTATTCAGAGGTTCGCTTTTTGGAGGAAACGTGGCAAGCGTGGGAGCTCGGTCCTGTGAAACGCCTCTGTGATGTTTCCTCCGGCATTTATACTAATTTGTATCTGCTGCTTGTATCAGACAGCGGAATGAGGACATGCCACAGCCCAAAGGACTAACCACACTAACTTACATCAAAAATATTTTTGAACTGACAGCCAGATTACTGCGACCAGTGGGTCTCATAACAGCACACGAACCAACAGCCACTCTCAGACAACAACTCACCACGACGAAGGACCCGATACCCAGCATGAGCAAAACAAATGTAGTGTACGAAATCCCCATGCAAGGACTGCACAAAACACTACATAGGACAAACAGGAAGACAGCTAACGAACCGCATCCATGAACACCAACTAGACACGAAACGACATGACCAGCTTTCCTTAGTAGCCACACACTCAGATGACAAGCAACATGAGTTCGACTGGGACAACACTACTATTATAGGACAAGCCAAATAGAGAACAGCCAGGGAATTCCTGGAGGCATGGCACTCATCCACTGATTCAATCAACAAGCACATCGACCTGGACCCAATATGCCGGCCACTGCAGCGGACAGCTGGAACTAACGACCGGAAGAAGCAGATACAAATCACTATAAATGCCGGAGGAAACATCACAGAAACGCTTCACAGGAGCTCCCCAGGACTGAGGATGTCACCTAGACAGGGGACCGAAACGTCTGCAACACAAATTCCCACCTCTGCGAACAGAACCACAACAACGTGAACCCGAGCTACAAATCTTCTCCCAAAATTTGGTAATGTTCTTGTCCAACATTTGCTTCAATGGCCCTAATATCTCTGATACTTTCTTCCTCGTCTGGCAGTGCATTCTACATACCGACCTCGCGTTTTGTAAAGAATATATTTCTGACATAGATTAGATTAGATTACTTACAGTATGGAAACAGGCCTTCGGTCCATCAAGTCCACACCGACCCATCGAAGCGCAACCCACCCATACCCCTACATTTACCCTCACCTAACACTACAGGCAATTTAGCATGGCCAATTCACCTCACCCGCACATCTTTGTGACTGTGGGAGGAAACCGGAGCACCCGAAACCCACGCAGACACGGGGAGAATGTGCAAACTCCACACAGGCAGTCGCCTGAGGCGGGAATTGAACCCAGGTCCCTGGCGCTGTGAGGCAGCAGTGCTAACCACTGTGCCACCGTGCCGCCCAAATCTCCCCTATACTTTCCAACAATCACCTTAAACGTATTCAAACATTGGGAGAAGATTTGTAGCTCGGATGCTCGTTGTTGTGGTTCTGTTCGCCGAGCTGGGAGGTTTTGTTGCAAACGTTTCGTCCCCTGTCTAGGTGACATCCTGAGTGCTTGGGAGCCTGCTGTGAAGCGCTTCTTTGATGTTTCCCCCGGCATTTATAGTGGCTTGTCTCAGCCGCTTCCGGTTGTCAGTTGCTATCCGCTGCAGTGGCCGGTATATTGGGTCCATGTTGATGTGTTTATTGATAGAATCAGTGGATGAGTGCCATGCCTCTAGGAATTCCCTCGCTATTCTCTGTTTGGCTTGCCCTATAATAGTAGTGTTGTCGCAGTCGAAGTCACGTTGTTTGTCATTTGTATGTGTGGCTACTAAGGATAGCTGGTCGTGTCGTTTCGTGGCTAGTTGGTGTTCGTGGATGCGGATTGTTAGCTAACTTCCTGTTTGTCCGATGTGGTGTTTTGTGTAGTTCTTGCATGGGATTTTATACACTGCATTGGCTTTGCTCATGCTAGGTATCGGGTCCTTTGTTCTGGTGAATTGTTGTCTGAGAGTGGCTGTTTGTTTGAGTGCTGTTATGAGTCCTAGTGGTCGCAGTAGTCTGGCTGTCAATTCAGAAATGTTTTTGATGTATGGTCGTGTGGCTAGTCCTTTGGGTTGTGGTATGTCATCATTCCGTTGTCTTTCCCTTAGGCAACTGTTGATGAAATTGCGCTGGTATCCGTTTTTAGTAAATACATTGTATTGGTGTTCTTCTTCCTCTTTTTGCAATACTGGTATACTGCAGTGTGTTGTGCCCCTTTTGAATAATGTCCTGATGCAACTTCGTTTGTGTGTGTTGGGGTGGTTGCTTTCATAGTTCAGGACGTGGTCTGTCTGTGCAGCTTTTCCGTATACCTTCGTGCTGAATTCTCCGTTCGGTGTTCTCTGTACAATCACGTCTAGGAATGGAAGTTGCTTGTCCTTTTCTTCCTCTCTCGTGAATCGGATTCCTGTGAGTGTGGCATTGATGATCCGATGTGTGTTCTCTATTTCTGTGTTTTTACTGATTACAAAGGTGTCGTCCACATATCTGAACCAGAGTTTTTAGTTGTATTTGCAGTAAAACTGTTTGTTCTAAGCTTTGCATTCACAACTGTCTGCTTAAAGGACCTTAATCTCAAATCCCCTCTATACCTTTCTCCTGATCTCTCAATACTATGACCCCTACTGCCAGTCACTCCTGCCATGTGGAAAGGTCTCTGGCAATTGACTCCATCCATTCCTCTCATTATCTTGTATACCTCGATCAGGGCAACCCTCTTCTTCCTTCTTTCCAGAGAGAAGTCTGAGCCGAGTCAACCTTTCTTCATAAGGGAAGCCCTCCAGTCCAGGCAGCATCCTGGTAAATCTTCTTTGCACCCTCTCCAAAGCCTCTGTATCTTTCCTACAATGGGGCGACCAGAATTGGATGCAATATTCGAAGTGTGGTCTCACCAGGTACTTGTAGAGATGTAGCATATCCTCGCGGCTCTTAAACTCGATTCCCCATTAATGAAAACCGGAACACCATATGCTTTCTTAACAACCCTATCCACTTGGTGGTACCTTTGAGGGATTTATTCACTTGAATACCAAGATCCTGGTGTTCCTGCACATTGCCAAGAACCCTAGTTTTAATCCCATTTTCAGCATTCAAGTTCGACCTTCCAAAATGTATCACTTCGCATTAATCCAGGTTGAACTCCAGTTGGTATTTCTCAGCCCAACTCTGCATTCTGTCTCTGTTGCGCTGCAACCTGCAATAGCCCTCGATATCATCAACGGTAGCTCCTCAAACATTTCTGTCATCCGCTAATTTACTAACCGACCCTTTCAGCTTCCTCATCCAAGACATTTATAAAAACTACTAAGAGCAGAGGCACAAAAACAGAACCCTCCTGGACCCCACTCAACGCTGAACTCCAAGCAGAATACTTTCTATCTACAATCACTCTCTGCCTTCCATCAATCAAACAATTCAGAATTCAGATATGTAAACCTCTGTATCCCATACCTCCCGACTTTTTGAATGAGTCTGCCATGGGGAACCTTATCAAATGTCTTGCTGAAGTCCAGATATACCACATCTAATGCTTGACCTTCGACGACCTTTCTTCTCACCTCCTGAAAGAACTCAATAAGATTAGTGTGGCATGACGGGCCCCTCACAAAGTCATGTTGACTCCTTTTGATCACACTACGGTTTACCAAATATGCATAACTACTGTCCTTCAGAATTCTTTCCAAAGCTTTGCCGACAACAGACGTAAGATTAACTGGTCTGTAATTTCCATGGATTTCCTTCTTAGTTGAAAATGTGTTGCTGGTTAAAGCACAGCAGGTTAGGCAGCATCCAAGGAATAGGAAATTCGACGTTTCGGGCATAAGCCCTTCATCAGGAATGAGGAGAGTGTGCCAAGCAGGCTAAGATAAAAGGTAGGGAGGAGGGACTTGGGGGAGGGGCGATGGAGATGTGATAGGTGGAAGGAGGTCAAGGTGAGGGTGATAGGCCAGAGTGGGGCGGGGGCGGAGAGGTCAGGAAGAAGATTGCAGGTTAGGAGGGCGGTGCTGAGTTGAGGGAACCGACTGAGACAAGGTGAGGGGAGGGGAAATGAGGAAACTAGAGAAATCTGAGTTCATTCCTTGTGGTTGGCGGGTTCCCAGGCGGAAGATGAGGCGCTCCTCCTCCAGCCGTGGTGTTGCTATGTTCTGCCGGTGGAGGAGTCCAAGGACCTGCATGTCCTCGGTGGAGTGGGAGGGAGAGTTAAAGTATTGAGCCACGGGGTGGTTGGGTTGGTTGGTTCGGGCATCCCAGAGGTGTTCTCTGAAGCGTTCCGCAAGTAAGCGGCCCGTCTCCCCAATATAGAGGAGGACACATCGGGTGCAGTGGATGCAATAGATGATGTGTGTGGAGGTACAGGTGAACCTGGGGCCTTGGAGGGAAGTGAGGGAGGAGGTGTGGGCGCAAGTTTTACATTTCCTGCGGTTGCAGCGGAAGGTGCCGGGAGTGGAGGTTGGGTTGGTGGGGGGTGTGGACCTGACGAGGGAATCACGAAGGGAGTGGTCTTTGCGGAACGCTGATAGGGCAGGGGAGGGAAATATATCCCTGGTGGTGGGGTCCGTTTGGAGGTGGCGGAAATAACGGCGGATGATACGTTGTATACGGAGGTTGGTGGGGTGGTAGGTGAGAACCAGTGGGGTTCTGTCTTGGTGGCGGTTGGAGGAGCGGGGCTCAAGGGCGGAGGAGCGGGAAGTGGAGGAGATGCGGTGGAGGGCATCGTCGATCACGTCTGGGGGGAATCTGCGGTCCTTGAAGAAGGAGGCCATCTGGGCTGTGCGGTGTTGGAACTGGTCCTCCTGGGAGCAGATGCGGCGGAGACGAAGGAATTGGGAATATGGGATGGAGTTTTTACAGGGGGCAGGGTGGGAGGAGGTGTATAGTAGATGTCTGTGCTGAGTCGGTCGCCCGAGATAGAAATGGAAAGGTCTAGGAAGTGGAGGGAGGAGTCTGAGACAGTCCAGGTGAATTTGAGGTCGGGATGGAAGCTGTTCGTAAAGTTGATGAACTGTTCAACCTCGTCGTGGGAGCACGAGGCCGCGCCGATACAGTCATCGATGTAGCGGAGGAAAAGGTGGGGTGTGGTGCCAGTGTAGTTGCGGCAGATGGACTGTTCCACATATCCTACGAAGAGACAGACATAGCTGGGGCCCATGCGGGTGCCCATGGCAACTCCTTTAGTTTGGAGGAAGTGGGAGGATTGAAAAGAGAAGTTATTCAGGGTGAGGACCAGTTCAGTCAGTCGAAGGAGGGTGTCAGTGGAAGGGTAGTGGTTGGTCCGGCGGGAAAGGAAGAAGCGGAGGGCTTTGAGTCCTTCGTGATTGGGGATGGAGGTGTACAGGGACTGGATGTCCATCGTGAAAATAGGATTTCCTTCTTACCCCTCCTTTAAAGAGGAACAGCATTCGCCTCCTTCCAATCATCCGGTATGGTCGGCCCCGTGGAGAGTGAAGAGTCAAAGATCTTTGACAGGGGAATTGCAACTTCCTTTCTTGTTATCCGGAGCAGCCTCGGATAAATCTGGTCTGGCCCGACGGACATCTCCACATGAATGCTTACAGAAACTGTCAGCACATTGTGAAGAATGAGACACAGAGAGAGCAACAGAGAGAGAGAGAGAGAGAGAGCGTGAGAGAGAGAGAGACGGAGAGAGAAAAAGAGAGACAGATGGATATTGTTAAGAGGGAGTGTAACATTGATAGAATTCTCAGGCTTCACAGAACATGACATATCCTGGGGCTGGAAAATGAGAGATAGAATGTTACTGCAGTTTTCTTCCCACTAGCTTTCTATGAGCTTGCCCAGTATCTCTCTCGTTTGTTCTAACTTTCTCGGTGTCTCCACGTTTTAACAGCTAACGTTTGGCAATCAAAAGGGCCTTTTCGAAAGTCTCGGATTGTTTGATTCATTCATTCCATATCACCCTCTCCCCTTCTCTGAGGCTTACTTCTGTCTCAGCTATTTTTCTCATTTTAGTCTCTGTATCACTCTCACTACTTCCCTCGTTCTTCACATTCTCCTCTCTCCATCTCATTTCCGGCATTATTTTCCTCTTTTATCAGGTGCTTCAATCCATTATATTCACCTTACTCCCTTTCATACGCCCACATTGCACCAATGCAATTATTCTCTGCTATCTTTCTCTCTTTACCTTTTGCATCTACTGTGGATATATATTTTTGACACCAAGACATTACCATTTTGTTTTGTATTTAGCCCTGGAACAGAATAGTCCTGCCAAAAGTCAAATTCGAGTGTGAGAGTGGTGAACAAATTCAGCATGAATGAGCTGTCTCTGAATATGATTCTGCAGCTCGCTGTCTACCCGTGATGAACAACGCACAACGTGAACAATGCACAATCTCAACGATCGCCTGACACATTACAGTCAGTGTGATTCATTGATGGTAAAGAAATAATGTGCAGAGATCTGTCTGACAACCACGTGTGGAAATAGACAAATGCGAACACTCAATCAGGTTTAATCAGCGAGGCTTACAATATATGTTCTGCTCATGGGACGAAATTGATCTTCTGGTCGACATTCTTCAATAAAGAAGTCTTCCGGAATGCTTCAGCCTTGTGCTGTGTGCCGGACACAATTCCAACTCAGACAAAGTGTTCCTTCTGATTTACATTGACTCTAGGTTAAGTCTGATTCCTGAACTAGTTCAAATATTGCCTTGCTCCGAAATGTAGTCCATTTCACATTACCTCGTAGATTCCCATCAATTATCAAAGTTTGGAACAAAGCTGCTGTGACGTCTAGTTGAATGAATACGGCTAGTGCTGAGGGATGGAAAGGAAATTCTTGCTGTGCAAATCGTATTTGCATTCATCCACATAACTCGACACATCCCCAATAGATTTGGAGACACAATGTTTTTTCAATTGTCCCTGAAGTCTATTTGCTATTCTCAAACAAGATCTTCAAAATTTTGCCATTTTAATATTGAAAACGGGGGATATTTAAACACTTCGCAGTCAGGGACTTGTTTCTTCTGCCCTACACATAGACAATAAGATACTGAGATATATTCAGGGAGAGGTCACTTCTTGAAATTTTGCTGATGTCTTTCAGACTCGATGGCGACTGATGACTCGGCAGTTCGGCTTCAGAGGAAAGATTTTTACAATGTGGCAATGACCTAACAGCAGGAAAGTTCAACCATCTGGGAAGAAGGGTGAGGCAGGTGAGAGATATTGTCAGGTTGCCAGGGAAGTGGAGGGAGGAAGGTTCAAAGAGACACCTCATGTGAAAAGAGAACACGAGATACAGAGATAAATTCGTTGCAGGACAAGACGAAAGCCATGAGCAGAGGGAGAAGATTGCTACTGAGCGAGACAGATTTAGATGCAGCGAGAGGGAGAAACGGGACTGTAGGAGATCAATGTAAATACGAACAGAATGAAATGTGCAAGGAATAGAAAATCTCACAGGGAAAGATTCAGAGAGAGGAAAAGGAAAAATGAGAGAGAAATGATCAGAGATTAATCCATCCTTGGAAGACTGGATATTCGATGTGATGAAAGGTTGATCCAACAGCACATTAAGAGATATGAATGATGGATGTGATGGGTGAATGACTCATTTCATGCATGACTGGATTATTGATGTGATGAGGTATTAATTCATCACGACTAGAGGACCAGATGGTGGTTGTGATGGTGGATTGATCCAACGTATTGGAGAACAGGGTCATTGATGTGGGAAACCTCGGAGATTCAGACGCTTTGATATTGTCTCTAAAAATAAAATCTTGATCCTTTGCAATGACGTACTGAGGCCAGCGGAGACTGACATTGGGTCACTTAAAACACAAGAGGGACAGACACGGAGTTTTAGACTTTGAATCATTATGTTCTCATTCACTCATTCAAAGTATGCATCCCATTGCAGACAGAACCGGACACAAAAAAGAGACATACACAACCAGAGACATACATACAACCATATATGCAGACACAAACTTGCAGGCACAAACACAAAAATAGATGAACAGACATACATATTCACACATACGCTTCCCTCCAAGATGAAAATGTGTCCCATGGGAGACAGAGCTTGTCGCACACAGTTTCTTATCCCCATTTACAAATTTATAAACTGGGATAATTTTAAAAATGACGTCATTTGGTCCCCTTGTGTGATGTGGTCTAAACCTATGCTTCAAAATATCTCCAGTTACAGAGTTTTAGAGTCCTACAGCACGGAGTCAGACTGGTTTGCCTTAACTGGTCCATTCTGAGCAAAAAAATCCATCAAGGTTACACCCATTTCCCTATCCTTGTCCCATATCCTTCTAAACCTTTCCTATCCATTTATCTGGTCAAATTCCTTTTAAATGTTGTTAATGTAACCGCCTCAACAACGGCTGCTGACAGCTCATTCCACTTTCTGTGTGAAAACGTTGCCCAACAAGTTCCCTTTTATTCATTCTCCTCAACCCTCTCGTCCTTGGTTCCCCAAAACTCGGAAAATTATTGGATGTTTTCACCCTATCTATGCCTTACATTATCTAATGCACGTCTAAAAGATCCTCTCTCAGCCACCTATGCTCGAAGTAAAAAAAAGCTCAAAACTGTCCTACCACTTCTGATAACTCAGACCCTTGGTTCAAGCAGCCTTGGAAATTTCATCTGCACTCTATCCAGTTCAATAACATACTTTACTTCCCATTGCAGGGTGACGAAACTGAACACAATCCTACAAAAACCACGTCAAATACGCCCTGTTCAACTTCACCACAACTTCCCAACTTCTATACTTCTTCCCTGACTGATAAATGCCAGTATGCCAAAAGCTTCTTCACAGTGACTCCACTTTCCTGAACCGTGAACCTGAACTCCAACGTCCCTCTGCTCCATTGCTCTTCTGAAGGGGCTACATTCTCCTATGTTAATTTAAGATTCCAAGTGCAAGACCTCACGTTTTTCAATATTCAATACCAAATGCCATTTCTCAGCCTCCTTCCCCAGTTGATCAATGTTCTGCTGCATTTACCGATCACCTTACTTACTACACACAATAATTCCTTGTTCAGTGTCAATTGCCAATTTAACAGTCATGCCTTGTATATTCTCATCCAAGTCATTGGTCTAGATTATAAACAGCAATGGGCCCCGGACTGACCCTGGAGACACTGAACCAGTCACATGCCTGCAGACAAGCAAGCATCCTTCTGATATGTTCCGATTTTTTAAGCTGAACAAGATATCTGACACTCCTGCTTTTTTAACACTCCAGCATAATTGTTTTCTTTTTTATATTAGCCACACACACTGCCGCCTAACTGTAGTTGTGCTTATTTTTTTTCCCCAGCAGCGATGCTCTCTCTCTCTCTCGCTCTCTCTCTTTCTCTTTCTCTCTGTGTTTGTGTTTGTGTGCATGTGTGTGTGCAGACACAGTCAAAGACACAATATGTACAAATCATTATTAAATTTCCACCACCAGGAAGAAAAGAAACACCCAAGTGGGCAATGACAAGCAATGCCCTTCTCATCCTAGGACAATGATATGTGATCACTCAGTGAAGAGGAGAGAAGGGAGTAAATCAAAATCACATTGGAGGGTGAGTTAATACACTCCACTCACTTCGGTTCCCACCACGCCCTTAACAGCTCAAGGGTGTTGGTGGACACTGCGTTACCCTTCTGCAGGGACATCCGGGTTCTAAAATAACCGCAGAAAAGGGGCAGGCAGTCGCCCGTAACGAACCACTCCACGGCCCGCTGGCTGGACCTGTTTATGGTCGGTTTGGCCAGGGCCAGGAGCAGCCCCACGAGGAGGTCCTCTGATCTATCCACCCTTCTCCGTATCAGGTGCTCGAAGATCCGGAGCGTGGCGGAGACGTTTAACCAAAAAGAGAGAAGAAGCTTTTTAGAATATCAACACCTACCAAAAGAGTGAGTTTGACCCCACTCCACAGCTCACCAATAGGATAAACAACACACTGCGAAACCTACAAAAAAACGGACAGATAACCAGGTCTGACCTACAAAGAATGAAACCGGAAAGCAACAACACCCCCAGATTCTATGGACTACCTAAAGTACACAAACCAGACATCCCACTCAGACCCATAGTAACAGAAAACAGGACGCTGAACCTATTAACAAAGACGGCATACATAAACTACTAGACCTGTGCCTCACAACACACTTCACATTCAACAACCAGATATATGAACAAAATAACGGAACACCCATGGGCTCACCGATCTCCGGACTGCTAGCAAATGCAGTTATGCAAAGGTTAGAAAAAACAGTTTTACCGCAACTACAACCCAAACTATGGATCAGATACGAGGACGACACCTTTGTAATAATTAAAAACACAGACATAGAGAACACAGACCGGATCATCAACGCCACGCTCAGATGTAATGGTACAAAGAACACCGAACGGAGAATTCACCACGAAGGTATACATAAAAGCCACACACACAGACCAAGTCCTGAACTATGAAAGCAACCACCCCAACACACACAAACGAAGTTGCATCAGGACATTATTCAAAAGGGCCACAACACACTGCAGCACACCTGAACTACAGAAAGAGGAAGAAGAACAAGGTATACAAGGTATTCAACAAAAACGGATACCCACGCAATTTCGTTAACAGATGCCTCAGAGAAAGACAACAAAATGAGGGCATCCCACAACCCAAAGGACTGGCCACACTCCCATACATCAGGATCTTTTCTGAACTGACAGCCAGACGGCTGCAACCACTAGGACTCATAACAGCACACAAACCAACAGCCACTCTCAGACAACAACTCACCGGGACAAAGGACCCGATATCCAGCATGAGCAAAAGCAACGTAGTGTACAAAATCCCATGCAAGGACTGCACAAAACACTACGTAGGACAAACAGGAAGACAGCTAACAACCCTCATCCATGAACACCAACTGGCCACGAAACGACACGATCAGCTATCCCTAGTAGCCATACACTCAGATGACAAACAATATGAATTCGATTGGGACAACACCACCGTTATAGGACAGGCCAAACAGAGAACAGCCAGGGAATTCCTAGAAGCATGGCCCTCATCCACGAATTAGATCAACAGACACATCGATATAGACCCTATATATCGGCCACTGCAGCGGACAGCTACTGACAACCGGAAGCGGCAGATTCAAACCAGTATAAATGCCGGAGGAATCCGCACAGAAACGCTTCACAGGAGGTTCCCAAGCACTGAAGATTTCACCTAGAAAGGGGATAAAACGTTTGCAAGAAAAACTCCCAGATCGGCGAACAGAACCACAACAGACAAATCTACCATACTACCCTTGTCAACATTCCAGGTCATTTCATCAAGAAGGTTAAATGCTCCTCTTAAATACGTAACTCGTGAATCAGCAGCTTCTATTTGCAGCAGCGGGATCCCTGTGAGATTGGACAGGCAGACGGCCAGGAAGGGAAGTTCCCATCTGAAAGTCTTACTTCCTAAATAGGTAGAGTTAAGGCTCAAAAGCAGTGGACCCAGACACGGGGATTACTGAACACATGAACGGGTAGTGGTTAAACCGGAAATGCTAGACGTGTCCTCCACCACTGAATAATCGGCAGTATCCGGTGGCTTGGTAGGATCAGGCCTTTTCTTTTCCATTATTCAATCTCTCTTGGCAATTTAGAGCTGAGGGGAAAGACGTTAGGGTTGTTACATGCTCCTCTTGCAAGATGTGGGATTGAAGGATTATCACTGATGTTCCTGCTGACTCTGGCTGTGAGAAGTGCACCCAAATCCAAATCCTCACGGATTACGTTAGACAACTGGAGCTGGAGCTGGATGAACTTCATATCGTTCAGGAGGCTGAGAGGTTAATAGAGAGGAATTAAGGGGAGATAGTCACATCTAAGGTACAGGATAAATATAGCTGCGTGACCGTCAAGAGATGGAAAGACAATAGGCACACAGTGAAGGGACAGAATGCGGCCGTTTCTCTCAATAAGATTTATATAATTTTTGAGTACTGTTGGGCAGGGCAGCAACCTATCGGGGAAACGACAAGTTCCTGGCGCTGAGCCTGGTTCTGTGGCTCAGAAAAGAATCGGGAAAAATATGGAGAGCAATAGTGATAGAAAATACAAAGGTGAGAGAAACAGAGGAAATTCTGTGGTTGCGAGCGAGGCAGCCCTCTGGTATGTTGCCTGCCGTATGCCAGGATCAGGGATGTTTTGGATAGAGTCTTCAGGATTCTTAAGGGGGAGGAAAAGCAGCCAGAAGTCGTTAAGCACATCGGTACCAATAATATTTGGTGGGAAAGGAATGAGGAGCTGAGAAAGAGAGTTCAGTTGGAAGCTAGCATGCAGGATGAGCAATGTAGTAATCTCAAGATTGCTTCCGGTGCCACGTGCTAGTGAGACGAAGGAAAGAGAGCGAATGCAGCTGAACACGTTGCTGCAGAGTGAGGAAGGAGGGATGGCTTCAGATATTTTTATCATGGGGATACCTGTTGGGGAATGTGGAATCTGTAGAAAAAGGACGGGTTTCCCCCTAAACTGAAAGGCGAGGGGATTGCAAGAGTGTTTTGGGAAGATTTAAAATACACTGGAAGGGGCGGGGGGGGGTGATTTGGGAACCACAGCTACAGATTGGGTGAGGAATTAGATGGTAACCAGCAGTATGCAAAGACTCAGTGAGTACGCGTTGGTACTTCATAAGGCAAAGGTGCAGTAAAAGTGATGGTTGACGTATGTCGACCTTTATTCAAGAAGTATCATGATTAAAGATGACGAACTCAAGAGTATGGATCAGTACTTGGAACTATAAAGTTGTCACTATTACAAAGACTTGGATATCACAGAGGCATGAATGGTTTTTGGATGTTCCAAGTTTTAGATATTTCATAAGCAATGATGGTGCGTGGTGGTGGGTTGTGTGAGGGGAGAGTGAAGGTAAAAGATGTGGAGGAGTAGCATTGCTAATCAGGAATTGTATCATAACTGCAGAGCGAGAGAAGTCGAGGAGGGTTTGGCTCCAGAGTCACTTTGTTTTGAAGTCAGAAACAGGAAAAGAGCAGTCACTTTATTGGAAGTATTTTTACAGGCCCCTCAAAAGCAACAAACAGGCAGAGGAGCAGATTGTGAGGCAGATTTTCAAGAGTTGCAGAAGTAAGACAGTTGTTGTCACAGGGGACTTTAAATTCTATGATATTGAATGGAAACTCCTTAATTCAAAATGTTTGGAATTAGCATTATTTGTCAGTTGTGTTCAGGAAGAATTCCTTGTGCAATGTATAGATAGACTAACCAGACGGGAAGCCACATCAGATTTGGTGCGAGGCAATGAAACATGTCACATGTCAAATCACTCTGGGGGAGAGCATTTTAATGATAGTGATCACAAGTCCCTAACATTTACTATACCCATCGAGTGGAATAGTGGCAGACGGTATGGCAAAGTATTCAATTAGGCGAGGGAGAACTACAGTTTCATTTGGCAGTAACTGGGGCTCCTAAATTGTGAATTGATATTCCCAGGGAAGTGAACACTAAAAATGTGGAGGTTGGTTAGGAAACACATGCTCATAGTGTTAGGAAGGTTTGCAACACCGAGGCAAGGAAGGAGGAGTAGATTGAAAGAACCTTGGGGGACAGGGGATGTGTAACATCTAGTCAAATGGAATAAAAGAAGCTTACTTAATGTTGATGAGGCAGGCATCCCTCAGGACTTTGAAGGATTACAAGGGAGCCAGGATGGAACTGAAGCATGGACTTAAGAGAGATAGAAGGGGACGTGAAAAAAAGTGTTCGCGGGTAGGATTAAAGAAAATCCTCAGGCGTTGTACACTTATGTGAGGAACAAGATTATGGCCAGAGTGAGGGTATAGTTGATCAGGGATAGTGGAGTTATTTTGTGCCTGAAACTGAAGGAAATAGGGAGCTCCTTAATGAATAATTTGCTTCAGTGTTCACGACTGAGAGTGTCCTTAACGGTTGTGAGGACAGAGTGAAATGACTGATGTGATTGAACAGCTTAATGTTATGAAGGAGGATGTTAAGAAGAAGGATTGGTTAATTCCCTGGGCTGAACGGGATATAACAGAAGTTATGAGAGATAGCGTGAGAAGAGATATCTGCATCATTGGTGATAATCGTTGCGTCCTCACTGTCCACTGGAGCACTGCCATATGATTGGAGGATGGCAAATGTTGTTCAAGAAATCGAGAAGGGTTTATCCTCGGAATTAAAGACAAGTTAGTCTTACATCATTGGTGACCGAAATATTGGAGATGACACAGAGAGACAAGGTTTTAGATGACTTTAAAATCATAGTTTGATTTGACATAGTCATCACGGTTTTGTGTGGGACAGGACTGCCTCACAAACGATGCCTTTGACAATGTGAAAAAAAACATGTTGCTGAAGGTAGAGCAGTGGGTATGTTGTCCAAGGCTTTTAATGACGTTTTCCATGGTCGTCTCATTCTAGAACTAAGGAGGAAGAGCTGTCTGTCTGTCTGGAAACAGTGTTGGCTAGCCGACAGGAGACAGAGTGCTGTGGTCATTGGAAGCTATTCACCAGGAGCTTTATGGCCAGTGGTGTTCACAGGAATCGGATTTTGCTCCTCTGCCCATTGTGATTTCAACAAATTACTTGGATGAGGAAGTAGATCCGTGAGTTAGTAATTTGCCGATCATACGAAGTTTGAGGAAATTGGGGATGGTGTGAAGGACTACTATAGTTTGCAGCGGGCTTTGACAGGACGCAGAACTGGCTGATAAGTGGTTGGTGGAGTTCAACCTGGAAAAGTGTGCCGTGATTCGCATTGGAAGGTCCAATTGGAATGGAGAATATAGGGTATAAGACCGGAATGTTGACAGTGTGAATCAACATCCACATGTCTGTCGATCCTTCAAAGTTGCCACCAAAGTTGATAGAGCTGTTAAGAGGGCACATCGAATGGAGAACATAGAACAGCGAACATTGCAGCGCAGTACAAGCCCTCGACATTGCACCGACCTGAGAACCAATCGGAAGCCTATCTATCCTACACTGCTCTATTTTCATCCATACGTTTATCAGTGACCATTTAAATGCCCTTAAAGTTCGCGAGCCGACTACCGTTGAAGTCAATGCGTTCCAAGCCCCTACTACTCTCTGAGTCACGAAACAACCTCTGTCATCTGTCCTATATCTATCATCCCGCAATTTAAAGCTATGTTCCCCTCGTGCTAGTCATCACCATTCCAGCAAAACGACTGTCTAAACTTCCGATTACATTATATGTCTCAATTATTTCAACTCTCAGCCTTCTTCTCTCGAACGAAAACAGCGTCAAGTCCCTCAGCCATATCTCATAATACTTTCCCTGCAGAACAGGCAACATCCTATTCAATCTCTTCTGCACCTTTTCCAAAGCTTCGACATCCTTCTTAGTTCCGAAATACTGTCCCACTACCAATAAAAACTGACACACCGCATGTCTTCTTAATTAAGCCCTATAAACCTGGCTGGCAACTTTCAGGGATCTATGTAATGGACACCGAGATCACTCTGCTCATCTACACGACCAAGAATCTTACCATTAAACAAGTAAATTTATTCATGATGCCCCTATCAAAGATAATCAATTCCCACGTATCGGCATTAAACTTCATTTGTCGCCAATCAGCTCAGCTCCGCAGGTTTTCTGTGTAGCATCATTCTGTACTATCCACAACTCCACTGAAGTTATTGTTATCCCCAAATTCACTAACCCATTTTTCTCTGTGCTCATCTCGGCAATTTATAAAAATGATAAGCAGCAGTAGCTCCAGAATAGATCTTTGCAGTACACCATGATTAATGTAACTCCAAGATGAACAATTCCCATCAATGACCACTCTCTGTCTACTTTCAATCGACAATCTCTGACTAATTTGTCCTCAATCCTACCCTCTGTATTTTGTGCAGTAGATTATTGTGGGGAAACAGTAGCATTATTGAAATCCATATGCACCATATAGACCGCTTTACCCTAATCCACCAATTTGGTCACCATCTCAAATAAATCAATACTGTTTATGAGGCACGACCTCCCTTTGCAAAACCATGTAAACTATCCCTAATCGATTTATTCCTCTCGAGATGATTATAAATCCTCTCTTTTATAATCTTTTTCCTAAACGATACACAAACAAAGTACATTACTGTCCCTGGTTTGTCCATGTCTCCAAAATGGCCATAACATCGAAGTCTCAGGTATCAACCTCTGCAGCAGGTTCATCCACCTTATTCTGGATGCTTCTGGCATTGAAGTAGACTCTCTTCAGACCACCTTTCTGTTTGCCGGTGAACTCTTGCTGCCTTAAAACCATATTTCTGACCTCACTACTTTCAACCTCTTGCCATTGCACTACATTCCTGATGAAGGGCTCTGACCCGAAACGTAGAATTTCCTGGTCCTTTGATGCTGCCTAGCCTGCTGTGCTTTAACCAGCAACACATTTGCAGCTCTGATCTCCAGCATCTGCAGACCTCACTTTTTACTACAACTACAATTTAGGTTGGATTTCATTAGGAGGGGGATTGAGTTTAAGAACTGTGGCATTACTCTGCTGTTCTATGGATCCCAGGTTCAACAAACGAGGAATATTGTATTCAGTTTTGGTCGCCTCATTACAGGAATGATGTGGAAGCTTTAGCCAGGTTGCAGAAAGTTTGACGGAGCTCAGGCTTTTCTCCTTTGGATCGAAGAAGGATGATCGGTGACTTAATAGAGGTGTGCAAGATATTGAGAGGTAGAGATAGCCAGAGGCTTTTTTTCCCAGGGTGGAGATATCTTTCATGAGGGGGCATAATTTTAAGCTGTTTGGAAGAAGTTGAAGGGGAGATGTCAGAGGTAGGTTCTTCACACAGATAGTGGTGGGTGCCTGGACTGCACTGCCATCACTGGTAGTAGAGCCAGATACATTAGGGACATTTAACCGACTCTTAGATAGGCACATGGAAGTTGACACAATGAAAGGTCTGTCGGTTTGTTTGATCTAAGTGTATGATAAAAGGCTGGGAAAGCATCGAGGGCCGATGCTGTATAGTAATATGTTCTATGTGTAACAAACTTGTGAGGCATGATCTCCCACGCACAAAGCCATAATGCCTATTCTTAATGAAAACCTGTCTTTCAAAAGGCTTGAGTATCTTAACTGTCAGAAGCTAACCTTACCAACACAGATGTTTAACTTACTGCTCTGTACGTCGAAGGATGTTCTTCATAGCCCTTCTTTAATAAGTGCACACATTCGCTACCGTCCAGTCTTCCGGGAGTTCACTCGTGGCTAACAACGATGCAAAAATATCAGCTAGTGCTACCATAATTTCTTCGCTTTTAATTGATTAATTGGTGTCATTGGCAACCACATTATACACTAGGCAACATTGGCTTGTAAATTTGGCACTGGGCTAGTTTCATAAATATGTAATCTCGCAAATTTTGCGATTCCACATAATGTTTTTCTCTCGACAGAGTCAGATCATATGGTGGACGGGTGAAAGGCAACAGCTTGTGTGGGTATCTGAACAACAACTCATAAAACAGTCTTCTATATGAAGAAAAACATCTCTGATACATTTTCAGTATTCTAAATGCGATAGACAGAGTTTAATGCTCCTCCAATAAATGAATCATATCACTGAAAATGAATGCAATTGCCTCAGACTTTGGATGTACTCTGAGGAAGGAGATATTTATGGAATATTCCCCTTCCTTTGGTTGTTTACTTTTCCATCTTCAGTCACAGCTGGAATTGTAGAAAAGAGCTTTGATCAGGTACATTTTTACAGAAGCACTGTAGGTTCAAATGCAGCAAGACAAAGAGAACAATCAGGCTTGTGTCACACCGTGTTCAGTAAATTCCTAATTCCAACAAAATGAAATCAAAACACTACCCGCTGCCACGACCTTGATGCTCATTGACAATCCCATCACTGACTGCTGCACAAGTAAAATCCTGTGTTGCCCATTCATTTCCAGATGAACCCGAATAACAGCATTTATCCTGGTGCTATATCAGCAGATCAGAGGCTGGGAATCCCATTTCATATACAATGTCACACATCCAAAATGATACATCACTGATTAAATACAATCGTTGCCATTGAGAATGGACCATTAACATTGTCCATAACAATATAAAATTAGCTGACAATACAAATAGTAAAACGATGGATTTCCTTCCACTCTCCACTTCTGAGGGCCCGAAGACTCCTGCGCTCTCTCGAGGCTATTAAGATGTTTCTGACAGTGAAAGCATTCGGAAACAGAATCAAGACAAATGGAACACATGGTGTCGGTATGTAATGCAGAAAATCAATTATTGTCCAGAGCAATGTCATGGCAATAGCCGCTTCTATATAACAAAACCAGCGAGCCCTCTGAAGAGTGTACATGCTTTCATACATGAAGTACCAGAAAATATTCTTCAAGCAGCTCAGTGCGGTCACTGTTCCCAGAACGACAGCTGCAGTCTCTCATTTCACTATTTATGTTTCAGCTTCTGGCAACAAATGGCGACAAATCGATCAAAGGTGAAAGTGACAGTGAATCAGACAGAACAGTCAGTGGCTGCATAAAGCAGGATCGCGTGGATATTACACACAGGGATGGAGTACAGGAAATAAAACTGCTCCCGATAAACAATCAGAATGAGTCACAATACCACGTCGAGGTCAATGACTAGTAGATCCGCTACTGCCATGGCCTCCATGTAGAGACTGACAGATCCAGAGAGAAAGAAGATGAGGATCGCCATGATATTACCTGTGAGGGTGAGAGGTAAAATTTTAATTGAATAATTAGTTGAATTTAAAGATGACATTTAATCTTGCAACGCAACGAATAGAAATATTGGCCCAGCAAGCAGATGACGGGCAGCACAGTGAATCAGTGGTAATCAGTGTTGTCTTACAGCACCATGTATCGCGGTTAGATTTCAATCTTGTGCGACAGTTCCGCATTTCAAGAATCCGCTGCGCAGACAGATTGGCCATAAACAACGTTGATTAACTGTGGTAGCGGTTGGTCTTGGTGGGATACAGTTCGTAGAGTCGTTGTTGCTTCGATGGGCTGAATGGCTTTCTCAAACGTTGTTGGCATTCTAAGAATATTCTGCATTATACGGTCCTCGTTAAATGACTGTTACTTTATTCACAGAACAACAACTGAGAAAGTCTGTCTTCTCTATGCCCTCGACAATGATTTGTTCTCAAAATTCCACCATTTTAGCACACCTCCCAGAAATCGACAACCACGGAGTATTCAGTTGCCTCTCTGTGTTCTCTGAGTATTGTTTTCAAACTCTGAATTATTCTAATGAACTAGGGCAAGAAGACACCGAGAATTGTGTTTAGTGATCGAATACGATAATGGACAGGATAATTCACAGGAACAGTGAGTTCCTGTTGTGATATTATACCAATTCATAATCGTTTCCACGACGTACTGATTGCCAATCCTTATGATTGCACTTTCAATAAAGCTTTTCAAAAGTGATCAGCTCATTTGTTTTCCTGATTTCTGCTTTGAGCTTCTGAACTTTAAGTTCATGTAGGGATCTCCTTACTTCACAGTCAGTGTTCACATTCCGCTTTGGAAAAGTGAGTGTATGCGTTATCCATGGTTTGCTGTGATTCCCATTAAAACTCAGAATTCACAAGACACATTTCAAAGAATTGTCTATAACTTTCAGTTAATGTTATGGCAGCCATTTCTTGGTAAAACACAAAACCAGCGCCTCTCATCGATTTAGATTTTTTTTGTTTTGGGGAATGAAGGACTGACCTGAGAATCTGAAAGTGATCACACTTCAGGTCATAGCACTGGAATTGTGTATCACAGAAAGAGGCCCAACATTCTAACTCATCTGTGCTGACCAGAAAACTCAAATTAATCCAAAAGCATATGCCAGCAATTCGCCCAAACATCTGCAAAACCTCCAATTTATGCAGTCATGCAGATGCATTATGGGGATTGCAATTGCACCAATCTCCACCAACCCATCACGAAGCCGACTCTATTCATTCACACCCTGCCCCCTCCAACCTCTTTATCTGTACCTCTCCTGCCCCACCACAAACGCTGAAGAAGAATTACACCCGAAACGTTGACTTTTCCACTTCCTGATGCTGTTTAGCTTTCTGTGTTCTTTCAGCCTCCCGCCATTCCATACACACAGCACGCTCTGCGTGAAAAAAGTCCCTGATGTTACTTTTAACGATGTCAACTTTCAGCTTAAAAAATATTTCCTCTACTTTTCAATTTCTTACCACTGGGAAATAGACCATGGCTGGTCACTTTATTCGTCTCTGTCATTTTTGTTTTGCAAACAAACATCTACAAGGTAATCCTCAGCATTCAATGTTGCAGGGAGTAAACCTCCAGACTTTCCTGATAGCTTAAATACCTCCAACTTGTAAATGTTAACCGAAACCTTAACACCACGATATTAAATGTGTCCATTAGTATCGCAGTTTTGAGGCTTTATGACTAAAACATGATATAAAAATTGAATTCTCAGTAAACAGCTTGAACTGAAAATATTTGACTTGAAATACAGCAGAAATCCTGCATAATTCAGGGAATTCTCAAACAGCGACCTATTCAGTTGTTTGCAAACTTCTACCGTATCTATAGGTTTCATCTGGCCATACTGGTTTCCTCCCAGAGACCAGAAATGAGCACGTTAGGTGGCAAAGGTTTGCAAAATGAGGGGACAGGATGGAGAGATGTTCTGCACTTCACAGTGTTGGCGCAAACTCGATAAGCTAAATATCCACTTTCTGCACTCTTAGTATCCTATCCTATGTGAACCTATTCTAATAAATAAAAAGAAATGAAACTGCAAATCACACTGTAGAATTTAAATTTGAAACAATATTTTATGTTCGTGCAAAATGGCCTGCGAAGTCCGGGGGAAAAGTCTTCAAGAAGAAGTGCCCTCACTTTCAACACTAATCCTGATGAGACTGGACAGCAGGTTACTATACAGCAATTCCTGCAGCAACGAGGAGTCAGAGGAGAAGTAAAGAAAATTAGTGGAGTAAACTCATGATGTGACTATTCAGCTTTTAACACTTCAGTTTTTGTTAGTGAGTATATAAGCACTGTTAATAGCCGCCAAAATGTCCTATTCTCCCTTACTTTCATCAACCTTCTTTCACTTAACCATGAGACGTATGAGCAGAATGGTGCAACTTGGTCTATCGAGACTGTTCCATAATTCAGTGAGATTCTGATCGTCCGCAAACCCACTTCCTGCCCATTTCCCAAAAGCCTTGATTCCTTTCTTGATTAATAATGTGTCTACCACAAATTAGTAATTTGCCTGACTCTTTTGCAACAGCTTTGTGTAGTGAAGAATTCTACAGACTACTGGCTTTCAAGAGGAGATCCCTCCTCATCTCTGTCTGAAATTGGTCTCTGTTCTTAACACTTTTCAAACGTAAACAAAAGAGAACTGAAGCTAGAATAGCTTATCTATCGGAAACGTTGCACGATTTGATACACCATCCTAAGTAAAGGCTGTTCCAATCCAGTAACAGCACATAAACACACCCCTCGGCAACAAAGAAAATTGAAATGCAGATTCTTACAGGCAGGAGGGAACACGAAGTGAATTTTTTGTCAGATTGCAGCACAGGAACATGCATCACTTGCTTCGAAGGTCACCTTGAATGCCATTGAAACATTAGGGAGGCAGGGCGGGATAAATTCAGGCATTAGTTAACACCGCTTTCAGGATGTCAAATGCCTTTGGACAGATTGTTATCCCCTGAAACTTATGCATTTCTTCAATAATTCTGTGATTGAATTTGTCATACGACTAACATTTAGTACAAAGTTATGATAAACCTCTCTCAATTCCAGAAATCGTAGTACTGCTGCCTTTGTCCGTTCTATGGGAAACTCCCGAATAACTTTTGTTTCAGTATTCTATAGGGTTATCTTTCCATGCCCAGTAACATAGCCCAGGAACGTAACTTGGGCTTTGTCGAAATCAGTCTTCGCCCTATCTATCATCACGTTTACCTCCAAAATTTGATCAAATGATTCCAACAAATTCTGAAAATAATCCTTCCATCTATGACGAGAAATCAACAGGTCATCGATTTGTAACAAGCAATTAGAAAATACTGGAATTTCTTCATTGATTAATCTTTTAATTATGATTGGAAAAGTTTTCCTAACAAACAGCATCATTTTAAATTGATACAGACCACTTGGTGTTCCGGAAACCAAAATTGTCTTCACTCTTTCAGGTAAGGTTACCTGTCAGTATCGTCTGAGTAAGTTCAACTAATAAATATAAGTTTATTTTCCTATCTTCTGAATACAGTATTCTAAACGGATCGGATATGAATCAGACTTCGGAATCAAAAGGGAAAATTCTGGAAAATCTTAGCAGAACTGGCAGCATCTGTAAGGAGAGAAAATGGCGTTTTGCGTCTAACTGACCATTTGTCAAATCTTGTAAGGAAGCGTGTCTTAGGAAATACCTTGTCGGTTAGACTCAAAATGTCAGCTCTTTTCTCTCCTTACCGAAGTGTCCAGACCTACTGAGCTTTCCACATTTTCTCTTTTGGTTTCAGATGCCAGCATCCGCAGTAATTTGCTTTTCTCCAGACTTTGCAATCATTAACTTTGCAATAGTCCACACATAACCGTTGAGTACCAACTCGTTTTTCATATCATTACTGTAGATGAACTCAAGTCCCTGCAAGGAATTTTGATTTTCTTGCCTTGGAGAACGTGTTCAATCATATCTTCTTTCAATCTGAGACATCTTTAGAATGTTAAGTCTATTAGAATATTTCTTTCTTGAAACAGCATTTCCTATACCTTCATCATACATAATTAAATAACTACTTTCCTGTCTATTCCCACGTATCTCCACGTGCATTAGTGATAACTCTTTCAGATCATTTCAATTTTCCTCTGCAAGGCAACTTAACAGTTTATCGCAATTTTTGATACCTTCCTCATTGTCGAGTTTAATTTGAGGAATGCCAAATTCAGAATCGTCTGAACTTGGTTCTGCACTCTGCTGCACTCAGTAAACTTTCCGTGTTTCTGTTCCTTGTCTTTCAAAATAACTTTAGTGCATGTTCACATGACACAATCTGTCAGATTTATTTCTATCTGGAGTCTTGATCAAATAGTTTACCTCACCCAGTCTCCTTTCGACTTGATAACGTCCACTAGTCCTTGCTTTTTGCTATTCACCCAACACTGGAAGAAACATTAAAATTTTGACTCCATTAACAAACTTGTGAGTTTTTGATTTCTTGCCTGCTTCCTGATTCATGATATACTGTGATAGTTGCAAATGTTGTCTAGCCGACTCCACTGCTCTAATTAACCAATCCTTAAATTGGAACGTGGTCGAAAAATGTGGTCTACCTCACAAATTTCTCCTGAATTAACTTTAGTGGTCCTCTCACCTCATGCCAAAAACGAATTGAAATGGATTGTGTTTGCTCGATTCATTTGGTGCATGTGTATTGGCAGAAAGGAAAAACATGATTATTTTGCTCCAAACATCTGGATAATGTTGAGTACATGCCTCTAACGTATTGTTTCACGTCTAATGCCACCTTTCCTCCTGCAGTTCTGCATATTACGATTGCATCTGGATTGCTTCATTCCGAAACTGTCCCTAACTTCCCTGAATAATTATGATGGTACATCTGACTGGAACTCTGTCGGTCGTCCTTCTGTCATGAAACATGTGAGCTATTCTTCTATAATACTTTTTGATGTGATATTGCGCAATGGAATGGGCTCAGGAAATCTAGTGGACAAGTCTTATTGTTAAGGAATACTAATTACCACTTTTTGTTGCACGTAGGGATCTGACATAATCCATTAGAACCATTGTTCAGTGTGCTCCCGGGGTAGGACAGCGGGATACCCTCTTAATGATGTTGACTTTATTACTATTTCTGTTTTTCTAATGTGTTATATGTCTGGCAAAATTCAACTGCATTATTATGCCGTCCAGGCAAGTAGATATTTCAATGTTATTTTAGTTTGAGTTTGCTTATCCCTAAATGGCCTTCTGCTGGTAATTAATGCGATAGCCACAGCACCTTCTTTCCATAACCCACTGGTAATGCCACTTGATGAATTTCTGGCCATTATTGAAATGCCTGGACATGTGATGGTTTCCATTTTCTCATCAAGATATCATTTTTAAAATTGCAACATTCAGGGATACAGTCAGTATCTTTTTGTGGTTTTAGTTATTTTCATATAATTGATACGAATTTCAATCCTTCTGTTGTTTCAGTCAGTTAAATTATCTAAGGTAAAAATATGCACTTTGTCCTACACCTGTCCATGTTTTGTCTCAACCATTTGATCGAACATGGTTTCAGACAATTCAATTTCAACATCTTTATCAGTATTCTTTGAATGCTCCTCGTTTTATTTTTGTTTTGATTGGTGACTTTGCGACCTTTTTAACCACACAGTCAGATAATTCCCAAAATGTATTTCCTGCAACAACCTTTGTTGGCCGTATTTTACACTGGTGTTTCAACAACGGGAGGCAGCACTCCTGTCTCTGACCAAGCTATTTCCTTACTAAGGACGAATTGTATTCCTGGTGTCGAGATGTTTTTTTTCCAATACGCCTGCCACCAGTGCCCCACTTTTCATTTGACCCTCTACCCTCACAGTACATCTTGGAACACTTTTTCGTCTCACTATTAATTCCACATACTGGCACGTTTTCTGGAAATAGTCCTTCTGAGTTACACATGTCAGCATCTCTCAACATGAAAGATTAACTTGATCCTGTATCTCTTAATACTGTATCATCTATTGGCTGTTCCTGACTTATGTGAGTTAACCTTACCTTCGAACATAAATGCTTTTCGACGATCTGGCACTTCTTCCTTACCCGATGTCGATGACTTTATTGCAGTGGAAACATCGGAGCTATTAAACTTCAATTTCCCCTTCATGGCTTTCCATTTTACATGGACTTGCTTGAAGTCTACTAAATCATGAGAGGTATAGAGAAGGTGGAGAGCAAGGAGCTTTTCTTCCCAAGGAGTTGGGGCCTCAATTATTGGGGTTACGAGTTCAAGGTGAAGGGAAAGTATTAAGGGAGTTATGCGTGGAAGGGTCATTAAGCAGAGCGTGAAGGGTGCCTGAAACGCTGTGACAGCGAAGGTGTTGAGACAGCCATGACAGTGTGATTTAAGATGTATCTAGATACATATACGAATGGGCAGAGAGCAGAGGGATACAGATGCTTCGTAAATAACTGACAGGTTTACGTCGAGGATCTGGATTGTCATGGGTTTGCAGCCTGTTCCTGTGCTGACGTTTTCTTTGCTCTTACCACTTTTGAAACGGAAACAAAAGCAGAATTTTGAATAACTTAAGGATAGGAAAAGTTGCATGATTTGGTGCATCAACCGAATTAAGGCGTGTTCCAATTCAGTAAAAGCCCATATGCCTGCCCCTTGGCAAAAAATGAAAATTAAATGTAGATTCTTATAGGCAGGAGGGAATAACATGCAAAGAGATGTCTTGTAAGATTACAGCACTTGCATCAGTAGATACCTGGAACGGTACTGCAAAATTGAATTGAATTGAATTGAATTGAACTTATTGTCACTGAGCCGAGTCACAGTGAAAAGCTCTGTCTTGCGAACAATGCAGGTAGATCACAGAGTGAGAATAGATAGTAAATAACAGGAAAATGGGGGCAAAAACAAAAAGACAAGTACAGGCAAAGTTTACAAGTTCGTAAGTCCATTCACTATTCTAACAACAGTAGATTAGAACCTGTTATGAAACCGCATTGTGCGTGTATTCATGCCGTTGAATATTTTTAAAAATACCAAGTTGGGATGGATCTTTAAGAATGCTGGCGGCCTTTCCTTGACAGCAGGCCTGGTAGATGCATTCTATAGATGAAACGTTGGCCTTTGTGATTGCCTGGGTCGAGTTCACCAGTCTCTGTAACCGTCTCCGATCTTGAATGGTGCAGTTGCCATGCCATACAGTGAGCATCCAGGCTGAATGCTCTCGATGGCGCAACCATAAAAGTTTCGGCAAAAGCCCTTCATCAGGAGTAGAGCCCGGGTACCTGAAGAGTGAAGAGATGAATAAGATAGGGTGTGGGGTGGGGAGTAAGTAACATAGTTTACAATAGGTGAATGGGGGTTGGGGTGGAGGTATAGGTCAGAGGGGCGGCTGGGGGAAGTTAGCAATGAGTACAATGGGTGAATGTGGGTGGAGTTGAAGGTGATGGGTCATAGACGAGGGCGGAGTGGATAGGTGGAAAGGAAGACAGGCCAGTATGACAGGTCATAGGGACGCTACTGAGCTGGAAGGTTGGAGCTGGGGTGAGGTGCGGGAAGGGAAAATGTGGAAAATGGTGAAATCCACATTGATGCCATAGCGTTGAAGCAATCCGAGGTGGACGATGAGGCGCTCTTCCTCCAGGAGTCAGGTGGTGAGTGAGCGGCAATGGAGGAGGCCCAAGACCTGCATGTCCTCGCCAGACTGGGAGGGGTTTGAAATGTTCGGCCACAGGGTGGTGGGGTTGATTGGAGCGGGTGTCCCGGAAATGTTCCCTAAAGTGCTCTGCTAAGAGGCGTCCAGTAACCCCAATTTACAGGAGACCGCATTGGGAGCAACGGATACAATAAATGATATCGATGGATGTGCAGGTAAAATTTGATGCATGTGGAAGGCTCCTTTGCTGCCTTGGATAGAGGTGAGGGATGCTGCCTGTCATGCTGTCCTTTTCCAGCACCACTCTAATCTCAACTCTGGTTTCAGCATGTGCAGTCCTTGTTTTTTATCTAACTTTTAAAACTGGCAAGAATATTTCCCATTATATCAAATTTCCTCAGCTGATTTCCACATGAAGTTTCCAAAATTAGGGATGATTAATATCGGGAATGAGCTAGCACAGCTTTCAGGATGTCAAATGCCTTTCGACAGTTTGTTTTCCACTGAAATCTTTGGCATTTCTTCAGACATTCTGTGATTGAAATTGCTACACTACTAAAATTTGGTACGAATTTCCGATAAAACCTACTCAATTCTATAAACCGTAGTACTGCTTTCTTTGCCGATGGGAACTGCCCAATAACATTTGTTTCAACATTCGTTCGGGCTATCTGTCCAGGTCCATTAATATAGCCCAAGATCATAACTTGGGATTTGCAGAATTCACTCTTCACTATACTTATCAACAAGCCTAACTCGCAAAGTTGATCAAATAATAACAACAAATTCTGAAAATGATCCTTCCATGTTAGAGTAGAAATCAGCAGGTCATCGGTATACACCACTGAATTAGGAATTGCTTCAATGATTAATCTTTGAAATGTGACTGGTGCTCTTTTCATGCCATAAGGCATCACTTTGAATTGATACAGAACACTTGCTGTTACGCAAATCAAAATTTTCTTCTCTGTTCCAGGTAAGGTTACCTGCGTGTCATCGGAGTAAGTCCAACTAAGAAATACAAGTTACTTTTCCCATCCTACAAATGCAATATTCCAAACGTGGAATTGGGTCTGAATCAGACTTGGTACTCATGGAGTTTGCGATAGTCCACAAATAACCATTGGATACCAACTGGTTTTTTGCACCATTACTGTAGGTGAGCTCCAGTCTGCGCAACTCAATTTGATCTTGTTGGCTTGGAGAATATATTCAAGCATTATTTTTTTCAATCTGTGAGATTTTCAGAGTGTTAAAGCTATTCGGATGTTTCTGATTTGGAACAGCCTTTCCTATAACAATGTCATGCATGATTAAATTATTAATTTCTGTCTATTCCGACGTATCGCCCCATGCAATAGTGAAACTCTTTCAGGTCATTTCATTTTTCCTCTGCAAGCTAACTCAATACTTTAACCCGAGTTTTGATACTTGCCTCACTGTCTAATTTAGTTTGAGGAATGCCAAATTCAGACCCGTCTGGCCTTTGTTCCTGAGTCTGTTTTATTTAGTAAAACATATTCTTTTTCCATTGCTTGCCCATCGAAATAACTTTGAGCATGTTCACATACACACTGCGAGATTTCGGGTTTTCTGGAGCCCTTATCAAATATTTCACCTCACCCAATCTCCTTTCGACTTGATAAGGTCCACGAATCCTTGCTTTTAACTTTTCACCTATCACTGGAAGAAACGCGAACACTTTATCTCCGTTAGCAAACTTGCGAGTTTTTGATTTTATGTCTGCTTCCTGTTTCATGATATACTGCGATATTTTCAAATGCTGTCTCGCCAACTCCACAGCTCTAATTAACCATTCCCTATTATTTGCACATAGTCCAAATATGTGATCTCTGAATTCTAACTTACCAATACCTCCTTAATTTATTCATCCTCTCGCCTCATGCCAAAAATGAATGGGAATGGACTGAATATGGTCGATTCATTTGGTGCATCTGCAAAGGCAATGCATATAAACAGAATTCGTTAATCCCAATCATCTGGATAGTGTTGAGGACAATCCGTTAACATGGTGTTTCACGTCTGATGTCACCTTTCTCTCTGCTATTCTGCATAGTACGCAGTGGATTTGAATTGGTTTATTCCTAAATTGTCCATAATTTCCCTGAATAATTGCCATGTTGCTTCCGACACTCCATCAGATTGTAACTCTATGGGTAGTCTGTATCTCATGAAATATTTGAGCAAATCTTCTACAACCCTTTTAGGTGTGATATTATGCAATGTCATGCTCTCAGGAACACCTATACAATGTATTCACCAAAAACGGATACCCGTGCAATTTCATCAACAGATGCCTAAGGGAAAGACGACGGAAAGAGGACATGCCGCAACACAAAGGACGAGCCACACTACAATACATCAAGAGCATTTCCGAACTGACAGTCAGACTACTGCAGCCACTAGGATTCATAACAGCACACACACCAACAGCCACTCTCCTCAACAACTCACCAGGACGACGGGCCCGATACCCAGCATGAGCAAAACCAATGTAGTGTACAAACTCCCATGCAAGGACCGCACAAAACACTGCATAGGACAAACAGGAAGACAGCTAACGGTCCGCATCCATGAACACCAACTAGCCACGAAACGATACGACCAGCTGTCCTTAGTAGGCATCCACTCAGATGACAAGCAACATGAGTTCGACTGGGACAGCACTATTTGTATAGGACAAGCCAAACAGAGAACAGTCAGGTAATTAATAAAGGCATTGCATTCATCCACAGATTCAAACAATAAGCACATCGACTTGGATCCAAAATATCGGCAACTGCAGAGGACAGCTGGAACTGACAACCGGAAGTGGCAGATACAAATCATTACAAATGCCGGAGGAAACATCACAGAAGCGCTTCATAGGAGGCTCCCAAGCACTGAGGATGTCACCGAGACAGGGGACGAAACGGCTGCAAAACAAATTCCCAGCTCGGCGAACACAACCACAACAACGAGCACCGACCAACAACTCTTCTCACAAACTTTGAGTGTTGAGTCTTCAAAGGCTTTCCACTGACCACCAATGACTGACGTCACTGTGAGACATACGCAGAACGTCCATGAAATGTGTTCATTCCCAACTCACCTCTCCAGTGCAATTCTCTTCATCTTCAGACAACGTTTTCCAACTGTACGTGCATCTGAAAACTCCTTCTGGATATCATCCAAACACCAATGCGTTGTAACTGCATGGGATTAATGGCTTGTCCAATGACATTTTGCATCTGATTGTTCGGGAAGATGAGCGGCCAAGTGAGAGATGGGAACTGATCTAAAGTGGTTATAATTGTTCTTTGCTTTATTCTGATCTGGCCCCACGCGATGTATTCCCGAGATTGTGTATCTGTCAGTGTTAATGTATAGGGTGCACGGACTGGACGGAACCGATACATGCACGAGTTTCAAATATTAGATTTAGGATACTGTGACAAAGATTGCCAATTGCCAATGTCTTCAGTGGTTTGTTGATCTCATTTGGTGTGAAGATAATTGACTGTAAACATACATTTTGTTTTATAAGTTTCAAAGAAATGTTTCTATTTGCTTTGTTACACTTTTCATTGGTTTAGCTTCTTCATCTACTCATCAGCCACAACAATAGTACAACCGTCAAGGCTGATGTATTCGTAAGAAACTTAACTCAGAATTGCTTAGAGGGTAATGATTTACAGGATCCTTTAGTGGTCCACCACATCACAGGTAACAGTCTGCATGCAGTTCGTTGCATTCCACTTGACATCAAGAAAAGGCTGCAAGCACTGGATGCTGCAAACTCCATCGGCCTTGATAACGTTCTGGCAATAATACTGAAGACGTGTGCTCCACAACTTGCTGGTGCCCTCGCCAAACTCTTCTAGTTCACCGCAACACTAGCATCTACCGACATTATGCAAGATTGCTCAACTATATCCTTATAGAAAAAGCAGGACAAATCCAACCCGGCCGTTTGCCGCCCAATCAGTTTATTATCCATCATGAGAAAAGTGATGGAAGGGGTCATTCACAGTGATATCAGCAGCAATTACTCAGAAACAACCTGCTCAGTGACGCCCAGTTTGTGTTATGCCAGGATCACTCAGCTCCAGATCTCATTACACCTTAGTTTAAACACGGACATATGAACAGAATTACAAGGGTGAAGTGAGAGCAGCAGTCCTTGATATCAAGATCACTTTTGACAGAGTTAGGTATCAAGGACCACTGGCAAAATTGGGATCAATGAGAATCAGGGGGTAAACGCCTCACTAGTTAGAGTCATACCTGGTGCAAAGGAAGATGGCTGTGTTTGTGGAGGATCAGTCTTCTCAGCTCAAAAATATCTCTGCCAGAGTCTCTCCGGGTCGTATCCTATAATTAGCTACATTATCAAAGACCTTTCCTCTGTTCACCACTGAAAGTGTAATGTTCTGCACCATTCGCGACTGCTCAGATACTGAAGCAGTTCGTGCTCAAATGTAACAAGATATGCATAATATCCAGACTTGCGCTAACAAGTGGCTCATATCGTTCGAGTCACACAAATGCTAGACAATGACCATCACCAATAAAGGAGACTCTTAACATTGCCCCATAACATTAAGTGGTATTACCATCGCTGATTCCACAGCAGTCAACAACATTGGAGCCAATATTGACTAGAAACACAACTGCATTCTGCACATGAAAATATTGACTTTAACAACATGCCAGAGGTAGCGACACTGCGGGGAGTAAGTCACTTCCTGACATAACACAGTCGATCTGCCATCTACGAGGCACAATTCAGGATGAATTGCGGTGGAGTACTCCCCAATTGCCGATATGGCACAAGTTCAAAACGAATCAAGAAGCTTAACCCTATCAAGGACAAACCAACAGATTGACTGGCAACACACCAACGAACAATAAATCCCTCCAAGACCACATCTCAGTAGCAGCAGTGTTTACTAACTGCAAGATACACTGCGGAAATTCAGGAAAGTCTCTCAGACATCACCTTACAAATCCAGGACGACTTCCATCTAGAAGGACAAGAACAACAGGCAATTGGGAACAACACTACCGACAAGTTCCTCTCCAATCCACTTACCATCCTGGCTTGGAAACATACCGCTATTCCTTCACATTCATTGTGTTAAAGTGTTGGAATTCCCTCTCTCCTGGCTTTGTTGGTCATCCCACAGCATGTGAAATGCAGCGATTCAGGCAGGTCGCCCACTACCAACTTCCGAAAAATGTGTTGCTGGAAAAGCGCAGCAGTCCAGGCAGCATCCAAGGAGCAGGAGAATCGATGTTTCGTGCATAAGCCCTTATTCAGGAATGAGGAGGGAATGCCAAGCAGGCGAAGATATACGGTAGGGAGGAGAGACTTGGGGGAGGGACTTTGGTAATGCGATAGGTGGAGGGAGGTTAAGGTCAGAGGGATAGGCCGGAGAAGGGGTGCGGGCGGAGAGGTCGGGAAGAAGATTGCAGGTCAAGATGGCGGGGCTGAGTCCGAGGGTTGAGACTGATATAAGGTTGAGGGGGGAAATGAGGAAGCTGGAGAAATCTGCATTCATCCCTTGTGGTTGTAGGGATCCTAAGCAGAAGATGAGGCGCTCTTCCTCCAGGCGTCTTGTTGCCATGGCCTGACGATGGAGGAGGCCAAAGACCTACATGTTCTTGCCGGAGCGGGAGGGGGAATTAAAGTGCTCAGACACGGAGCGGTTGGGTTGGTGCGGGTGTCCCAGAGGTGTTCTCTGAAATGTTCCGCGAGTAGGCAGCCTGTCTCCCTAATGTAGAGGAAGCCAAATGGGGTGCAGCAGATGCTTTAAATGATGTGTGTGGAGGTGCAGTGAATTTGTGACAGATATGGATGGATCCCTTGGGGCCTTGGAGGGAAGTGAGGCGGGAGGAATGGCACGCAAGTTTTGCATTACTTGTGGTTGCAGGGGAAGTGCTGGGAGTGGAGGTAAGGTTTGTGGAGGGTGTAGACATGACGAGGGAGTTGCAGAGGGAGTGGCCTTTCTGGAACGCTCATAAGGGAGGGGAGGAAAATGTACCCTTGGTGGTGATGTCCCTTTGGCGGTGGCGGAAATGATGAAGGGTGATATAATGTATTTGGAGGTTAGTGGGGTGTTAGGTGAGGACCACTGGGGTTCTGTCCTGGTGGCGATTGTAGGGGCGGGGAAATTGAACCTTTTTTTTGCTGATGAAATGCTTTTCGAAAAAGAACCCAACAGAGTGAAAACACGCTCTTTGACTCAATAAGACAACACCGACCCTCCGAAGAGTAATCCCCCAGACACATTCCACTGCCTTATATTTGTTCCTGACTCATGCACCATGCTAATATACTCCTTTGGCCCATTATGTGTGGCCAATTGACCTAACCTGCTTATTCTTGGACTTCAAGAGCAACCCCGCGGAGACACGGGAAAAATGTGTAAACTGCACACAGCTAGTTGCCAGAGGTTGGATTTGAACCTGGTTTCCTGGCACTACCCGGAAGCAAGGCTAGCCACTGAGCTAACAGGCCGTCCCCAAATGGTAGGGCGAGGGATGATAGTTTTGTGTTGCTTTGTGCTTTGTGCAACTTTATTCACAATAAAAGTGGGACAGATATCGGATCAGTGCCAAGTTGGAAGGTTAGAACTTGGATAACATGGGAGAGGGGTAATGAAGAAACTGGTGGAGACCACATTGATGCGGTATGGTTGGAGGGTCGCAACGCCGAAGATGACGTGCTCTTCCAACAGGCGTCAGCTGGTTAGAGTGTGATTACGGAGGGAACCCTGGAGCTGATTATCATTGGCGGACTAGGAGGAGGAGTTTAACATTTTGATTACCAGTTGGTAGGATTCATTGGTGTGGGTATCCCTCAGATGTTCTGGAAGCGCACTGCAGTAGTCTTCTTTCCTTTGCAATATCGTGGAGACCACATGAGTAATAAATCATACAGTCAACGACATATGTGGAAGGGCAGGTAAAACTTTGATAGTAGTGGAGGGGCTTTGGATGGAGATGTTGGGGGACGTTTTGTAATTTCTGCGGTGGCAGGGTAAGGTGCTGGGAGGAGAGGATGTAATGGTAGGGGAAGTGGGCCTGACAAGAGAGTCACGGAGGGAAATGCTTTGATGGAAACTGGACTTGATGTGGAGGGAAAAATATCTCTCCTGTGGGGTTCATTTGTCGGTGGGAGAAATGGCAAGGAATGATGTGATGCAACGTTTAAAATGCTCGGAGACAAATTTATGGATAGGAAAGATTCAGATGGAGAAAGGTCTCCTGCAGGGTAATGAGTTATCGACATTGGACATTTTGATTGGCATGGATCCGTTTGAGCCAATGGGCCGAGCTCCATACTGTCAGACTCTATACCTTCTGGATGTAGATTTGCTTGCTGAGCTTGAAGGTTCGTTTTCAGACATTTCGTCACCATGCGAGGCAACATCTTCAGAGAGGCAGCACACAAAGCACTGCTGATGTTTCCTGCTTTTTAAGTGTATGTTTTGGTTTCGTTGGCTGGGTGACGTCACATCAGGTGGTGACGTCATTTTATATGGTGGTGTCATTTCCGGGTCTTATTCTCAAGGGGTGGTAGATTGGATCCAAGTCAATGTGTTAGTTTATAGAGTTCCAGATGGAGTGCCATGTTTGGAGGCAATCTCATGGATGTCTCTGTTTGTTTCATTTTGAAGAAAGACTTTGAAGTATTTTCGTTTCCTTTCGTGACGGTATGTTATTTCTCAGAATCTATGACCTTTCCAATTGATTGGTTTAGTACTTAAACATTGACAAGTAAAACGTGCTAAAGCCATTAAAAATGTAAATGAATAGACTTTTTCAAACTATTGGGCATAATTTTCACTATTTCAAGGAACAATTGCATTCAAACCAAAATCTCTTTAGCACGTTTTAAATTGCAGTAACATAGCATGAACGTAACTCAGTTTTGAACAGCTTCCCATATTTCATTGAGATACTTGTGCTTTGGCATACGACGGTCGGCCTTGAGTGAAAAATAAATATTGGCTGAAGTGCTCAGGAAATATTTCAGCGTCAAAGACTGTTTGCATAATTCGTTTCTTTAAGTTATCTGTTACTCTCTCAAGTCATGTTCAAGGCTCCATGGAAATATGGTAGCCAGTAGTCTGCAGAACTTCTCATTATTGTCATTGTCAATTTATATTCCTGCCTTAACATCAAAAACCCAGTTTAACTGCTGCTGATAACAATGCTGTTTGTGAGAAATTAGATACTCTAAATTAGAGTATTTTTATTGCATTAAATCAGTCGCAAATTATCAAAAGAGTTTTTAAAAAGTGTTATTGAATCCTTCCGTGCAATCTTTTCATCACTTGAATTTGAAATACAGATTAAAATGGATGAATACTTGGTCTGCAAAGGAAGAATGTTTGCAATTGCTCTGGTTGCAGTTTTCAGAAACAGCTATTTTGAAATCAAATTCAACTTCGAATGTTTTTATTTTGCAATTGTCTAGTCCAGTAACATAATCAACACATAAATGAGCCTACACTACATCAACATTAATTCAACTCTTATGCACCTGCCCTTTCGAAATCTCTGAGGACTCATGAATAGCAACTGCTTCTTTGAGTTCTGCAGGGTGATTAACTGAGAGAAAAAAAAAGTACAGGTGAGAAGAAGCCATTGGGTCAATTTGTGATTGAGTTGAAAGCAGAATAGGTTAAATGTCAAAACGGCGTGCAACACAATGCAGATCAACATTTGCTTGCAATTGTCAATGTTTTTCAGTCAGAGCATAGTCCCCAGTCTCGCTTTAAAAATAGGACCGCTGTCATCTGCTTGTGTTTTGCTGCAGGAACCTTTTCGATAATCAATTTTCCTGAAGGGAGAGTAAAATATCGAAAACGTTATTTCAGTGCTCCCCAATTTACTTGCCCTTAATCGTAATAAAATCGGCCATTGCATGCAGGGAGTGTCAGGAAAACAGATGCTGGCGATTCGAGGTGAGAGTGTAGTGCTTGAAAATTAATTCACGACAGGCCGCAGTCTGATGATGGGCTTATGCCCGAAATGACAATTCTCCTGCCACTCGGATGGTGTCTGAACTGATGTGCGAGAACAGCAGCACACTCTCGCATAACTACTAAATGCATTCATTGCAGATGAAATGACATCAACTGTTAAAGTTTACTCTTCTACGTTCGAGGACATGTGTTACCGAAGGTATCCATTTGGTTGAGAGCAGATTCATTTACCATGTCAATTTCCAAATTTCATGGTTGTGTCTGTAATCATTGCACACATTTGCATTTTGATTTAAATAAATTCAGTTGCTTAGGAAGCAAAAATACTTCTGATTTTATGAAACAGCATCAGACATTTAAAATGTTTAGTTTTGTGATTATGTATTTACTTTGTGAAATTTTCTATTTTTTGCTGTCTCTGAGAAAGCCATTATGTTTCTGATATTTTAATTTCATTATCTTTAAATATGATACTTCATATAATTTGGAATATACAGCATAGATCATAACAGCAAAATCCAGCACAGTACAGGCTTTCCGGACATCGATGTTATGCCAAACGTTTAGACTATTCTCAGATCAAACCAACCAAGGGAACCTTCATTTTATTATCATCCATTTGGCGAACTAAAATTCCTTAAATGTTCCCTATGTATTTGACTCGAACATCACGGTTGGCAAAAGTGACGGCTGCAGATGCTGCCCATTGGAGTCGAGAGTGCTGTACTGACAAAAGCACAGCAGGTCAAGCAGCATCCGAGAAGCTGGAAAATCGACGTTTCGAGCAAAAGCCCTGCTGCAGTGTATTCATGCACCTGAAGCTCTCTGTGCTCAGAATCTACCTATGACATTTTACCAACAAATTGCTGCAATCAGTTTGAGATTGTGGATGTCACGATAGGCGAAAGTGAGAACTGAAGCTGCTAGAGATCAGAGTCGAGATTAGAGTGGTGCTGGAAAAGCATAGCAGGTCAGGCAGCATACGAGGAGCAGGAAAATCGACGTTTCGAACAGGAGAACGTCATCATGACTGATAAATGGCTCCTGCCTGAAACGTCGATTTTCCTGCTTCTCGGGTGCTGCCAGACCTGCTGTGCTGTTTCAGCACCACTCTAATCTTGATTCTGGACCTCGTGATATCCATTTCCACCCTGGTAAAATTTCTTTGTTTAGTCACTCTATACATATCTCTCATCACCTTGCACAGCTCTTTCAAGTAATATCTCATCCTTGTCAACTCCAAATGAGAAGAACGGTAGTTTCCTCAGTCATCCTTCATAAGGACTGACCTTCCGTTCAGGCTGCATCCTGGTAAATCTTCTCTGCACTATCTCGAAAGCTTTCACGTCCTTCCTGTAATGAGCCGACCTAAACTGAATACAATATTCCTAGTGTGGTCTAATCAGTGCTTTATAGTGTTAAGGCATTACCTCGCTTCTTCTCAAGTCAAGGCCGACTGTTAATGAAAGACACCACAACATAGGCCCGCATACTGACCCTTGCAATTTGAGTGGCAATTCTGAAGATCTATGCAAGTCGACCCCAAGTTTCCTCTGTTCCTCCGTACTACCAAGAATCCTGCCCTTAACCCTGCAATTTGCAATCAAATTGGACGTTAGAAAATGAATCATTTCGCACTTTTCCAGATTGAACTTCATCTGCCACTTTTTAACGCAACACTGTATGTTGCCAATGTTTCATTGAAGCCTTTAACAGCCCTCCACGCTTTCTGCAAATCCACTACCATTCCCTCCATTGGCAAACATGCTCACTCACCCTACCTCTTCTTTATTCAAGACATTCATACACAGCACAAAGAGGAGTGATCCTAGAACAGATTCCCGTTCGACAAGCCTGGACACTTCTCTCCAGACTGAACACTTTCCATTTACTGCCGTCCTCTGTATTCTCCGGACCAGCCAATCCTCTATCGATGGAGTCAAATTTCCCTGTCTCCCATGAATCGCTACTTCCTAAATGAGTTTGTCACAAGTTACCTTGGGGCGGCACGGTGGCTCAGTGGTAAGCACTACTGCCTCACAGCAACAGGGACCCAGTTTCGATTCCCGCCTGGGGCAACTGTCTGGATGTTTCGCATTCTTCCTGTGTCTGCGTTGGTTTCCTCTGGGTGCTCCAGTTTCCGTCCAGAATCCGAAGATGTGCAGGTCAGTTGAATTGGTCATGCTAACTTGGCAAAACAGTGTTTGGAGCGTTAGTCAGAGGGAACTGGGTCTTTATAGGTTATTTTTCAGAGGATCGGTATGGACTTATTGGGCTGATGGACCTGTTTCCACACTGTAGGTAATCTAACCTAAAACCTATTCAAACACCTTGCTAAAATTCATGTACACCACATTCAGTGCTCTATTGTCATCAATGCTTTTGTCACATATGCTAAAGAAAGTCTGTTAATACTCAATCAATTTTAATCACTCTTTTGCAGATAAATCCAATAGTTAATCTACGTAAACGAATAATCTGATCTATGCAGATGTACATTAGATAAACATAGATGTTATTTCAATTTTTTTTTGCCGAATGTACTTTTTGAAAATGGGAGGACGACGTTCTAAAGTTCACTGGACATATTTGCCATTCGTATCCGGTCCTTTGGAAAACCATTGTGTTTCTCAGATGATTCTGACAGATAAAGAAGAGGACGACGAAAAAACACTTGTTCATTTTTTAACGTTGCATGCTTTTCATACAGAGTTAGAAAGTGCATTGGTTGATGAAAATCAACAGATTGGAAAGGTTTACGTTAAAATCCGCTTTAGAAAAGGAATTTGGTCTCAAAGCATTTGTTGGTGATCTCTCCACTTGTGCTGCAAACATTGCTGTGTTCATGTAGCACTCCTTGCAGCTATTATCAGGAATTAATGAAAATTTAATCTTACGAGAATTTCTGATGATGCATTTTGTGGATTTCAGTTAACTTACCTCGAATAGACGACTTAAATAGTACTATACCAAAAACATTTAGTCCATGCATTGTTATGAGATGAATTTTAGAACGGATGCAGAGTTATTGCAATTACGTTTCCAGACAATTTTGAAGATGGCTCACTGAACTCAAAATAGAAGCTGAAAATGTGTTGCTGGAAAAGCGCAGCAGGTCAGGCAGCATCCAAGGAACAGGAAATTCGACGTTTCGGGCATAATCCCTTCTTCAGGCATTCCTGAATTCTTGGATGCTTCCTGAGCTGCTGTGCTTTTCCAGCAACACATTTTCAGCTCTGATCTCCAGCATCTGCAGATCTCACTTTCTCCTCGAAATACAAGCTACCTAATATCGTTACAGATGCTGAGTGGCTCCAGTATTTTATATTTTTATATATTTTGTGAAAAATTGGCTGCACAAAATTATGACGTGTAAAGGACTGGAACTTTTTAATGAGTGGGATACGCAATTTGTCAGAAATGTCACGGTGCCTTGATCGACTGAGAGTGGAATGTTTTGTCCACAGGACATCCGTCGTTTCAAAACAATAATACAAAAAAAACGATGAGCTCTGTCCCACATTATGTTTACAGCCATCAATATGTGATCCATGTCGAATAGGTTTACCAAAAGATCTGGACCAACTGGATAGTTGCCTTGTACTCAATTAAAGTTGATTGATGTTTTCAAACCGCCTTAATCGAATTCAGTGGCTGAAAAAGATGCACTTGATTTTCATATGGACGCTTAATTCCATCATCATCACGTTATCCTAATTCTCTGAATACAAGACTGTGCAGTATTTACTAGAGAATGTTATCTTTACTCAGCAAATAATCAAGAAGATAAAATAACATAAAATCAAAGATGCTGTGAGAAAACCAAGATATGAGAATATAATGATGACTCTTGTTTCATTTAACATGAAACAGTGTTATGTGTTAGAAAAAATGCAGGAAAATAAACGCTATTTGGCACAATCATTTGCTGGGCGAAATTCATTTACAGAATTTTGTAGAATATATCTCCGACTTAATATCCATGGATATTTTACCAGAATTTTAAGCTCTGCTCTGAATTGATTCTGGGTCGCTGCATAAATACAAGGGTTTAGAAAGCAACTAAAATATCTCAACATTTCTGCCGTTTCCATGGCGATAAATGCAGGGTTTGTGAACTTGCCGCGGTAATAAGTAGTCCCTGTTAATCTGGTAATGCACAAAGCCACGGCAAATGTCAACCAGGTCAAGAGAAAACTTACTGTTATAGCAAATAATAAAATGATGGACTTTCTGCGGCTCTCTATTTCTGAATCACATTTGTTCCCACTCTTGTAGCTACGAAGTCCAGTGCGGGTTCTGTTAGCCATGAGAATACGCTTGACAATTAATGAATTACACAAGAGAATTAGAGTAAATGGAATCCACACAACACAGGCGCTGTAAAACCAGACATAACCTATACCAGCAGAAGACGAAAAAAAGGCGTTTCTTGACCGACAGCCCCAATGCACTTTGTTAATAATTTGCTCAGGTTCATAAGCAAACAGAACAGGTATTTCCTTCAATACAATCACAGCCGTGATTATTGTTACCAGCGTGATTGCAGTTCTTTTGGTACAGTAAATTGTTTGAAACCTCTGGCAGCAGATCACTACAAATCGGTCAAATGTGAAGGAGACAACGCACCAAACGGACAAATCAGGAATGGCTGCAGTCAGATATATAATGAAACTGCAAAGACGAGTATGGGACAGGAATGACCAAGGGAAGCGATAACTGATGATGTAATAGAGTATGACATTGTTCATTAGGATCAATATATCAGTTTTTGCCATGGCCAACATGTAAACAGTGACACACTTGGACAGGCCACAACTCCTTTGTGAAATAATCCACATTGTGGCCCAGTTCGCTGTGAAGCAGAAAAAAAAAGAGTGAGCAATACACGAACGTCTGATTCTTTAGCGTTTAATGTTAGAGAGCGATATTTGTGAAAATATCTGCAAATTACATGTGAATTGCTTGATTTATTTAAAAAACGATAACTGGCACTGAGTTCTGCTTGTACAGATAAGTAGTCAAAACTACACGGGATCATGAAAGAACCTTGCGGTCATCCGAACAACATGAGGTGAAAGCAAAGATCAGAATGCAAAGTACATAAAATTATAGAATCCCCGTATCATCGAGGGCGGACATTTCGCCCATGGAGTCGACGTCAACCTCCAAAGAATCTCTTGCCCAGATCCACATTCTTGCTCTGTCTCAGTAACCCAGCATTTGTTATACCTAAAGCATCTAGCCAGCTGATCCCTCGACATCTTAGTTAATTTAAGATAGCCAATTCTCCAAACCCAACACATCTTTGTGTGTGACTACCAGGACAGCTGTATGACCCTCAAACAGACAGGGGACAACCTGCAATCGCGGCACAGACAGTCGCCCGATGCTCGATTCGAAATCGGTTGGCAGCACTATGAGCCAGGAGGCTTAAACATTGAACCACAACTGATAAACGAACTCTTGCAAATTAGTTTTGCTGAAAGATTGACATGAAATAAATTGGTGACTTTGCACAATTTGCGAATAACCAAGGACAGTGATGAAGGGAGAGAGATTAGAATTAATGACGAGGACTTACTGTGACACAGTGGTAGTGAATTAATCCCATGACCAAGAAATACCCACCTCCTCATGCAGTACGTAATTTTTTTAACAAGTTCATTCAGGAAAGTACGGTAAACAAAATAGTCTCACCAGGAAGAGCAACAGATGCTAGTATTGGGTAGTAAATATCTTTCACCAGCAGAATTGCAGGCTTCCCCATTTTGCATGACATCGAATGACTTCTGGAGAGCAAACGTGCTCTGCTGAGCCAATGAAGAGTCAATGGAACGGGAATCTTAATATACATGCATCAAGCCTCTAGGGCATCACACAATTACAACACTCATATTAATCACAAGTCAGTTCATACATATATTCAATTTTTGCTGAAAGAGCAGATTTAATTAAACAAGAAATTCAAAGACGGATAAGCTAATTAATACCGACTGAAATGACAAAGGAAGGTTTTTTTTTAATATGCGTATTAGCCCGTATTGTTTCTGGGTAACATGCTTGGATGCATGTTTTACTGAGTGTTCCTGATGTATATATAATCTGGTTGAGTTCAAAGTCCTCTGAGATGTCTACTATCTTCCAGTTCTTGAGTCGTGAAAATCGCCCACTCTACCGACAGAAATATTTGTGGTCGTAGTTTCTCGGGACTCTTAACCTTCTCGCATCACTTCTCTCTTGGACAAGCTGGTCTTGGAGTTCTCAGTTAGCTAATTTACAGCCAGTGGTTCACAGGTTTCTTGACACAGTATGTAATCAGGCGTACAAGCGGTGAGACCTCATTGGATTTGGTACTGGGTAATGAACCTGGCCAGGTGTTAGGTTGCAATGGTGACCACAATTCATTTATGTTTAATGTAGCAAACGAAAGGGATAAGTATCTACCGCAGGGCAGCAGTTGCTGCTGGGAAAAATATGATAAATATGATGGAGAAGGAAACTACAGGGGATGGGAATCATTGGAATGGGGAGAATAATTCAGTAACAGCCACTGAGTATTCTTGACAAGGAGGTGCCTGTCATGCTGGGAGGAAGAGGTCGAGCGAGGAGGCCGTGGCTTAATAAAGAAGTTGAGTATCTTGTCAAGAGGAAGAAGATTGCTTCTGTCAGAATGAAGGTCTAGTTCGGGGGCTTGAGAGTTTCAGGTTAGCCAGGAAAAAAGTAAGGTCTAAGCTAAGCAGGGCTCGGCGGTGACGTGAGAAGCCGGCGACAGACAGGATCAGGGAAAATCCTAAAGCTTTCTAAATGATTGCCAGGAATAAATGAATGGCCAGAAAATGATTTGGGCCAGACAAGGACGGTGGTAGGAAATTGTGCGTGAAGTCCTAGGAGATACCAGAAGCACTGAATGAATACTTTTCGTCAATATTCACAATGGAAAAAGACAATGCTGTCGCGGAGAACACTGAGATAAAGCCTACAAGACTAGGTGGGATTGAGGGTCACAATTTGGAGGGGTTTACAGTTCTGAAAAGTGTAAAAATTAAAGAAGTGCCCTGGACCTGATATAATGTGTACTAAGATTCTCTGAGAAACCAGGAAGGGGTTAGCCGAAACTTCAACATTAAACTTTATTTCATCATTGTAAACAGCAATAATGCGAGAAGTCTGGAGGATCGCAAATGCTGTTCCCTTGTTGAAGAAACACAATAGAGACACCCCGGTTAATTGTAGATCAGTGAGCCTTATTTCAGTTTTCTGCTGTGTTGCAAAAAGTTATGAGAGTCAGGATTTGTAATCATTTGGATTGGAATAAATTGATTTTGGATCGTGAACATGGTTTTCTGGAAGGTTAGTCGTTACTCAGCAACTTATTGATGTCTTTCAGATGGTGGCCAAACAGTTGATAAGAGTAAAGTGATTGATATGGCGTAAACTGATTTCAGTAAGGCGTTTGTCAAGGTTTCCCATGGCAGGCTATTGCACAAAATACGGAGGATTGGGATTGAATGTGATTTAGCAGGTTGGATCAGAAATTGGCTGGCTGAAAGAAGATAGATGTCGGTGGTTGATTGTAAATGTTAATCCTGGAGTTCAGTTTTACTGGTATAGCTAAATGATTTGTTTTGGGGCCACGGTTGTTTGTCACTTTTATAAATAACCGAGATGAGGGCGTAGAAGCATGGGTTAGTAAATTTGAAAATGGTACCAAAGTCGGAAGAATTGTGAATGGTGCTGAAAGACGTTGCAGGTGACAGTGGGACATAGATAACCTGTCGAACTGGTCGAGAATTGGAAAATTGAGTTTATTACGGAAATGTGTGAGGTGATTCACTTTGGATGGAGTCAAAGCAAATAAGAGCACTGAGCTAATGGTAAGATTCTTGGTAGTGTACATGCGGAGAGAGATCTCAGCGTCAATATACATAGATGCCTAAAACGTCCAATCCAGGTTGACAGGGTTGATATGAATGCACGCGGTGCGTTAGGTTTTATTGGTAGAGCGACGGAGTTTAGGAACCATGAGGCCATGCTGCAGCTGTACAAAATTCTTTTGCGGCTGCACTTGGAGTATTTCTACAGGTCTGCACTTCGCATTATTGGAAGGATGTGGAAATTCTGGAAAAGGTGCAGAAGAGATTTACTAGGATGTAGCCTAGTGTGGGGGAAAGGCCTAATGAGGAAAGGCTGTACTACTTGAGGCTGTTTTCTGAGAACTAGGTTGTGAGTTCACTTAACTGAGACATATAAGATAATCACAGGTTAAAATAGTTTGGACACAGAAAACTTTTTCCATCTGATGGTAATGGCTAGCACGAGGGGACACGACTTTACGTTGAGGGTCGATAGATAGAGGAGAGTCAGAGCTAGTTTCTTTCCTCAGAGAGTTGTAATGGCATGGACCACATTTCCTGCAAGAGTAGTGGACTCGCTGAGTTCCAATGCCAACCATAATTTTGCCTGATGAATGTAACATTCCAGACTCTATTTGATGATTGTTGATTGATTCTTCTAGCTTTTTTTAAGTGATGATGTAACACACTTTGATTTTTCACTGATACTTCTGCATTTTACATATACTGTCCCTATAATGCATTATGTTCCATAGAAACAAGCAGGACTGCATGAAGTGAATTCGTTGCAATGCCTTCCTGCCCTAACTCTGATGTCAGCTCCCAGTCTGCTTAATTGTCAAAGATTCCATCGAAAATTACATCGAAGTGCGTGTGATTTCATTCACAGAAAGAAACTACTGAGGGGATTTTCTAACTGGTGTATTTTTTCACACAGCCAACACGACCCACCTCATCTCCCAGAAAGTTAGCTGGTTGCACCAATTTAGCCCCCATCTGCTTTATTCCTCATGATTTCATACATGCACATACTTTCCTTAACTATGCATTTTATTGCAGAAGAGAATATTTTGTAATCACGTCGAGAAAAAAAAACTGAATCCCACGTTACCCAGTATTACCATAACATTTCCTCATACTATGATAGGAGACTTCGAAACGATGCATGGAGTTTGTGTTTGTATACAAAATCTATTGTGTCAACACGTTTGCAAACTGCCATTCTTCAACCATTATTTCGTGATGGATCACTTCTGTATCTTTCTGGCTGGTTCATCTCCAAATTCATATTGGTATAGTGCATATGTTTTTCAAAACGGTCATGCAAATTCAATAAGTTCACAGTTAAACTCTTTCATGGCATAGTTTTCAATCAGCCATGATTTACGGTTCAAGTCCGTGCTCATTTCTTTGAACAAGAATCATCTCCACGTTCCACAGACACGATCAAGAACTTCGATCACTCTTTGTCCACCTAAACCCTCAGTCTGTACTTTAACCTGCACTCGACCTATTCAATGGTAACTGTTGACATGACGTTGGACAACTGAATTCCTCTTCCTTCCCTACCGTATTACAAATTATCTTCCTGTTACATGACTGCACTGTGCCCTCAGATTCAACCCTCACCCTGCAATTGAGCCCTCTGACAAGGGTGGAATTTATGTTGGCTGTCGTTTTCACCTCTCGATTGCAGAGGCTGATCGATAGCGCTCAAATATCTCCTCTTGGATCCCCGTTGGCAACGACAACAGTGTAGTACATCAGGAGATTTTCTCCAAAATTGTCACAAAACATATTTTCTCCAGTGACCTCTCCTCTATTATCGATAAGTTCATCGTCTGACAACTGCTCGTAGCTGTGACGACCTCCATCCCAGAATCCACGAACAAGGCAATTAGGACAGACCTATTGTTTCTGCAAACTCTTTCCCCATATGGCTCATCCATTTCTACCTGTCTCGACATGATCGCCGCTGAACCAATCCAGACTCACTTACATCCACCACTGCACTGTCATTTTAGGGCAGTTAGTACTTTCAGATAGCGAACTCCATTTCCTCTTCCTTACCTTAGAAGTGCATTCTCTTCGCACGTTCATCCAACAAAATGATGATGTCAAAGCTCATCCCTTCTTCCTGAGAAAAAGATCCTGATATGCCCCCATACTCTAACTCCCTCCTGCCCTTTCCCAAGCTGGCACTTAACTTGATAGTCGTCTCCTTTCCGCATTTTAAGGAACAAAAATAATTCTACCTTGCTGTTACCTTCAACTGCTCCATTTCTGACTCATCCATTCCTTTCTCAAAATCACTGTTTCCATTTCTGGGAAAAGGCTGGCCAACAATCATCATCACAAACTCACTTACACCCATAGCTTTCTTAAAAATATTTTGTGTAAATGGCAAAACGTGTTGTGCTGGAAAGACGTAACTCCTCAGGCAGCATCCAAGTTGCAGGGAATCGATGTTTCACGCATAAAGTCGTCATCAAGAATGTGGTGTAGCGGGGGAAGGGGGCGTTAAGGAGCCTGAGAAATAAATGGGAGGTGGTGAGCTGGGGAGAAGTTGGCTGAGCGCGACGTAGATGAATTTTGAGGGTGATGGTGATAGGTCGAAGTGGAGGATGGAATTATGAGGTGAGACGGAAGATGGACAGGTAATGCAGTTTAACACAATGGTGCCAATTTGGATGGTTCGATGTGGCATAAGGTTGGGGCGAGGGGAAATGAGGAAACTGTTGAAATCGAAATGTATCCGCTGTGGTTTGAGGGTCCCACGGCAGAAAATGAGGCATACTTCCTTCAGGCATTGGATAGATATTATTTGACAGCGGTGGATGGCCATGCCTTTTTTGTCTTTGGCGCAGTGGGAAGGGCAGTTGAAATGTCAGAGCACGGGGTGGTGAGGTTTTTGTTAGAGCGTGAATCGCAGAGATGTTCACTGAACCGTTCCACTAGTTGAAGTTTTGTCTAAACACTTTAGAGGAGACCACACTGAGACCAAGAGCACAGTAGATGACATATGCGGAAGGGCAGGAAAATTTCGATCGAATGTCGTTAGGTTTCTGAGGCATTGAATGGGGACCAGAAGCGAGGTTTTGGAGCACAACTTTCCCCTCTTGCGGTGGTGAGGGTTGGTGCCGACCGTGAGGGGTGGGTTGGTGTGAGGCATGAACCTAACAATGGAGTCGTGGATGATATGGACTCTTTTCGAACACAGATAGGTGTAGGGAGGTAACTATATCTCTGATGGTGGGGTCTGTTTGTCGGTGGCCTAAAAGGTGAAGATGTTGCTTTTGCTCCGGAGGTTGTTGTGGTGGAAACTATGGACAAGGGATGTGATGACCTTTTCGCAATTGGACGGTTGGTGTTCGAGGTAAGAGTTGCGGGTTGTGGGACAGATGCGCTGGAGGGCATTGTTGACCATGTGGGAGGGAAAATCACAGCCTTTGAAAATGAAACCATGTTGGATATGCTGGAGTGAGTCGGTCCCCCTGTTTTCAGATGCGGCAGTGGTGAAGGAATTAGCCAGAAGGGTCCTCATTTTCTCGATGTTTTGTGTCAGAACTTCATTCCACTCCGCTAGTACATCTGTCACTGCAACATCTGAAAGGGGGAAAGGGCAAAGATATAACAGGGACCTAAGGGGCAACTTTTTCACGCAGAGGGTGATACGGGTATGGAATGAGCTGCCAGAGGAAGTGGTGGAGGCCAGCACAATTGCAACAGCTAAAAGGCATCTGGATGGTAATATGAATAGGATGGATTTGGAAGGATAAGGACCTGGTGCTGGCAGGTAGGGCTCGATTGTGTTGGGATATCTGGCCAGAATGGACAAGTTGGACAGAATGGTCTGTTGCTGTGTTGTACATCTCTATGACTCGATGACTGCATAATACGTATCCAGATGGGTAAATGAATAGGAAGATTTCAGAGAGATATAGTCCAAGTGTTGACAAAATGGGACTACATCAGGTTAGGACATCTGGTCGTCATCGACAAGTTGGACGAAAGGGGCGGTTTCCGTGCTGTACTTCAGAATGACCCCAAGAGAATATTTGTCTTCTGTTTTGTGAGCTTTCTTCAGATTCGTACTGTCATCAGAGAGGATATTGCATGGACAGATCCTCCTGTGAAAAATCTTTGCAGCTTCTGTTACATGTACATTTTCACGTATTCTTAAAGTTGTCGGGTACAAGGTGATGTCCTTACTTTTGAGCAATTGACTTAATAGTACCAATTTCTCAGACATGGTAAAGTTATGGTGTCTTCTTAGTTATGCAACAACATCGTTACACTGTGCTATCCACCTTTCATCTCTCAAAGCTCCCATTGTTTGGTAATTTTGAGCAAAACTTATTTCATCTATTTTGTAATCTCATCTTTTACCTGTGGTCCACAGTCAGTTTGTGGCATTTTCATGAGCTTGTAAAGATGCAAAGGAATCAAATTAATTGCATGCTGAACGAAGCAAGAAGTGTAATTTTCAATCAAATTTCACAATTTAAGAAAATAAGAACTGATAGAAACAATGAAGAAAGCAAAGGATATTAAAATGGGATTGAATCGATGGTTTTGACTTTGCTTCATAGTTGATGAATAACTGCAGCTAAAGGAAAATACTGTGATAAACACAATGAAAATATAAAGGTATTATGAAAATGGGCCAATCACCTCTTTGATTAGTGAGTTTAAGCTCAGCAGGAAGACAGAGGAATAAAAAAAGTATGAGAGAAAAAAATCACAATAGAGAGCTTCAAATGATGTAATAATGAATGGAAGAATTTCTCTGAAAGCAGTTTTAATCATATTGGACAGCTCCATTCTGGTGGTCCTCAGCTTTATTTCAGAAGGAATGTAAGCAGAGGAATATGTTCAAATGTGTTTACCAAGGCGAATCGGAAATTGGCAAAGTTGATTTACAAGGTGAAAAACCACACAACAGCAGGTTACCGTCCAACAGGTATATTTGGAAACACCAGCATTCGGAGCGCTGCCCCTTCATCAGGTTTTTGTTATTTTAAGTAGCAGCTATTATTTCCAAATAAACCAGTTGGACTATAACCTGCTGTTGTGCGATTTGTAACTTTGTACACCCCAGCCCAACACAGGCGTCTCCAAATCTTGATTCGTAAAGTTAGAATGAGCTGTCTTTATCATTATCATCTACATTTAATTAAATGTGAGTTTGTAGCAGCTATAGGTGTTTTCAGGAGCTTGACAGTGTTGGTTTGAGAGAATGTTTTCATTGGAGAGGAGCGAAGAATGAAGGTTGTCAAATTTAAATGATCGGTCCCTCAATTTAAAGCAGAGACAAGGAGGAATTATATTATTTGAGAATAATCAATAATCAAAATTGACTACTTCAAAAATAATTGAGTACTTTCGTCGTTTTTGGAAGAACCAAAACATTATGTTTTCGAGAATTATCAAGAAATCGACGCAAAGAATGTTGATGTGAGCAGCAAAGCGTTCCCGAAAGATGTACAAAGATGTTGCCAAGATTGAAAGCAATGAGCTAGACAGAGAGACTGAATAAGTTGGAAATATTTTCTTTTGAAACTCGGAGGCTGGGAAATGACCTTATCATGAAATCATGATAGGCATACATAGATTAAATATCCAAGATCAATTTCCAATGTTTGTGGAGACGAAGCATAGATTTAAGGAGTAAGGGGAAAGATGTATAAGTGACCCAAGTTGCAACGATTTCACACAGATGGTGGTCTATATATAGAATGAGCTGCCAGAGGAATTCGTGGAGGATTATGATATTACTGCACTTAAAATGCATCTCGATCATACATGAACATGAATGGTTTAAAGCGAAAGGTGCCAAATGCTGAAAAATGGGACTGGATTAATTTATGCTATCTGGTTAACATGGATGAGTTGGACCGAAGAGGCAATAACCATGCTTTTTACCCTAAGGACCCCTTGTGTATATTAGACTGAGTGTTCTTCTTGGAAGTCCACCGACAGCGATTGATTTTGTAGATCACGTTCAGGAACAGCTCATTCCTTGCAAATTTGCAGAGAAATGGGAGACAGGATGGAGACTTTACACCAGTCACATTCGCCTCCGATGCAAATATTGAACAGTTTTAAAATAGCTTATAATCTCACGCGTTTCACTATCTGAGCAGATTGATGAGACAGAAAGGGACAGACAAAATGAGAGAACACTGCAGGAAAAAAAATGACTGAGAAAAGAGGAAAGTGCAACAATGAAATAAAGGAATTGACAGTGAAATAAAGGAAGTGAAATCTATCGGGGAACAGAACAGAAAGAAACAGTGGTTTTGATCTGTTCTTCAGTAGCCTTGTTTTCGTCCTGCGCTCTCCCATTGGGAGGTTAGAGACATGAGGTGAAACAACACAGTTGTATACAGCCGGAATATTATGGCCTGGAAAGTATCAATGTTTAGAACAGACTTTGGGAGGCCTCATGAAATAAGGCCTCCTTATGAGATGCAGGAAATGAGAAATCCTGCTGACTCCCACCAAACACGTTCCCTTAACTGACGAATTTGTCGACTCTCCAATTTGAACACGACTCGAAGGAAGCTCTGAAGGAATCTGCCGACTTAGACGTTCATCACTGAGATGGCTTGTGGAGAGAGGGAGGGTATCTCACACTCACCAATCACGTTTTATGAGATTGATTTGCCACCTGTCATGTAGGGAAAACAGCAAGAGGGAAACATCACCTGGCCTAAGTTCCATCAATCACCCAATCACCGATGCAGCAGTAACAATTATGGTAAATGCCAGAAAGTATCTTTGGACGTCTGTGGTCACACTGAGCACACAGTCAATTCAGGGGGTGACAGCATCATTGGTTGGGTCACCATTTGTAACTCACGCCTAATTTCGTAGGAAATGTGTTGGTTTAATGCAATTCTAGAACTATTGCAGTCCATTTTAGGGCTGGTATGCAAAGAACGCTCTTTGGAAGGGGGTGTTCAGGACGTTCACGTGCCGTGATATATTTAGCAGTCAGGATTGTGTGTGAGTTTCAAGACACAATAAGGTTTTGTACCGGATACTTTGGCTACATAAAATGTGTATTGGGTTTCCGGAAGGTTTTTTTTCTTCTTTCGTCAGGTCTATGCCAGTTTTCTTGTCCTTTCATCCTATTCGTTTGCCACTTCCTCTGTGAAATTATTGTTTGTCTGTTCCGAGTCTAATGTTCCTATTATAATAACGAAGCAAACTCATTACTGACAAGATAACCAACATTGGAACGCCCTTCATTTGCTGCTGCCATTTTAAAAACATTATTGCACACCTGAATTGTCAGCAAAGACCAGGTCTGAACAGTTTCTGAATTTTCTCTCGTGAAAATTCCAAAAGAAAAATAGGCGGCATTAGCGCTCCATGGTGTGGAAATTCTCTTTGCGTACTGTTGGATAGGATGGTGCAGAGCAGTGACTTCATCATCAAACAGAAATGGTACACAAGTTAGTAATAGCAGTAACTGAAATCCGAGGATTGGGCGTTGGTCCATGTACTCCTCGTCTTCTGGACGAACGTCCATCAAAAGAGGAAGAAGTTCGATGACATTTTCCCCTCCAAAAGGGTCGGCACCACTATCTCTATTCTGAAACACCCCCAACTGTCTCCATTCCTGCGACCTCCACCCACCAAGGTCTATGTCTTGTCAATGTCGTGAGTGAATGAATAATCTTCTTCAATTATTCACACTCCTCGATAACCACCCCTATCTCCTAACCTTGCACGGCATCTTTCCTGTCTACAAATGTGCACAGCAGGCCTAATCACCTTTCACCAGCAGCGCCATCAAAAAACTGTGCGAGCCTCTTTTGTCTCCATTAATATGTCTTTATGGATTCATTGAATCCCTACAGTGTATAAACAGGAACTTCAGGCCAACAAGTCCACACTGATGGTCCGTACAGCAAACCGCCCAGGCCATTTATTCGGACTAATGCTCCTCACCTACACATCCCTGAACACTATGGGCAGTTTAGCTCGGCCAATCCACCTAACTAGCACATCTTTGATCTGTGGGACGAAACTGAAGCACCCAGACGAAACCCACACAGACACAGGCTGAGTGTACAAACTCCACACAGATAATCGCCCAAGGCTGGAATCGAATTCGTGTCCCTGGCGTTGTGAGGCAGAAGGACGAAAACTGAAACAATGTTGCAGCCTTTGTCTTGATAATTTGCTCACTCAAAGTCAAAAAAGAACATGCACACAGAAGGGGTGAAATTGCCAGTATAGACGGTGTACTAGGAAATATTCAAAACTTCAATTTGAATGAAGAAAAGGATGGAACCAGTTCTGCTTACGGTCAATAGCAAATGCTGGAAAATTGCGTGTGGGCATCCAGCAATGAGAGTGGGGAGGTGATGGCGAGCGATGTTCTCGCTGGGTTGTTAATCCAGAGATCCAGGTAATTATATGCGGCTCTGGATTCTAATCCTAGCATGGCAGGCAGTGCGATTCAACAAAAAATATAGTAATAAATCTGATGATCATCATAATTCCAACATCGATTGGGAAAACCCATCTGGTTCATGAATGCCATTTAGAAAAGGGAATTGTCTCTTTCTTCGGAACCTCAGCGATGTGGCTGACATTAATCTGTCCGGTGGACAATTAGGTATGAGCAATAAATGCTGACCTCGACAGCAATGCCCTCATCCTGTTAATTGAACTTTTCATTTTAACAAAATGAGAATGTTGCTCTAATGTTCGGAAAGGCCATTGTCTTGCAATTGTCTGCCACGAATGTTGCTTTCTGTTTTTCTTTCCAAGCCTCAACATTGTCCAGATATTGCTACACTTTGACATGGATTATTGCAACATTTGAACAGCTGTGAAAAGTGCTGAATTGTTTGGCCATGGATGAGGAGTGATGCTGCACTGATCCAGGCAAACTGGATGTATTTTTTCAGAATCCTGGAATGTCATGTCGAGAGTAGACAGTCTTTCGAGGATGATGAGGTGAACTAAATGTTGCAGCACGCCTTGTCTCTCCTCTGTTTGTTTCGTCATTGAATTTGAATGAGTCCAGTTCAGTTTCTGGTTTACGCTCATCCCAAGATGCTGTTAAATTGGGATTGTGATGTTAATGCCGTTGAATGTCAGGGGACGATGCCCAGTTCTCCGTTTTTTAGATTTGGTAGTTGTCTGGTATTTTTGGCGCAAACATTGCTTGCTTCTTGCCAGGCCAGGCCCGAATGTTTTCCAAATATTGGTTCATTTGGGCATGGTAGCCTCAGTATCTGAGCTGTTGTACATTTTTCTGAACATTGTGAAATCTTACGGGAACATCCCCACTTCAGCCTTTACGATTGGAAGAAGGTAATTGATGAAGTAGCTGAGAATGGTCGTGCTCGGACGCTCCTCTGTCGAACTCTGAAGAAACACCTTCGGGCTGAAATGACATGAACACAACTTGACATCTTCATTCAGATTTGATACGAAACTGTGGAGAAACTTGTTAGATTGTAATTCACTGAGGGTTCTGGGGTATCACATTCAATCAACTCTGAAGATGATAGCAAGAACTCAGCTCTAAAATCAACTCGTCTGCTTTATTTTTGGATCAAGGAGGTAATGAGGTCAGCAGATGGTGGAAACATCGCCAGCATTAATTATCAAGTCATTGTGAATTAAGATCTACTTTATACCATTGTTGATCTTTTATTTCTTCAATTTATCAATGATCAAGAGGAGACTTATGGGAATGAAATTTGTCAGACTGCATTAACTTTGTTTTACGTGTACATGATGTAACTGGTAAATCTTTCGCGCTTTCTGGTAGATTTTGGTCTTCTGGTTCTTTTATAATTATCCTCTTTAGTGCTTGGCAAGTTCTGGAATGTACTGCTACATTTGTCGTTGTTGGAATATTGACAGGATGAAGAGTTTCTGCATGCCACATTGATTCCAGTGATTGTGTGGTATCACGTGGAATAGATCGAATTAACTGGATATACTGAGTACATCGGAAGGAGGCTGTGATGAATCATCCACACAGTATTTCGGGCTGAAGTTGCTTTTCAAATAGCTCAACATAGTCTGTTGCATCGGTGGATTGTTTTCCCCTATCAGTTACGATAGGCCCGTCCTATAGTGAATCATTCGATTTGAATCAGCCTTGCATGCACCATGAGAAATGTGGCAACTGCACGGCTTACGCCAATCCATTAGTTGTGGAATCATCCAAATCTGTCTATGATTTGACTTTAATGCTTTTTTGCGTGAGCAAGTCTTTCTGTGTTGCAGCTTCACCAGGAGGCGCCTCATATTCCTTTATTGGATGCTCCTGCTCTTGGCATAGCCTTTTTGATTAGATTAAATTAGACTGCTTACAATGTGGAAACAGGCCCTTCGGCTCGACAAGTCCACACCAACCCGCCAAAGCACAACCCACTCAGACCCATTCCCCTAACACGACAGACAATTTAACATGGGCAATTCATCTAACATGCACATTTTTGGAGTCTGGGAGGAAACCGGAGCACCCGGTGGAAACTCACGCAGACACGAGGAGAATATGCAAACTCCACACAGTCAGTTGCCTGAAGCGGGAATTGAACCCGGGTCTCTGGCGTTGTGAGGCAGCAGTGCTAATAACTGTGCCACCGAGCCTTTTGCACCATTCATTGAACATGTGTTGACCACCTGGTTGGACGTTAATGCTAAAGAATGCAATCCCACGAAATTCCAAATTCTGTGCAGGTCCTGCAACACTGCATTTGCTGCAGTTGACGGCACAATATGCCTCAAGTATATCTCGATGTGAGTTTACCGATCTGTTTTAAGTTTTTTCCATTTAATACAGCCTTCTTTTGTTGTTAATTCTGTCACCTATTGCCGGATCACTGCGCTTGCTCGTCCACAGTTGATGATGGTAAATGATGTTACCCACCGAGAATTAGATCCCTGTTCTTTGCACCCACTGCGATGCTTTCAAGTACAGAAGGAGTGATCCGATCGATGGGGGTGGTAGTAATTAGCAGAAGGTTTTCTGAACATTTGTAACTTGAAACCTTGAGTTTTCATGGGTCTCAGAATCAATGTCGACCACTTGATGGAGAACTGCCTCTTGACTGTACATTACTGAGCTGTCAAATCTGCAGGTCCTGCCCAGATGGTGACACAAGCCCTACACGGAGGAGGATATAGCATTGTTTGGTAAATTGGCTGCAAAGAAGCATTCCTTGAGCGTGACTACATCTGGTATTGTTTGATTATTCTGTACATGAAATATAACAGGTGAGATTTGTGGTTTTAGACACAAGGTTCCCTTGTCTTTGTAAGGCGAAGAGGAGTGTAACATTGGTCACTGGGGACTCCATAGTTAGAAGGTCAGAGAGCAGGCTCTGGGAACGCGAGAGACACGCTTCTGATACGTTGCCTCGCCGGTTCCAGGTTTCATGTTGCCTTGGATCACATCTCCTGGTCCTGAGGGGGAGAGGTTCCAGCCCAAGTTGTGGTCCATATAGGCAAAAACGATATGTGTAAGAAAAGGAATCGCAATTGAAGGTAGAAATTCAGGGGACAGCGTGAAATCTTGGAGTGAGAACCAGCAGAGTTGGTATCTTTGGTTCTGTAACGTGCCATGTTCTGGCAAGGCAAGGAAGTGGGAGAGAGCGCAGTTTAACACGTGACTACAGGTATGATACAGGAGGGAGGGGTGTATATAATTAGATCATTGGGTCCCATTCTGGGGTAGGTGGAAAATCTTTAAACATGATGGTCTCATCTAAATCATAGGATCACCAATACCCTGAGGGTGGGAGATTGGCAAATACACTTTGGGAGGATTTAAACCAATTCGGGGGTTGGGAATCTGAATTGTAGCACCAGTGTACATAACGTTACGATTCGTGACACCATGAGATGTGTTTACATTTCCAGAGGTATAGCAGCATGATCCAATTCACCGCCAAGAGCTTCGGAATAAGTTTTGTAAACTTGCATTATGGGTTGCTACTTTGGACTTCGATGTCCTGGCCATTTTGGAGACATGGACACAACAGGGACAGGAATTGTTGTTGCTCATCTGTTGACGTATAAACAAAAAGGCTATTTATCTCTGTACTAAGCTTCACAGTGTTGCAGCCTTGCTTGATTTAAACCATTCTGAAAAAAAAAGTATAGTTCAGAAAAGCTTTCAGTAAAAAATAAGCTTTTTGACAGCAAGTCAGGAAAATATTTCAAAAGTAACATGCTGTTACTGAGTAATTCATATCATCACGGTTATTATTTTTGTTCATCTGTGAAAGTATTTAGAGAAACAAAAGTGCTAATGCATGTACTGCATGCAGACATACTGATCATTGAAAACCTGGCATAACAAAAATACGTGCTGAAGTAAATATATCAGATTCCTGGAACTCAATTAGATGCCTTCCCTGACTTATATCCGGCACATTAGAAGGGTAAACTGTCGAAGTCAATTGTCTTTAATCTGTACTGAATGCATTTCAGAGTTTGAAGAGCGGATCAGACAAGGCAAAGTGTAGCATCGAAAGTCTATTGCGGATCTTTTGCTGTACCAGGAAGAAATTGAGTATCATATTATGGTTAATATGTAAACACAAGGAGATGACAACGAGCTTTCCATATCCAAGACCAACTATGGACTGTGACTGAAAAGTATTTGTCACGGCAAGTAAATACTTATGTGCATTGAGTTACATACATTTTGTCACTTAAACTGTCCTGCGTTCAACTCTGTCTCAAATTGACCTTATGGTTCCTTCTTTGTCCTTTAATTTGCCTGCCTGTTTAACTGCCTCGGAAGCAGCTGGTGTTAAGGAAAGATCAGAGGTTTGAGAAGGCCTGTGTTTCTGAGCAGATTCAATGTTGGAGTTTAAGTCCATTCATGTTTTCATTATTTTACTAGAAGACTCCATGCTCAAATAAATATTTGGAAAATTAAATATGGTTTCACTGAATCTGAAAGATGATTGGAAAACCAATTATCTGTATGAAATGCAGATAACATGTGGCTGAGTGAATCCAGCAAATAGACTAACATGCCGAATTCAACACAGAAAATCATTCTACTGAAGATCAAACTCCAATGAGGTAATTAGCCTCAACCCCCGCCCACCACCCCCCCTCCCCACTGAAGGTGTAATGTCTTTGAGAAACAGTCATGGCAATTTCGTTTTTATTTCAAAGGTAACTGCGTAATTGAATCTATTTGAGGCAAGTTTGCAGAACTCTTCACAAGGAAAACATGTTGCATTTTATCAAAGTTGAGAGTAGTGCAATACGTCATTGTTGTCATAGAATTCTTGACACAGAACAATATACATTTCTTTTGGTCACCACTTCATTGGGGGCGGTTTCAAAGGTAAAATTTAATGTCCTAGAGAATACATGTGGGCAGCAACTTTGCAGGGGTTTCACATAAATTTTAACTATGCATGAAGCATTTGTTGCTTCCTGAACAGCTCTGAGAATGTCGCTGTGGCCTACTGTTGGAGAATGACGACTGTACTATGGAAGCCACTGTTAGATTTGAAAATGTAATGCTTAAAAGATATAATTCTGTTCAACATTTTAGGCATCTACACAAATGATCCCAAATAGCTAATGCCACAACAGCTATCTTTCTCACCACCTTACTACCCACTAATGCCCCAGTAGAATGCCCAAATTTCCTAGTCACTGATATGGAAACATGTCTTAAAACATAAATATCCCCACCATTGATTACCATGTCTTCAGGACGGTAGCTGTTCCAGAAATGGTATTAATGAAGTATTTAATTGCAAATACAACATTGACCATTTCAATCGAGACGAAATATGTTCCAAATATGAGGCTTCACTGCCTGAAAGCTTTTCGAATCCCGTAGATGACTGTTTGTAAAATATTAAACTTTGTCTAATTCCCTTCTCTTCATCTCTAAAGAAATATGATCATTCAAAAAGCAATCTTTAATGACACCGTACACCATACTGTGTCCTTTCCCCTCCATTAAAAAAAGTAAGAATAATTTCATGCGATTACGTGAACTTAGTTTGCATTCCTAGCCATATTTAGGCATAATATGATTTTATCACTTAAACACCCAAAGGTTGCCAAACTAGAAATTCAAGAAAATTGCAGATGTCCTTGTGAAACAACTTGCTCAAACAAACCAATCTGAAACCATCGATTCTAACCAAAGAACGACAGAGAATTGCTGGTCTCTATTGGCTTTGCAGCTTCGCCACCTATCTGCATGTGTTTCCTCCAACTGTTCTGGTTTCCTCCCACAATCCAAAGATATGCAGTTATGGCGAATCGACCAAATTAAATTGTCCATACTCTTCAGGGAAGTGTATATTAAGTGCATTAGTCATTGGTAAATATTGAGTAATAGGAGAGGGAACAGGGTCTAGATGGGTTCGTCTACGAAGGGTCGGCGTGGATACGCTTGGCCAATTGGCTTGTTTCCACACTGCAGGAATCATATGACTTATATGATTCTATGCATTTATCACTAGGAGGCCACAAGCATTTGAGACTGACCCGTGAATCTGCATCGAAAGAATCAGTTCTGAAATGTGTTGTAATAGTGAGTGCAGCATTACAAAGGATAGATACCGAAATGACACAAGAGTCAAGGCCATGTTAAGATATGCATCTAAATTCGACTTTACTGAGTGGTTTTACATTCCAAATATATGCGTGACGACAAGGAAAAGCACAAGCCTGCCTTATGTAGAATGAACACACACTGATTCTGAATCAACTGTAATGAAGAAGTAAGATTTTCGACTTAGCACTGCCCTCTTTTAAACAAAGCGTTTTACGAGGTATTAAAAATGTTCATTATAAACTAAGGTTGGATAGATTGTGATGTTTGCTGTTGGACCGTAACAAATTAAGAGCTTACCTCAAAGCGATTTACAATACCATGATGGATATAGACAGTATTAATATTCGATGTCTTTCCCATGATATGAGGCTTTCAAAACTCGAGAGCATATATGTAATGTGAGACAAGAGAGAGATTTAAGAAAGAAATGTAAGACTATTTATTTTGACCTGAGGCAGTTTCGCGCGTGGATTTCACTTGCTGAAGAAGTGGTTGATGCGGCAAGAGCTGCAGCTTTCACAAGAAACTTAGATCAGTACGAAATGCTCAAGTGTTTGGATGGACTAAGGGAATAAGCTGGCCGTTGGGAATAGTGCAGCTTGGGATTATGTTCGGCCAAACTACTTTGACTGAAGGCGCTGTTTCCATTCTGAATGATTCTGTGACATTACATCTGTCAACGTAGTAACATTCTGGCTTTGTTGGAAATTATTGGGCCTCTTACCTGCATGAAATTAATCTTCAATTGCATTTTCTTGACATTTCTGTGCGAAAAATGGTATTGGACAATCACTTCCATCCATTTTTCCAAATGTCCAATTCACAGAGCCCAAAATTTGAATTGAGAGAAAGTCAGCTTTCCACTGTTATCTTTATGAAATGTAACTGCAAACTTGGCTCCTGAAAATGTGATACAATTTCGAAAATTGTTTAGTTCTGTTTTCGTATTAACATCTTCATTCTAACATAAAGTTTGGTAACCTTCCTTTATTTTCTTTGAAATGAGTTTTTTTTAACCAATTGTGTCATGAACTTGATGACATGCATTCAGAATATTTCAAAAAAGGGGCAAGTATGCCACAATTGATAGAGTGATTCACACAATCCTGCGTTTGGGTCAGCTCTGGGGATTCGGTCCGAAACGTCGTAAAACATTCAGCTGCAAGTGTACAATGTCTGTGAGGTTTTAACAGCTGCTGAGCATTGCGCAAATGTCAATGGACTTCTTGAATGTTTACCTTATGAAGAAGGAAATTAATTAACGAAGCAGATAACATCTATCTCACACTCTCATGGCCACCAATCCAGGCATTGGAAAGGATGAGTGGATTCGTCTCTAACAACAATCTCTACCTTGCTCGCGCTAGGTATGACATTGTCTGGAAGTTTTATTTTCACCTGATTCTCTTTGACCTCCATTGCACGTGCAGCTGTATTTGGTTCACTCAGTCAAATCCAACCTCATAGTGTCATAGAGACTTAGAGATGTACAGCATGGTAACAGACCCTTCGGTCGAACCCTACCATGCCGACCAGATATCCCAACCCAAGTTACTCCCACCTGCCAACACCGAGCCCATATACTTCCAAACTTTTCTTATTCATATACCATCCAGATGCATTTTAAATGTTGCAATTGTACCAGCCTCCACCACATCCTCTGACAGCTAATTCAATACATGTACCACCCTTTGCTTTAAAACAATTGCCTCTTAGATCTCGTTTACATCTTCCTCCTCTACCTTAAAACTATGCCCACTAGTTCTGGACTCCCCTAGCGGAGAGAAAAAGACTTTGTCTATTTATTCTATGCATGCTCCTCATAATTTTGTCAACTCCATTAATGTCATGCCTCAGACTCCGACGCTCCAGGGAAAACAGCCGCAGCCTGTCCAGATTTTCCCTGTAACTCAAGTTCTCCAACCCTGGCAACAGCTTTGTGAATCTTTTCTGATCTCTTTTAAGTTTCACAACATCTTTCCAATAGCAAGGAGACTAGAATTGCAAAATTCGAACTGAAGCCTAACCAATGTCCTGTACAGCCGCAACATGACCTCCCAACTCAATAGTCTGACCAATAAAGGAAAGCATATCGAATGTATAATCATTATCCTATCTACCTGCGACTTCACTTTCAAGGAGCTATGAACCTGCACTCCCAGGTCTATTTGTTCAGTAACACTCCCCAGGAGCTTACCATAAAGTGTATAAGTCCTGCTAAGATTTGCTTTCCCAAAACGCAGAGATCACATTTTCTGCATTAAACTCCAAATGCCACTTCTCACCCATTGGCCCTTCATGCTAAATGGTGTATTCTCACTTCTTATATTCGGTTCACCCAGCCATATGTTGTCAACATGGAATTCAGCAAAGCAAAGGACAAATTTCTGGACGGTAGAGTGGTTAGTCAGGTTGGCTTACATGGAATACAGGGGTTTAGTACAAATTCGCTTGAAGGTCGTGTGCAAATGACTGCAGTGAGGAGTTGTTTTTCGGATTGGAGGCCTGTGACCATAACGTGCTACACCAAATCACTACTACATCCATTGAATATTTGATATTTGTATAACTGATTTGGACCTTAATATAAAAATATACTTCGGTTTTCGATGACGCCAAAATACACATTGTTTTAGACAATGACGACATCTTTCTCAGAGAACAATGGGACGGTTATCAGATTGACCAAAATGACAAAGAGCACCAGATGGACTTAAATTTAGATGAATGTGATGTTGCATTTTTATAGCAAATATCTTGAATATGCAAATGAAATGAATCTGTTTGAGTTACTATTGAAAGCAATAGGAACTTAATGAGAATCCTTTGAAGAAAAGGTAGAAAGAGAGAGCTTTTGATCTGTAATATTTGAAACTTAAACGTTAAGGTCGAACAAACAGGAAACGATTTATAATGTATTGCCTGAATCAAACAAAGTACATGTGGAAGAGCAGAGTTGAGCTTGCAAAATTAGCATTGAATTCTCAGATGATTATGATTTAACTCATAAATCACATCAATATCAATCTGCGTTTTGTAGAAATTGGTCCAAAGAGAAATCCTTGCGAGGGTAGGGAAAAGAAAATGTCTTTGAAAGTAGTAAGAATAATTTACCACAGATAAGAAATTAAAAGTCTGAAGCAGAAAACAGGTAAAATATTTTGGATGAATTCTCTGGCACATATTAGGACACATTAAGTCGCAGAGTCGTGTTTACATAAAGCGCTGGGAAAACGGATGTGGAAATCAGTATAAGCCAGTGAATTTGCAAAAGTGGTAAAGGAAATTACAGTGATAGCAAGAATGCTGAAAAAAACAATGTAAAGACTGTTCAAGCATTAGTTCAGATGGAAGTGTCATATCTCATTTCTGATCTTACTGGCATGGCAAACGATTATTCATATGTACCAGTAGGAGCAGGTAGTGTAAATAAGTTTTTAAGAGATACATGAGCAAGTCGATGTTTGATAGTGAGATTTTAGGACTCATGAAATTCAGAAGAATTGTTGCCAGAAAAGATGATAACTTGCGGAATTTGTGGTTTGAAGAACAGTGCTCTATTAAGTAAATGACATTGTAGACACCAGTGAAAAATGGCGAATTAATGGTTCGAGTAGTGGAGAGATTCTCCATACCTAATTACAAAGGAAACATGAAAAACTAAAACCGTTTTATCAGAAAGCAAAAATGGAATAAGAATCCGAGTCTACCCTCGAATTTTGCAACTTAAAAATCAAGGTTGGATCGGGTAATTTGAGACCATCACCAGTTCAAGCGGATGGAAACTTGGTGAACGTTCGTCAAACTTTATAACTGCTGGGGTATAAAAAAATCGTTTGGAAACGATTACTTCTGAATTGTCTGCGACACTTACTTCTAGTAGAACGCTATAATCATTTCAAATACACATTTCTCAACAGGTATTCTGTCAAAACTACTCACACTTACGCTAAGAAGTGTTGAGCATATGTTTTAAATTTGCTACTTGAGCTTTGACGTTCAATTCGCACATTGATAAAATTGACTTTGATGCTATCTTTGATCATAAAGAAAAGCATCCCAAAATGGTGAAATATTCAAATGCATCGTCATCCACCTGAAGTAAATGCCAAATCAAAGCAAGATGCCATGAAGATTAAAAAATCCAGTGAATTTCAGGGAAGGTTGAAATGGAACATAAAGAACAGGATGACAAATATAATGCAAAGTGTCGATTAAACTGAAGATGCGGCTTTGCTGGCGAAACATGCGAGTCTGAGGAAGATGGAGAAGTCGGTGGGGAGAGAGACAAGGCAAAAAAAAAAACAGGAATCAAGGAGTCGTTAATACATTGCGCGGCAAATCTCTGCAGTTGTTTTCAACTTTCCCAAGTACGAGGTCATAGAACTTTTTATAACACGTCAGCAACAGGGAAGAATTGGAAAGACGGTTTGCATTGGAGGATTGTTGCTTCGATGTTGAAGGCATGCATTGACCTTTTAAGAGAATGATGTTCTGAGCTGAGATAGTAGTAACACCTGCGTCGTATGACGAGATGGCAGTCTCAGAGTGAACTGGAAAACTGAATACATGCAACATTTGGCTGTAAAATGGATGGCTGAATTGATTGCTGTTTTGACAACAATTCGAATTTAACCAATCGGTTCAAATTATACCGCAGGATGCGAAAACCATAACATGTTTTGACTTATTGTATTGCCAACACTGAAATAATGAGAGCACCCGATGTTGGTGATTTTAAAATGATGGCTTTTTAAAAATAGAGACAGACCAACTGACATCAACACTGATCTAAAACATTAAGAATTACTTTCTATCAAATGTCACTCCTCATGTGAAATAAATTCGCAGTAAAAAAGAAAGAAACGCCCCAGGGAGATCTGCAGCAGGAAGACGAAAGACACCAATGACCACGACCACTTCAGTGATTTTGAAATTAAGTTGATGGAATTTTAATAAGTGTCGTATTGGAATGGCATATTGTTACAGCGTTCCAGGCAGGTAATAAGAAGGTAGTACAAAGGGGGTATTAGAATTGTGAATAGTTGCGCTTAATGTTCACATTTAGAGTTAAACAGTAGATTGATATTGTTTTCTTTAAATAGTGAAATTTGGCAGTTTCCTGCAACTTATATATTAACAGATTACAAGATGTGCTGAGCTTTACTGGGTTTTTGGCGTGAATTAACAGAGCGGTCCACTACCGTGCCAAAACAGTGCAGATCAGCAAAATTAGGAATATGTTGTGAGAGCACTCAGAATAGCAAAACATGGGAATTGTTCTTTTAATAGAGAGAATCCTTTTTCAGCACAAAGTAGGTGGAGGCTAGGAGAGAAAAAATCCCTGCATGTGGAATGCACGACATATGAGATGGAGATCTTAAGAAATCCAAGAGTCCAACATAGTGGCTAAGAGAACTTCAACATAAATCTGGAAATGGTGAACAATGTACATCAGCATCAAGTATACAACATTTGTTGAACGATTACAGGCGAACAGTTTGATTTGCAACAATGCTCAACTGAAGGAAGTTGTGTCAATACAGTTTGAAGAATCAAACAAGCTGCTTTAAAGAACAAATATATCATAAAATTTGTAAACACTTTGCGGAGCTATGTGGAGTGTGTCTATTTCTACAACATGCTATCTGATGGCCACGTTTCAGGATATAAATTTGCAATAAGGAGCGTTGCGTTTTCCACCATTGGAAGAATTTCCGTTTGACAGAAGATGAGTATAAAGACACACGAATAGAAGCGAGGTTTGGAAATCTCCATCCAACAATAATCTTGGAAAAATCTAAGTTGACAACATAATAGTAATTGTTAGAGTACCTCAACAGGTTTGGTGCAAGTAGCGTCTGCGTTTCGAATCGTTCATTAGACCGTACTGGAGAAGGGAACCTGAAATGAAAACTTGAAGTTTACTTCCTTCCCACAGTTGCTGCCAGACCTGAGTTTTTCCAGCAATTTCTGTTTGTGTTCCAGCATCTGCAGGTCTTTGTTTTATTTTAGACTCTCACTGAACTGACCATTAGAGGAGAATGTATGAGCTGTGTGGTGCGCCATTAACTTGGATATCTGTAAAGATTTATCACAGAATTTATGGGAAAATTTTATTCTGACTGCACTCAGACGGACTATGCACAATTGTCATTAATGTGCAGCGGGCAGACAGAATAAAACATGAAATAAAACAGAGGTGTACCATCACGGATACAGATGTAGCTTTAAATTACATTTAGGAAATTGAAAAATGATAGTAAATGGATATTTCACGCCATTCTTTATCTCCTCTCTGAACTTTCTCTGAGTTAGTATGTAAATGCACGTGTTGGTGCATGAACCCAAGAGCCGGAGCATGAATTCAATCTGTTGGGCAACATACACGGGATCACTAAGACTTTTGTTTGTATAATTAAAGTTTCGAACTGACCAGTTTAACGAATGTACAACATATGTTATCCACAACAGCATGAAATTGGAGGACAAAGCGAAGAGTAAAATTATGGATTTCCTTCGATTTTTTATTTCAGGGTCAAGGTCGTTTTCCTTTTTCTCGTGACCACGGAGGCCCTTCTGGAGTCGATTGGCTGTTATAATGTTCCTGACAGTTAGAGCGTTAAAGACCAAAATGCACAGTATTGGAATCAGAGGCGTTAGGAGACTGTCAATCCATTCATACACTCTCCAAAACATTGAAGTGAAATAGTCAGTTGTCTGCTTGCAAAACCATGGCACATTGCCAATGATTATTGAAGGAACAAAACCGAAGTACCACGTAATGGACCTGAAACAACTAACAATGCTCACAGTTGCAATCACCACGTTTGCTGTTTTCTTGGTGCAGTATTTTGGTTTCAGCTTGTGGCAACAGATGGCCACAAACCGATCAAAAGTAAAAGCAACTGTGAACCAAACAGAACAATCGAGGGCCGCAAGAGACAAGACGACTCTTAGCGAACACACAGGAGTAATGAACAGGAAAGTTATTGGGAAGTGAATGTTGTTGATTCGGTTCAATAAAACATTAAAAATGACGAGCAGAAGATCCGCTGTTGACATTGCCACTAGGTACTGAGTGATACATATAGAGAGTCCACAGTTCCCTCGTTTCAAAACGACAATTGCCATTAAATTAACTGCAGAAAATGGAATTAAAGATCAGCAGATTAGCAGCAGACCGTATTGTCCCAATGATCGTCCCATTACAAAAACAGTTCTTTTAAAAAATTATGTTGAAATGCACAACAGTGTAGAAGTTGTCAGTTACTAATCGCCTGCATCCAGAACAGCACAATCTTTCATATAATATTTACAGACAATAGATTCAAGGTATCAGAATCTGGATGGGCTGTAACAGACGGAAATAAACCGAACAATTCGAGTCAAAAGAACGCATATGCAAGGAACTGGAACATTTTACATGTTAGATGTAATCACATCATTATTCCCTGAAACAGGTTTCTTATTTTTATTCTTAAGCGAAGGCATTTAATTAAACAAAGGTGCTAATGTGTGCAGTGAGCACAGACTCTACCATGATAATTGAAAGCTTGACATCACAAGAACACTGACTGGAATGTTCTGAAGGATTCGATCGGGTGCCGTCCACGATGTCAGATACATTCCCTAACTAATAAAATGCAATTAGGACGAATCAGCTTAAGGTTTTGATTATCTTTCATTCGCATTGAAAGCTATGCATTAGCAGATTTTGCATCATTGCTCTTTTGGTATGTAACATCTCCTGCTGGTACAGCAGAATTCCTATAATATTAGTTCAGTGCTTTTGGAGAAGGCAAATGTTTAGCATTGAAATAATATTAAGGGTGTTTTGCTGTACCGGCAGGAGATTTTAGGTCCTAAAAGTGCAATGCTGCAAAACATAATCAGACAATGGCAGACAATCTTAAAGTGAATTGTGTATTGGTTGTGACGGAAAAGCATTTATCTTTGAAAGTATCCTCTGATCGATAATAAATAGCGTCCATTCTGCTTACATCCCTACCATATAATGATCCGTCCCTTGCTTCCTAGCCCTTTCGTTTCCTTTCCAGATTCAATTTTTGCAGAAGTCTGTGCGGCTGTTGCCGTCAGGGAACGATCAAAGGTGTGGATAGGGTGTATTCATAAAGCTAATTCAATGTTCATGTATAGAAGAGACGTTCATGCTTTACTTATTTTACAGGATTAGACGATGGCGAACGAACAATTTGCAAAACAGAATTTGATTTTCAGATACCTCAGTTTTATAAAGTGTGACACATATTCCTTTTCTGCAGACCACATGTTCATCAATTCTGAACTATATTTCAAATTAAAGTAACGATGTAATTGCACAGCTATAGACGGCAGTGTGCCACAAACATGTTCAAAATCTATTTTATGGTATTGCGAGTGTTTTCATGCAGCAAACAACCGCCAAAAATTCGAAGCTCTAATTTTCCACAAATCGAAACGTTATCCTGTTCTACAACATTCATTCAGAAATGGACATTGAACACAGAACACAGAACAAGACAGGGCAGAACAGGCCTTTCAGCCCTCGATGTTACGCTGACCGATGAACTAATCTCAGCACATCTATATACACCATGCAATTATCATCTATATCGCTATCCAATGACTGTTTAAAAGCCCCTACTGTGGCTGAGTTAACTAAATTGGCAGATATGGAATTCCACTCCCTTGGAGTATAGAACCTGCCACTGACATCTGTCTACAATGCATCAACCCTCAAGTTGCAGCTATACTCCCTCGTAAAAGCAGATGTCATCATCCAAAGAAAAATAAGACTCTCGTTGTTCGCCCTATCTAATCCTCTGATCAACTTGTATGTTTCTATTAAATCCGCTCTTCGCCTTCTTCTCAACAATGAGAACAGACCCAATTCCCTCAGCCTTTCCTCATAAGACCTTCCCTCCTAGCCATCTTGGTAAATTTCCTCTGCACCTTTCACAATGCTTCCACATCCTTCTTGTAACAGGGACATCGAAACTATTCAGGGACAGAGCAGCAACCTCCTGTCTGCATTGGCACCACAATCTCCCATCGATCCCTCTCCAACCGACCCTCAGTAACAGCAGTATGTCACAAGGACAAGATGCATGGCAGAAACTCACCCTGTTATAGCAACTCCCTAAACCATGGCCACTTCCATTTTGAAAGTCGCATTGTGTGGGAACACAACACCCTCCCTTTCAGGTCCCCTTCTGAGACCCTCACCATACCGAAGTGAAAATATTTCGGACGTTCCTTCAGTATGACTGGGTCAGAATCCTGGGTCCCTCTCCGTGAGGAACATTGTTGGTCGACCCTCCAGCACATGGATCGCAGAAGTTCACCGCCCGGTGGAATCGGCAGTAAATGCTGACCTAGCCAGCAGACCCACACCCTCCGTGAGAGAATTGAAACGAAGGGTTTTGGAAAGCACTGGGGCATTGGTCTCAGGGGGAACCTTCTCTCCCAGCAAACCCTCCCCAGCAACTCACTGAACGATATTGCTTCCTTCTGCTCCACTGCGCTCTCCAGTTCAGATCTGGATACAGCTCAGTTGTTACAAGTGTACAAACAGCAATGGACAAAACAGGAATTCTGCTGCTGTTAGTATAGAAGTTACTGTTGAACGTACATTGTTGACTTAGGGTTGTAATCTGGCATCATATTACATAGCTCCCATCACAGATATTGGTAGTATGCTGTGACAGGTTAAGTGTCATGTCGGGAAATATTGGGGCAGACAATGTCTACTTTTAAAAGGCGGATGTTAATTCAAGTTTGAGGTGACACAGAGGTTGTTCAAGAAAACTGTGCAGGGCGGTGATTAAGAGAAGAATAAAGAGATTGAGACAAATTTACAGGTAGTGTTTTTAAGTTTACGTGGATTGCGCCCTATCTTTAAGAAAATAAAAAAAAACGAAACTAAACAAAAAGGGTCTCGAAATATAGGGGACTGCATGGACAGGAACAGCTAAAGATTGTTTTATTGTTAGTTTAGTGATTTTTGATGCAATTGAAAGCCAGCAGGTTGGTAGTTGATGGTGAAATGTAAAATAGTAGAGAATTGACATCGTGTTAAACTGTTACTCGACTGTTGAATGTTTTAGGCAAGGCCTATGCTGTACTTGTAGGAGTTAACAAAAGGGTCTGTTTTGGCAAGGCCCTGTGTGTGAGTGAGAGAGATAGAGAGAGAGAAAAACAGAGAAAGAAGGAGGGAGAGAGTGACAGAGAGTGTGAGAAAGCTGCGGCTTGCTGAAACGCCTTCTGTGTGTCTGCATGCGTAAGAGAGCGAGAGGGAGAATCACGAGCTTGAAGAAAAGCTTTGTCTGTGAGAGAGAGAGAATGTGTAAGCATTGTCATCTGGTTTGGATGCACAATTGCTTTGGGAAAATTGATTCTCAATACTGGTTTGTAACTTAACCGAAAACTTGGAAATTGATTAACAAAAAATAAGTTTGTTAAAGTAAAATGAAGCATTCGAACAATGTCTTTTTCATGGATTCAAACAAAAAGCTATTGTTTTCATGTCTGAAAATTATAGTTGTTCACATATTTGCTCAAAAGAACTGCATGTAAGTCAGCCTTGAATAAGTGATTAAATCAACCAGGCATTCTGGCCTTCCTCGGTCCCAGCATTGAGTGCAGAATTTGGGAAGTTAAATTGCAGTTTCACAAGGCATTGGTGAAGCCGAACTTGAAATATTGTGTTCAGTTTTTGGTCACCTGGTTATAGGAAAGATGTTACCAAAATGTAAAATGTAAGGATGAAATTTGCAAGGATGTTGCCTGAAATCAATGATTTAAGCTATCAGGGCATGTTGGACAAACTGTGATTATTTTCTTTAGAGAGTAAAGAAATGAAGGGGGTCCTTACAGAAGTGAATATGATCATGAGAGGTAAGGATAGAGGAAATGCTTTTCTTCCCCCTTGGTAAAAGAATCGAGGACCAGAGAGCACAAATTAATAATAGAGGGGAAAGAATGAAAGGAGACCTGATGGCACCTTTTGCACAGACAGTGATGCATATATGGAATGAGCTGCCAACGGAAGTGGTTGACGCTGTCACATTAAGAACATTTAATATGCATTTGTACGAATATATGAATAGGAAATTATTAGTCAGTTTTGCGTTAAGCTTGTGGAAATGGGGATAGCGTGGCTGGAAATGTGGTCATCATCGAACAGTTTCGGTCGAATGACCTGTCTCCAGTCTAAGGGAATCTTGATTTTATTTACATGACACCGTAAAACTAAAACATTCAATAAGCCCCAAAACTGACCGCAGAAGTTCCAACCCAAACTTTTGGAATGAGCAATCGCAGACCAGATTGTAAATTTGCTCGCTGAGCTGAAAGATTTGATTTCAGACGCTCTGTCACCATGCTCTGCAACATAATCAGTGAGCCTCTCGTGGTGACTGAGGCCCAAACATCTTCAGCTGCTTCAGAGATGATCTGCTTTCCATCAGAAGGTCAGGAGACGGGGATGTTCACCGATGAATGTTCAGCACTATTCGCCACTCCTCAGACTCTGCAGAAGTCCGTGTGCTGAAGTTGCAAATCTAGACAATAAGAAGACACGTCTGAAAACTACATGAGGAGGTGAAACTGCCGACGTTGGAGATCAGATTGGACCGTGTGGTCCTGGAAATGCAGAGTAGGTCCGGCAGTATCCGAGGAGCAGCAGAATCGACGTTTTGGGCAAAAACACTTCATCAGGGCCAAGGGGACTGAGAGTGAAATAAGAGTTGCGTGACGTTGCCGCAAGGTAGCTAGGAAGGCGACAGGAAGATGAAGGCGGGGGAGAGTGAAAGTTTGGAGAGGATAGTTAAGCAGATAAATAGGAGAGATGATGATTAGACAGGACAGGCCTTGGATTTGGGATAAGTTGGGGTGGCAGGAAGAAGAAAAGCGGAAACTTGTGAAATTCCCATTGATTCGGTGGCGTTGGGGGACCCAAGGCAGAAGATGAAGCGTTATTCCTCCAAACCTCTGGTGGGGAGGGTTTAGCGACGAAGGAGGGCCAGGACCGATACGGTCTCAATGGAGTGAGAAGGGGAGTTGAAGTGTCCGGCTTACAGAAAAATCCATGTCGAAATTGGAAGCTTCCTTTGAGACTGGTTACCAATTGTGGAGTGCTTCAGGGAGCACCTCCCGGACGTGCGCATGGACCGCTTCCACTGCCCCGTGGCCTAACACTTCAACTCCACCTCTCACTCTGCCAAGGACATGCAGATGATTGGACTAATCCATTGCCACTCCATAACCCTACAACTCCCGGATGAAGAACACCTTATCTTCCCTTCAGCTCCCTCCAACTTCACGGTATCAATGTGGATATCACCAGTTTCCCCAATTCCCCTTAACCCATCCTCTCCTAGATCCAACCTTCCAACTCATCATCGCCCTCTTGATCTGTGTAGTGTCTTTCTTATCCATATGCACCACACTTCTCTCCGACCTATCACCATTGTCTCACCTCCACCTAACTATCGCCTTCCAAGCTGATTTCCCCCAGCTCCACCGTCCTATTTATCTCTCAGTCTCTTTACCACGCACACTCACATTCCTCAGGAACGAAACGTCGACTCTCCTGCTCCTGGGATGCTGCTTGATCTTGTGTGCTTGTCTACATCCCACTCTTGGCCTAAAAACTGCTGATTAACATCTGCATCGCGCAAATGCCAGATGATGAATATCTCCAGTCTAAAAATATGTCTATGCTTTTGTGCTGATGATACACAATCGCTCACAGGAAGCAGTCTCCAGAGTTCACATGAGGCGATTACTGATTGAAACCTGGATGGCAGCAGCTCACGTTGTATTTGCGCGGCTGGACAGAAAGACAGTTAGCTGCTGTGTTACATCCAGGGACGGTCGCTCTGACAACTGCGTTGATGTGGTTCAGACTGGCTGGAGTCTGGGGATAAGGCAGTTACGCTACAGAAGGGAATGTTTAACAACTCAACCACGACTCAAAGGCAGAAATATTCAACCATCAAGGCAGTTGGTTAAGGCAGGGAGAAGTCGGGAGAGAGAGAAAAGAAGGGAGAGGCTCAGAGAAACAGTGGAGTGTTTGAGGAGGCCGTAAATCTATCAAAAATAGCTACATCATTCGACATTGTCACTCCCTCTATACTGTTCCTCCTTGAAGTAGGATTATCGCTGGTGCAACAATTCTGCGCATCCATATTCCTTCCTACGACCTAACTCTCGCTTTCCCCGACTGATCAAGAATGAACCCTCTCAGTTTTTAATACGCATACATCCCCAAACAGCGCTGTGTGGTGTTCAAAAGGCTGACAATCCTCTGAGAGAAGACATTCCTACCCCACTTCAGTCACAAAATTTTTATTTTACTTTCCTGTAACGATGCTCATCGGTCCTGCACTTGCCCACATAGGAGAGATTGTTTTCGAGTGTCAAAGAAACTGTATTATAGAAACAGGGAGACTGGGTGTGTGTGTGTGTGTGTGTGTGTGTGTGTGTGTGCGTGTGTGTGTGTGTGTGTGTGAGAGAGAGAGAGAGAGAGAGAGAGAGAGCGAGACGGAGAGAGAGAGGGAGAGTATGAGACAGAGATTGTGTTATAGAAAGTGTGAGAGACAGAGAGACAGACAGTGTATGTGAGGCAGATAGATTGCCTTAGAGAGACAGAGAAGCTGTGTGGTTTTGGGAGAGAGAGAATCCGCGTGTAAGACAGAGACACTGTGTGTGTGACATAGAATGTGTGTGAGACACATAGAAACTCCGTTTGTGTGTGTGTGTGTGTGTGTTTGTGTGTATGTGTGTGTGATTTGTATGTGCGTGTGTGAGAGAGAGAGGCTGTGTGGGCGAGACGGAAAAAACTGTATGCGAGAGAGGGTGTCTGTGTGTTTGATGTAGAAAGACTATACGTGAGGGATGTTTTGCGTGAGACAGAGAGACTGTGTTCGAGAAATAGAGAGACTACGGGTGAGAGTCAATGTCTGTGAGACGCTGATACTGTATTAGACAGTCAGAGATACTGTGTGTGAGATTCAGTGTCTGTGAGACAGAAAGGCGATGTGTGCATGACAGAGAGATTGTGCGTTTGTGTGTATGACTGAGAGAGACTATGCTAGAGAGAAAAATAGAGACACTGTTTGTGAGAGGTAGTGTGTGTGAGAGACAGAGAGACTATGTTAGAGAAACAAAGGGACTTTGAAAGACAGAGCGACTGTAAGAGTAAGAGACTGGGTGTAGAGACGGTGTGCATGAGACAGATAGACTGTGTGTGTGAGACAGAGAAGGTGCTACAGAGAGGCAAAGTGACTGCGCGTGAAAGGCACAGAGACAGACTGTATGTGAAAGTCTGTTTGTGAAACAGAGAGATTATGTGTGCATGATAGATAGACTGTATCTGACTGACAGAGAGAATGTGTGTGAGGCAGCGTGTGTGCGAAAGAGAAACTGTGTTAGGGAGGCAGAAAGACTGCATGTGAACAACGCTGTGTCAGAGACCGAGAGACGGTGTGTGTGTGTGTGAGAGAGAGAGAGAGAAAGAGACTGCGTGGCAGACAGTGAGTGAAACACTGAGACACCGTGTGTGCGTGTGTGTGTGTGTGTGTGTGTGTGTGTGTGTGAGAGAGAGAGAGAGAGCGAGAGATTGTGTGTTTGTGTGAAAGAGAGAGAGAGAAATAGACTGTGCAAGAGAGAGGGACTGTGTGCGACAAACAGAGAGACACAGTGTGAGTGACAAAGAAACTGTAAGTGTGTAAGAATCGGTGTGTATGAGATAGAGAGTCAGTGTGAGAGTCAGTGTGTGAGACAGAAAAGCCATGCGTGTGAGACAAAGAGATAGTGATTGAGAGTCGGTGTGTGTCAGCGGTAGAAACTGTGATGCAGTACCAAGATCGTGTGTGTGCGACAGAGACTGTGTGTGAAGACAGAGAGAGAGAGAGAGAGAGAGAGACTGTGTATGAAACATAGTGTGTATCAGAGCGAGAGAATGCATGTCAGATTCAGCGTGTGTGAGACACACAGAGACAGTGCCAGAGAGACAGAGAGACTGTGTGTGAAAGTTAGTGTGAGGGAGGGACAGAGCCTTTGTTTGCGAGACAGAGCGAGACTGCATGAGAGAGACAGAGGAACTGTGCGTGACAGATAGAGAGACTGCGTATGAGACAGAGAGACATTTAGAGAGAACATGTGTGTTTGCGTGTGCATGCGTGTGTGTCCGTGCGTGGATGCATGTGTGTGTGCGTGCTTGTGTGCATGTGTGGGTTAGACAGAGAGCGTGCGTATGCGCATCAATTTGTGTCAGTGAGTGTGAGAGTGCATGGTTGTATGCACGAGTGTGTTAGTGTGCGTGTCAGACAGAGAACATGCATATGAGACTGTTGAAGCGGTGGAAGAAATAAATACACAACAAGATTAAACAATCAACATCCGGTAGTGATGTGCAAAATCTGTTCCACTGATGCTGTTCTGTGTGTAAATGTTAAATGTCGGCTGAAAGAAATACGGAAAATCAACAAAGGACCAGGATGTACTCCAGTTGAAGCAAATTGAACATAGATGGTTAAGGTTGCCTCGTTTGGTTTGTTCTGAGAACCTTTGACGATCTCTAAAAGTCAGACTCTATAAAACTCTTCCTGTAATTCCTTGCTACATCCAATACCACAACTCAAAGTGCGGGTTTGAAGCTAATTTTGAAATGTATAAATGAAGGGAAATCTGTCTGAATTCACGACGGTTGCTTTCTGCCTAATTAAATGAAAGGACGTGGAAGGTAATTATCTTTCTGTTCTGGCTGGCCAACGCACTCGAGTGCTTTATCTCAGAGTCTCGTCGTTAGTCAGTGAGTGACTGATGGCTCTTGGTGGGGTTCAACATTTTTGACTGGGCATCGTGAATGGGGACAGTAAAGCACAAAGTGAAACACGTGGAGCTGTGTGTATCTGCGTGGTCCGAGCTTCATAGCTGAGTGTACACAACATTTGCGTTTCACTCCTGCAGCCTCAAAGAACCTTTTCCCCTCTTGTTGGGTGGGAAGGTGAACGGGAAGTGCAGAGTCGTATTGCCATTAATCTCAGCTTTTGGACTGGAGACTGCTTCCCTTCCTGTAGCTGGGGGACGTTCGCAATTATCCTTTGGACCGCAAACACAACCCCAGAGATAGATGCTTTTCACAATGGCGTGGGATTGTGGGAGGAGAGACTGCTATTGCTCGATCCATTGCACAGCGTTCCTCTATCAGCTCGATTCGTTGGAACTTACCTTAAAATCAGTTAAATTTGAAACCGGGACTCTTGGCTCAGATATTAACAGAATGGGAAATTGCTGGAGAAACTCAGCAGTTCTGGCAGCAACTGTATATATAAAAATCCCACATATGAGTGGTTTCATTCCGATGTTCTGGCTTCCTTCCACAGTCAAAGATGCGCAATTTAGGTGAATTGACCATGCTGAATTGCCTATGCATTGTGTGGTCATGTAGGTTAAGTGCATCATTCATACGAAATGTAAATCGTAGGCTAATGGATTGTTTTCGGAATGGATACTGATCAGAGATTTGGTGTGGGCTCGGTGGCTCTAATTTTTTTCGACACAGTAGGCTTTCTATGAAAACAGAATTAATGCTTCAGAGACACATTCAAAAAAGATCTGCTCCCACACCACGGACGTTCAGAGCAACAATGTGTACCACGTGCATGATGAATTATACAGACGCTCAGAATTTCCTTGGAGATCTCTTTACAAGACCAAGGTGAGATGAATTGCAGAGGTCTGTCAAGTGATGATCCTAGGGGATTATGCATCAGGAATATACTATGCAGAGTTTAAAGCGATTGTGATTAGATTGAATTCCACTGGCGTTACTTGGCGACCCAGACGGACGATTCCAGATCTGTCCAGAATCTGCAGCATTTGGCAAATTAACTCAACCCAATAACAGAACTGTATCCTCAGTGTGGCGGCAATATTTAATCTTCACCAGGACTGTGTGATCTTCATTTTGAACAATGGCGGTGTAGACAGATGTGTGCGAGGCAGGAAGATTAGTAAGAAGGAAGGCAAGGACATTATTTCCCTTCCTATTGGTTCTCTCGCCACGAACTGCAGGCAGAGTGTGGCTTGCAAACCTCGATCAATTCGACGGGTCATTGGAGAACCCAAGACTTTCACGGTGAAAGCCGTTCAAATCCGAACGCCAGAATGGAATCGAGTGCTGAATCCTCTCCAACAGTTTATTTCTGTTGTTTTACATTGTGTAGGTCAAGACCAACAGATGAGGATGACATAGTTGGAAATGCAAGATATGAAAGATTATGCCTGGGTTCTTGTGACCTCCCCTGTCTCCGATCAAATGAATGAAAGACTAAGGCTTGGACAATGGACATTACAACGAATTTTATTGATATAAATTACTTAGCAGTAAGTCACGGTCATTGGATCCACATAATGGAACACAGTCGATCTACAGAAGTAATAGATGCATTAGATGGTGCCTTCGACTGGTCTCACCTCAGATTTATTTACTGTACATCAATTTTCTCATGCAGCAATATAGCCCAATTTCACAAATCCCACTGTAAGGGAGTTTTTGTGGAAGACAAGGGGATCATTTCCAAGTTCCTCTCTGGAGTGCACAAGAGTTGAAGAAACCTGTAAAACAGAAAGATATACTGAAATGACGTCTCCAGCCGGGACAATTTACCGTCCGTGTGCCATCAAACCAGGAAATATGGCGAGCATAAATGTATCCAGTCCTGCCAGTGTGATCCAGTCAAGGAGATGGACTCCAGAACTGTGCACAGTGCACCCAATGTGGTCTTACCAAGGGATGTAAAGATGAAAACAGTGCCCAGTGCTCTCAGTGATGTAGTATCAAGGGAGACAGAGACGAGAACTGTCTGCACCTCCCAATCGATCTCGGTGAGTTAGTATTCAGAGGATTGGTGTGGACTTCTTGGGTCGAAGTTCCTGTTTCCACACAGTTAGAGTTCCATTGAAAGAATGTTGTCACTGTGACATATTGAGACAGGGACTGTGCACTGAGCTCCTACTGTCGTCGAACTGAGGGATATGACGTCAAGATCTATGTACAGTGTTGTCTTCCCAAGGAAGGTTGACATCATACCAATGTTCAGTGAACAAAGTATAGTCTAACTAAGGGATATGGCGTCAAGGACAGTGCACAGTGCTTCCAGTTTGGACTAAGTTTGGGATATAGAAAGTTTCTCGGACGCATTGCTTCGAATGTGACTAAACAAAGGGGCATCCAGTCCATTTCTTTGTGCAAAGTGCTGTCAGTCTCGTGTAACTGAGGGATAAGGAGCCGATTACGGTTTAACATGTTATAAAGTTGTCTTACAAAGGGAAATCACAGGTATCGCTGCGCATAGTGTTCGAAGTCGTGTCATACTGAACGATATAGGGATCACAACGGTCCACGGTGATCCTAATATGAGTTAACCAATGGAAATGTCGATCAGCTCTGTGCACTGTCTTTTCTTTCGTATGGAAATAAAAAAAGGACAGAAGGAGATATACGAGTACGTTACCAGAAAACATTTTTTAACGTGATTGCATTCAAGGAATCTTTCAGATAATTGAGTGTATTTATACGGAGCGCATTCCACAGCTCTGTGCTCAGGCAGCTGAATAAAATCCGAAAAAAATGCCATACCATCTGATCTCTTGGATTCATCAGAATTAGATGAGTTCAGTTTTCACAATTAAAGTGACATGAGTGTCAAGTAATGGTGTCGATACTGAAGGATATTGCAGAGATCGGGGGGCGGGTCAAAAAGACATTTGAAAACAATTCTCACTTCAAAGTGTAAACGATGCAGCTAAGGACATCTCCTTGTTGGATAGTTTTTGAAGGTAAATCATTAGCAAATTAAACCGAACAGTTCCTCAAAAATTATCCAAAATGAGACCGTAACATCATTTCAAAGCAGGGAGGAATGAGAATCTGGGCTGATTGGAAGAAGACATGAAAACAGTCAAATCCCAATACAAATCAGCAAACACTTGAGGAGCTGATGGCGCTACAATTATTTTACGTAGAATTGTACTAACCGGGAAGGAAGAACCTTGGTCTCGATTCTCCATCCGCAGTGATGGGTTCGACAAGCACCAGGACGATGAGGAGCAAAAGCAGTGATTTCATCTTTCTCTAGAGAGTCTTTCAGAGTCACGGTGACTTGATTGGAACGCCGAGGCTCTTTATAACAAATGAGTGACTACACTGTAGTAAATAATCACAGTTCAAAATTGAAGATTAGATCCACGATGTGCTCATTATAAAGACATTTCACTAATACCAAATGTAGCTGGAATCCAAAGTCTTCTGTCAATCAGTTACTTTTCAGCGAACAGAGAAACCTTCCTGTTTACAAATTGACGTGGTGAAGGTTCACAGCAAACTTTCACACTGGATATGTACGTATTGTTTAATTTTGTTAATGGGAATATTTGGCCGATCATTCATCTGCTGGTTCTTTCAGTTCTCCCACAAAGAACCAACAGTGACATTTTGCGCCGATTGGCGCAAGTTCCTGTGTATTTAAATGCATTAATCTCTTCACAACTTTAAACGTTATTGCTCAATGCGACATAGCAGCACTGCATGCAGATGCATGAGTGAAAAATGTCATGTTACATTGAACACAAACAAAATGAAGTGGAGCAAGCCACAATTCTGCCTGATATCTGACTCATTCCTGTACAAAGCTCAGCTATGAGCGAGATATTATTACAGAACAAAGTCGGAGCTCACGTTTAGTCCTTGCTCCCTCCTACTGCTGTCCTTAGTGATTGAACTGTCCCTTTAACATTTGCCTTAAAATACCCAAACCACCCTGTTTATACATCAATCTTAAACTTTCTTGAGATGGTCTGGTATGACCCAGACCATAACAATTCCTTTGGGAGAAGGCCAGAAGTTACCCTACATCAGCCGGATGCTAGGCCAGAGAAAAAGACACTATTTCAAATCTATTATCCACCATCATTCCTCCAACTACTGGATTGACTGGGAATTGGTGTGATGACGGAATCTCTCCCATATCGTCAAATAAAGCATCAGAATGCGTGGAGGTCTTGCCGATTATCACAAACTAGGGGAGTTGAAGAAACCCTGCCCTGAGAATTATGTAAACCGCAACTGGAACACAGCATTGATCTCAACATTACAATCTCTCCCATGTTGACAAAATTAACAATCAAATAACTGATTATTGTTCAACAGTTTTCTTAGAAATAAACCTTTTGCATTAGAAGCTCGTGTTTTGTTTTTATTCATAACGTGGTCCATCTCCACTTCATGTTTTCAATGTTCGCTGTTGCAGAAAGCAAAGTTTCCAATTACCCTTCCTACATCAGGGAACGTATGTTTTGGTTCAATCGCAACAGCGTGCTTTACAATAGACATCCCAGAGATGGAATGTCCAGCAAAGAGAATGGGCACAGTTCAATTAAAGTCAAGATGAAATTCTAGACCAATAATTCAAGGAGACATGAAATTTGGAAGAATTGGGTATCATTCAGAGACACGGAATTCGTGACTTCGTACAATCAGTAGTATATAGGTGGTTTTTTATGCAAAAGTTAAGCATATACACCGAAATTGCCAATGCTAACTGTCGTGTCAAAAACAAAACTTGTGTGGAGCTCTTGTCATCTCAGGGTTTTGAAATAAGTATGTCAGAGACCCGATTACACTTCTCCAAACAAATTCAGTCGAAAATGCATGGATTGAAGATTTCTGCTCCAAATCATATTGTGTTATGTTATCTCCAGTCCCTGAAAGTCCAATAACATTTGTTGGCGAGATTAAAACTAACCTTCTGGTTCCGTGCAATAAAGCACAGTTTCATATGAACACAAGAAAGGAGGGGTATGGTGAATTCTTCAAGCACATTCCATCGTTCACAGAAATAGGGGTTGCCTCTCTTGCTGAACTCTGCATTCATGCTTTTTGCACATAATCACCAGTCTCTTTGTACGACAAAAATCTAACAACTCATCCAGAAGTCACTCTTGCTTTTGCAAGATGGTTTCAAACTTCCACCGGTACAAGTGCTTCCCAACATCTTTGGCTGTACATGTCATACAAAGCTCACTATTTCCAGAATATCCAACCCGCAAAATAAATTTAAGTTCATGCACCCGTCCCCTTCCCCCACCCCGACCCAATTGGCAGCATGAAGATTTTTATCAAATCTTAATCTCTCTAAATTCTAGAGACAATTTGATTTGTCTCATCCTCACATCGTAATCATGAAGAACATATATCATTTCTGTAATCTTGTATTGTGCTCGCTCCTTCGCCAACATACCCTTCCTACGCTTGAAAACAAAGTCCTAGGTTGTGCTTGCCTTCATTGGAAGGGGCAAAGAATATGAGGATAGACAAGTTATACTGCAATTTTATGGATCTTTGGTTAGGTCACACCTCTAATATTGCGCACATTTCTTTTCACCACACTGCCAGAATGCTTTGGTGAGGGTACAGTAACTTTTTAGCGGTTTTGCACATTATGGGCCCTTTTAGCTGTGAAGCATATTTTTATATACTAGCTTTGTTTTCAGTAGAGTGGAGGAGGTTGAGGCACGACTTGATAGATGTTTATAAAATTGTGAATTGCTGGTCGTTTGGAATTTATGACATTTCTATTGCCAGGTTGGAGAGATCATTCACTAAATGACTCAGGTTCTCGGCGTTGGATCAGGAGGAGGGCTGTGCTGGGGGAGTTAGTATAGAGGCTGTTGGCAGTTTTGAAAGAGATTTGCACGGCGAGTCTTTGACGTAAGTGGTGTTGAGTTCCTGGAACACGCGGCCAGATGTGGTGGTGGAAGCAGACACAACAGCAGCATTCAAGACGCATTGGAAAATACATGATTAGTAAGGGAATGGATGAATACAGAACTTGCAAGTGAAGACAATGTAAAATGTAGCGCCAAAAGGCTTGGGGGCGGAGGGATTGTTCCTCTTCTGCATTGTTCTTTGCTGTTGGATAAAATTAGTTGTTGAGACAGAAGAGGGCGAGAGGAATGGAGAGAGAACGATGGAGATATGGAGAGATAGGGAGTTGGCGAACAATGATGAAGAGGAAGGCAGGAAGGAAGAAGAGATAAAGATGTCACGAGGAATAAACGAATTTAGAGAGTCAAGCAAATTAGAGAGCAGAAGAATTCCAGTGAGTCAGAGTGTGCACGATGGCAGGCCTATCGAATGGTGCCCTCTTTTATTTTGAACCCAGAACCGGCAGACAAATCGAAAGGTGCCAAATAACCTGTGCTAGAAGATTGAACAAGCCACTAATACGGTTAGAGATTCAATACAACGACAGACAAGGTCATTGCTGCAAATTTGGTTTAAAGTTAGAGGTTTCTGGATTTAATTATTAAATTAATGATTTTTGATCTATTGGTTGATTTGAAGATACTCAGCACAATCTTCAGCTGCTGTCTGAACGTAGTCTGGGTCACAACATACATCATAGGCTCTGTTCAGCAGCTGATGATCTGATGAGAATTCCTATTCTTGCACAATTTATTGACATTGACCGAGATTCCGAACTATACACCTGGTACCAGAAAGTATCACTGTCAATGTAGAACGTGCCAGGTCAAAATTATCCACAATCACAAACAGTAAGTTTTTTTTATTCTTGGGATTACACTTCAGTTTCTCTCTGACTGTCTTCTTTGTCGTAAGACCGTACACCCCTCCTTGGTTTACTGGTCATTGAACGTTTCTCATGTTTACAAAATGCGAAACATAAACGGGAGAGATGTAGCTTTAGAGTTAGAATGTGATGGAGATACTCAACTGTGAACAAGACTCGAGAATGCTTAATACCAATTGTTATGCCGCAAAACCAGAGGGTATGTGAAATTGAGTGAATGGACTTCTGAAATACAGTAATTCGACATTTTCAATCTATCACTCTCCCACATGGAACTCCCTCAGATTATTTCGGGTCCCTTACCCACTCATGATTAAAACACCTATCAGCAAAACTGATTGACCAGCGCGTGGACCAGTTTCTTACTGGAGCATACTGCACATGCTCCTCAATGTCAGAAAGCGCAGCGAATGAAAGGGAACCCAAAAGAAACAGTATCAAGGTTACTACATCAGCCGCAAGGGAGCTACAACGACAGACTTGCAAGACTACACAGATCAAACACTGGCAGCATCTCCATTTATCCATGGGGAAAGAGGAGTATTTAGTCACCAAATCTGTTGGCAATTTCCAGAGAATTATTGGAGCCCTTTCGTCTGAATTGCTTACATAAATGCTCTTACTGCAGATGACAGTAATTTAGAAATTACAAAAACTGTAACAAACCGAGAAAACGACTTTTTTGTTTAAACTTGCTGCCTCAGGATGTTATTTGCCTGTATATCTTCATTGACTCTCTTCGTTAACGCATTTGATATACTTCTGTACCGTGTGGGACAGAACCGCTTTTGTGATCTGTATAGAATAGACATATAATTGATTTTGCACAAGTGAAAGGCCAGCACAAAGATGAATGATCTCACTACAACACAGTGAAACTATTCTCTGTGTTACAGAATGCGACAGAATTTCGACAGAATTCGCAGCATCTGTGGTGAGATATTAATATTTTATATCCGGTTAACCTTCTTCAGCACAATTCTCATTAGAGAATTTGAACGCAATTAAGCAGAGGCGAAAAGGTGGGTGTCGGGGTCGGGGGTGAGGAGAGTAAATGTCTTGAATTAAGGACCATTGTTGAAAAAATAAACCGTTGGTTTCTCCTATTCTTTGTGGAAACTGTGTGCGTAATTTGTCTTTCCTGCTTGTGATTCCAGACCCACAGCAGAGTGGTTAACCCTTCACGTCCCTCCGACAATTTGGCCAACAAAGTCTGGTCCAGACAGTGAAACTAATTTACGTAAAAGCTTTCTTCTGATAATTGTATCGTCATTGGACTGTCTGTATTGCTCCAAGGAACAGATTTACAGACTTCAATTGCCTGCTTATCGATGGAATGGAGTGAATGGTTCCACATATCTGTCCTAATCTATATTCGTTACCATTCGCTTCAAATCATGTGAGAGATTTTATTTGGTGCAGCATTTAGCTGTCAATAAGTATTTGTGTACGAACGTTTGGTTAAGCTTGCTGGTTTGCTTTATATCTTTGAAAATTTTCTTCAGTCATTTTGTACACCCGTTATCATCCAGTCGCTAAGGAGAGAGGAGAATTGATGCACATTTCACTCCCAAAACACTTTCCTCAATTTTCAGGAAGCATGTTCACATTCAACCCAGTTTGAATTCTGTGTTACAGATCGTCGTTTGTCGTCACACAAAGTCTTTAAAAACCTCTGTGCCGATCTATGACTGCACAGTGGAGTATGGATCCAATTTGGTTTTGCCATTGAGAGCTGGTTTTCTCGTGGCTCCTCATCAACTCTTCACATTGATATTTTAGGCAAGCGTCCTTTAAGTAGACACGAAACCGATTACTGCTTTTATTGCAAAATAGAGTGTATGGTGATCGGATGATTGGATTTCAGTAGTTTGCTGGTCATACAGCATCCAGGAATTTTCCATTGTCACCCATTCTCTTTCTCCGATATTCCTGACAGGGAATGATTAGCTATGATAACATTGTATTTTTTAAAGCTGCATGTCATTTTTAAGTTGTAACTTAAGCTCATGAGCGGCAAAAACAACATTTTCCCCTCAGAATGGAAGTGAACACAGGTGAAGAAATGTAAATCACCTCAAACACTACTCCCATAAATCTCTGCCTGTCCAGCAAAAACTATTTAGATACTCTAACACTTGCTGTTTTAATGACTAAATAATTAATATCAGTTCTACTTCTATCTGAATTGTTCGTGATGTCCGTTTTCTTGCAGTTATTTTACATAAAACAGATGTTGTAATACCACTGCTAAACGACTCATTTCGTGCATTTTTTAAAGATTGCTGACATTGTGGAAACAGGCCCTTTGGCCCAACAAGTCCACACTGACGTACAACCCATCCAGACCCATTCCCCTACATTTACCCCTTCACCTAACACGGCAGGTAATTTAGCATGGCTAATTCGCCTAACCTGCACATCTTTGTGACGGTGGGAGGAAACCGGAGCACTCGGAGAAAACCCACACAGACACGGGGAGAATGTACAAACTCCACGGGGATAACGAGGCTGGAATTGAACCTGGGTCTCTGGCGCTGTGAGGCAGCAGTAGTAACCACTGTGCCACCGTGCCGCCCACTGATTTTCTGATATCATTTCTTTCACAACTTATGCAGAGAAAGCGCAATATGTTACTCAACCATTAAGAAGAAGCGTCACTTTTCTTTAAAACGTTCTAAATGTTTTATCTCCTCATGAAAGTGCCAGACACTTAGATTTTGTCCATTATTTTATATTTTTATAATGTCATTGAAGATGGCACTGTACTAATCACAATTCGTGAGAGACTGCAGTTTGAGTGAATGTGATACTCCAAGTGTAAGAAATATCCAAGACCAAATAAGTGAGGTGAAACATCAATGGGCTGCGTGTGGACTGTTTCTGACAGAGGCCATTAGTCGTGTGAAAATTGTCCTGCGAATTATTTTCATTGATACACTCCCTCCAATATTGTGCACACACCCTACAATATTCTTACGCAGTGCCCGAGTGAATTGTCAAGGCAGGTGGATATAAATTGCTGAAGTTTATGATCCAATGTACTGGGATTGATGGTTTCATGTAGACGTTGTCCATTTCAATGGCTCAATGGAATCCTCTGTTTTTCATTGAATGCTCAAATTCATTAACGGCATGTTATCTTAAGTCTCTCACTGCGGGATCTGTTGTATTACTGTACGAGGTTGTCTTTGCTCACTAAATAATTGGGAAAACAGGAAACAATATCAACAGCGAAGGTGCTCTGTTATGTCCAATAAAGATGAATGGAGAAATTAATCACGTTTCATTTTACTAGAAACAATGATGTTTTCTGATGAAAAAAGACGTTAAAGTAAAACACTGTTGGCTAAACCATTTCTCTACTGAATTCATTTTGTCGACCTCAATCAAACTTGTCTCCGAATTAATACCCACGGAGATTTTGCCATACTTTTCCAACTCTGCTCTGAATTTGCTATGTGTTGCTGCATAAATACAGGGGGTTGAAAAACAACTAAAATACTTCAACATACCTCCCACATCACTCGGGATTAATTGAGAGTTTGTGAAATTTGCTGTAAAATGAACGGAGGTTGTTATTTTGGTAAGATATAAACTCACAGCATTTGTCAACCAGAGCAAGAGAAAGCTTACTGACATCGAGAAAGATAAAATGATAGACTTTTTTTGAGGTTTCCATTCTTGAGTTATTTCCGTTCCACTCTTGAAGCTCTAGACTTCAGTGCGGATTCGATTCGCCAACACAATATTTCGAACAGTTAATGAATTACAAAAAGCAATCAGAGCGAAGGGAATCTAAATGGCAGAGGCGCTGTAAAACCAGACATAACCTATACTTGCAGAAGAGGGAAAAAACGCTGCCCGTGACCGGCAGCCGCACTGCACAATGCTATTTTTTTTTAAGTTTCATAAGCAATCGAAACTGACACTTCCTGCAGTAAGACCTCAACCGTGATACTTATGAACAGAGTGACCGCAAGTCGCTTTGTGAAATGTTTTCTTTGAAATTTCTGGCAGAAGATGATGACAAATCTCTCATGTCTAAAAGAAACAATGCACCAAACAGATAAATCGGGAGTGACAGCGTACACATATGTAATGACTCTGCAAACAGGAGTATGGGGAAGTAATGACAAACGAAAGTGGTAACTGAAGATGTAGCAGAGTATTATGTTATTGATCAGGATCAGAATATCTGTCGTTACCATGGCCAACATGTAAACACCGACACATTTGGCAAGATAACATTTTCTTTTTGAGAGAATACAAATTGAGGCCAAATTCTCTATCTAAAGAAAAGAAAAACAACAACGCCTGATTTCTGGAAGTTCGTTATAATCAAAACTTATCAACAATGAAATTGGTCAGATGCCTCATTATACGTAGAAAGAGAGATGACAAGGTTCAACACAGAGAGTTATGTTAACTCACCAGGCAGTCTTGTGGGACGGAGGCAGTGTTCGTTCCCTCTGGAGTGAGAAACACCGGGTCATGCCCCGCCTGCTTCGGAGGTTTCTAAAAGTACCTTTGAACGAGTTGATTAGTAATAAAATGTTATACATATTAACTCCCCAGGGATAGCTACTGCTGCAAGTAGCAGGTAATAAATTCCTTTCAGCAGCAAAATTTCCAGGCATACCCATTGTGTGTGAGCGTGAACGATTCTGGAGACTCTGTAATACTCTGTGCACTCACAGCCATGGCAATGGAAGGGAATCCATATTTATACATGCATCATTTTTACATTGCATTAATCACAGTTATTTCACAAATAAATTCAGCGAAGTTCTTTTTTTGCCTGAAAGAAGCAATAATTACAAATGCAAAAAATCTCTGGTTACTTCCGCCTGAAGCAGCAATAGAATTTTTTTCTCAATTGAATTACACTGTCAATATCTGTGGCGAACGTCTGGTGCCCTAACACCATCTGATTGTCATTATATCTCGTTAATCTGTTTCAGGCCGAAACCATCTGAGCTATCTAAGCTGTTCCTTTCCTGCATCATATAATCTCTTACTTCGGTTGTCTTTCTTATCTGACTCCGAAACTTCCCGTGTCCCTACGTTCACTCAGCCAAGTCGGTCTCATTATTTCCAGAAAGCTGATGGTATTACAGATCTCTGCGCTATAGCGCCTTCTCCTGTTCATCAGGAACACTTTACGTATCGTCATCAAACGTTTTGTGTGTTGGTTTTGCCAATTAACTAACAAATGAGTTTTTAAAATACAGGGTGACTCACCGCTTCTGATAGTTGCTCAGGGCCTAAAAGTTTACAATCAGTGTTAATGCTGACAATGTGTTGCTGAAAAAGCGCAGTAGGTCAGGCCCTTGTCGAGGGAGGAAGAGAGCTTCTTCAAGGAAGGCATCCTTGCAAGAGGATTCACATTTTCAGCTCTGATTTCTCCAGCATCTGCAGTCCTCACTTTCTCCAATCAGTGTTAATGGTTGAGTGAATATATTCTGATGCTTTGTTATGTATTCTTTAAAAATAGTCGCTGTCTCCCCATCTCAGTTATCACTTTGCCAATTCATTGCAGCTTCCTAAGCAAAAGGTGTTGAATGAGCAGTTGGTACAGGTGGCTTTATAATGCTGTAACAAACATCAATTATTTTTACCATTATATCTCTACTTTCTGAATCTGAACCACACTCTGTGTAGAGCAGACTATACCTCAGAGAAGTTCATGAATGCACGAAGTGAACTCTTTACAAGATCTCCCCACACTCAATTTGATGTGAGCCCACAGCCTATCTGGTCGTTGTCGTGGCAATTCCATCGACTCGACTCAAACGCTACCAAGAGCAAAGACAAAGTTTATTTCACCACTGAAGGGGAAACCAATACATTTGGCAAAACGTCTCATGTAAGGGGCCCTGAATAGCTTTCACGCATTGTCTTCATACTATACTTCGCTCAGCCTTATCACACTGCTGAAGGACAAGAGCTGGGAACATTCGAGTTCCTTTCCACTTATGGAGTTGCTTTTTCACGTTCCTTTTCGGTTGATATTATTGATTACTGCCCTTGTATTTTCCCTGACTCTGCTGAATTGACTGCTTGCAAGACCTTGCAAGGACAGTCTGTCTGCCTTCAAATACTGAATCAACCACTTGCAATACTTTGAAAACGAGGCTGTATGCATGCAAAATGCAGAAAAGTCAGGCTGTCTACTTACAAAATTTAGCAAACTACAAGATTTCGCAAAACATTCTCTTTCAGATTTCGCAGTAATCGTTAATTTCGTAAATTTTCCATTCCATCTCACCACTCCCCCCCACCCCCACACACACTTTTTGGCATTTTACGACGACAATGACAAAAACAAAAATAAATGTACATAGCCAGATAGCTATACATCAAATTGCTGAGGGAACACCAGGCCTTTCCTCAGATAATAACTACCTGTAATCCAGCTTTGTGGTGGTATCATCACTTGCTCTGGTGTGCCCTGAATATAGCCCATTATCATACATCACACTTTTCAACGTCATGGTAGGGCGGAACCACGCAATCTGATCTTCCTGATGTGGGCCACTCCACTGATAGTTTTACCGTTTGGTATCCGGCTGCACTCATAAGCAAACACTTAAGGCAGTTACACAAGCATGGTCTTATAAAAAGCACTATTAGTAAGGCCAGTCCTACAACTAGCAGAACATGTCAGAACCAGTACCCCAGTCTTCACCAAAGGGAGGTGAGACATTGGAACCAGGAGTCATCTGCTGGGGGAGGCAGTCGTATCACCGGCTTCATATGATTTATTACACTACTGGTATTTAGGGACTTATCAGGAATATTAAAACAGCATGAGGTACCTAACATTTTGCATGCGCCCCATCTCTCTGCCGTCAGTTTGTCGAATACTAATCGATTTTATATCACTGTTTCCCTTCCTGCCGTTAACTCTGTACTAATGAGCGGTCGCCCATCCTGCGTCTCATTTGCTAACAGTAACACCCTATATGCGAGGCCATGAGTCTTGTTTATTGCCACCGTTGTCCCTGCTCCCAAGAGAATATAACACCAATTACGCTACTGGCATAGTCCAAGGGTCTCCGAGTGTGTACCTATTCCTGTGCAGTGGGATGTCCCTTCAGGTTCACCCGGTACTCGCCTTTGGGACGGACACTGTTGTGCCAGTGGACAGTATCGCGGCTTAGCAGCACACTTTCCCTCGCAGAGGAAGGTCGTGTGACCGTTTCTCTCCACAGGCTCATATTATACCCGTCATCATAGTGTGATTATTGAAAACGGAGCAAGTATTTTTGATGACCGTACCATTTGTGTAGGTTGCTGAGCAAGAGTCATTGTTCAAATACAGTGTCAAATACAGATCCACAAAAGTTGTCTCCCCTGATTTGTGCAAATTTGTTTCTCACCTGCCTTCGGGTGGTGGCTTGAGATTTGCCCTAATTGTTCACATTATCAGGGTAGGGTAGTCGCTTCACAGGGAAGCAGACAGCTAGCATTTCTTGCCAGGCTCTCTGTAATTGGGCTCTGTGTAAACGTATCCAACAAGGGGAGCTAACCTCTAATCTCCGTTGTTGTATTCGTGCCAACACACATGCTCTGTTTCCTGCACTTTGTGCGTTGGTCCTTCGCACCTCCCAACCTACTGGCGTCGTATTTACTCCATTTATCTCTTGCAGGGCTAATTCCACGACAGGGATGGAATCGATCTAGAGCCCTAGCCAATTCCCTTCGGGTTCGGGCGTGACATTATTGCGCTCTGCCCTGCTTGGGGTTAGGTCCATGATTTGGGTTGTATGGTTGCCATGTCCCCATGTTAATTTCTTCTGTACCTTGGGAGTGACTGTACCACTGTATTCACCTGCCTATAGATGTCAGAGAAGGGTCTATCTATTCTAAACCACTTGACTCCCTGTTTGCTCTGCTGAGTCTTGAATATTTTCACCTGTGCCCTGGCACCTCTTTCCTTGATGATTGAATACTTATTTCCAGAATCAGGTGTCCCTGTAGCTACTACTACCATGTAACAATCACTGGGATAACAAGGATCGGTGCATAAGTATTTATTGTTCCATTTATAGTCGTCCTTGGTACTAAACTGCCATTGGTCGCATGTAAAGAGCCACTAAGCATCCTCAGCTCAGATAACTATCTGCGGCTGCATCCCAGGCATCCCTGCCTTTACGAACAGTCCTGCTGGGGCACTCACTAACAGTGTGAGCTGGGGCAGCCACATATTTGTACGAGACTTCTCATCACTACTTGCACTTATTAGTTTCCAGTATTCTCCGATGCCTCCTTAAGACCAGCTATACGTTTTCAACGGCCGGCGTGTATCCATGTGGCACCCTCAGCGATCTTAACAGCTGTCTGTGCTGTAAGGAGCCCTCGAAACAGCCACAACCACCTCCTCGCCTTCCAGAGTTTCCTCCTGATATCTTTCACCACTATCCAGTCTCCAGGTTCTAGATCGTGCACCTTCCCTTCTGCTTGTTGGGGTAGTGCTGCATTCACTTGATTCTCTATTTGAGACAAAAGTGTAGAGAGTTTCCTACAGTAACACAACATCTCATTCTCACTGTGGTCTCTTAGCTGTCTTACCTTAGGTCTTGCGACAATTCCTGTATTGGGTGGCCTACCATACACAGTATCAAACGGGCTAATATTGGCTCTTCCTCTCCTAGATCTCATGTACATTAGCACAATCGGAAGTGCCTTTGTCTATGTCACCTCGAGTTACATTTTTTCATTTTCTTGAAGTCGCATTCTCTCTTTCCACTACCCCTCCGCTCGCTGGGTGCAGAGCACAGTGTTATTTCTTACTTATTCCCAAATAATTACTGATCTGCTGTCGGGCGTTGTTGACAAATGGTGTCCCATTGTCGCTACTAAGCCTTTCAGGGATACCCCATCTCGGAATCATCTCAGTTAGCAAAACCTTGGCTACTGCATTGGCATCCTGTTTAGACGTGAGGAATGCTTCCATCCATTTGGAAAACATATTAGTATAACCAGACAATACCCTTTACCTTCGTTTGGTGTTAGTTCGATAAAATCCATGTGGAAATGTCTTTGGGGTTGGGGTGTGCTGCCTGACACATCTGTATTCCCTCCTAACATTGTTAGTGGCACAGATAGTACATCGTTCGCAATATTTCTGGGAGTAATGAGTAAATACGGTTGTGTACCAGTGTGGGAAAAAAATGTTGTACATCCTCATGTTTAAAACATGGTCCTTACCGTGTGTCAGTTTGGCATGGAATGGGAATAACATTCACGGAGACAGGGTTTACCATTGGGGACAACTACACCACTTCCCTCATGCTGCATCCTGCCCTTGTCCACTCAAGCTTTTCTTCTGGTGGAACTCCCATACGTCTGCTGTTGGGATAAAAAAAATTGTCATACAGATGTCAAACTGATCACTTGGCAGCTGCTTGGCTGCTGTCTTTGCCGCTGGTTGCGCCTTTGCATTGCCTTGAGAAGTGGAATCGTTATCTTTCGTGTGGGTTTCACATTTACACACAGCGATTCATTTGGGCATTCGGACCACTTCCAGGAGGTCAGCAATCAGGCTACGGTGCGTGATACGCTATCCGGTGGAGGTCAAATAGCCCCTGTGTTTCTACAGGGTTCCAAGATCATGTACAACTCCAAATGAGTATCCACTATCGATGCAAATATTCACTGTCCTACCCTCAGCCAAGTTATATGCCTCAGTTAAGGCAATCAGCTTCGCTGCTGGCGCTGAAGGACGTGAAGTGAGTGATCCCTTTTTGACTAACTCGTGGATAGTCACCACATCATGCCCAAAACAATTCTGGCCTGTTTCCTTGTTCCTGAATTTTAAGCCATCCTCAAAATCTCCATCGGCAAAAGTGTGGCCTGCAGATGCTGGAAACCAGTTTGGATAGGGGTAGTGCTGTAAATGTACAGCAGGTTAGGCAGCATCCGAGGAGCAGAAAAATCGACGTTGTGGGTAAAAGCCCTTCATTAGGAATAGAGGCAGGAAGCCTCCAGGGTGGAGAGATAAATGGCGAATCGGTGAATCTCTCTTTTCCCGCAACAGCTCCCTCCAACGGCTGGGCGACCATTTGCATCAGAGCAAGCTGAGCTTCATGTGCTTGCTGTTCCATTTTAGTTTTCGCTTATCATTCTTTTGGGCCAGCATCGTTTTCAGCATGTATCGCATGTTGACCTATCACACTCAGCTTTTCCATGTCCCAGGTAATGCATGTGTCTTTTACACTGAGGTGGCGGCCGCTGACATGGAATCTTCTCCAGACGGATCTCGTGGGTGAGCTGTTGTTGTCGGAGGGCAGCCATGAGGATCTGAAACAGACTTCAGAAACTGCACAGCTTCATTCGGTTGTTCTCTGTCTGCGTCTGCTTGAGCGCTTGTGTTTGTACACGTATTTGATCTACCTTTTAATTGAGATTTCCATTCTCTGATATCAGCCGCGGCATTCCAGATGTTATAAGCACTCCAATTCATAATTTCTATATTTCCGTTCCATCACTCCTCTCTCCTCTCTCTCCTCGAACCGCGACCTCAGTATTTCCAACTGCCTTTTACTCAAACGTCCGCCCTCCGGAAAAACACATTCCTTAATTCACAATTAATTAACATGTATTGTATTTTGGTTGACCACTTCAAGTCCTCTGTGGAACCTCTTTTTGTTTGCTCTTGCTGGAGCCCATTCTCAGCGTTGTTTGAAAAGTGTTCAGCTCTCTCTCGCGTGGTACCGTTATCTTGTTTACCAATATGACCTGCTTTTACATTTGGAGGACCCGTCTCATTGCCACGTCCGCCTCAATACCTTGGTGATTGTAAACCAAGAAACCATGTACCTGGTACGTCTTTGGAGAGTCCACATCAGCCAGTCTTGGTTCCAAGTCTAAAACCACCCTGAGACTTTCTGTCTGTTAAAAGCTCTAGAGACGTCAATCTTTCCTTCGAGTTTTGCTCAAATACCACGCAAGAGTTCACTGGACCCTTCTGATTTACTTATTCACTTAAAAAGAGTTTCCATGTTGTGTTAATTAAGCCACTACTCTTGGCCCGAACCTATTCCTTTCGGAGCCCGTCGCCGGGACGATCCACAGATCGCCAGCCCTCTCACGCAATGGGGTCAACTTAGCACTCGAGATGTTTTGTAAGTCCTTCAAGGTGCTGGCGCCTACGCCTCCTGGGAATCTTAAGAAACTTCCCGAGTCTCGGGGTTACAGAAAAGCCCCCAGGTTTACTATCGTGGAAATTAAATCGACTTGACTCAAATGCTGGCAAGAGCAAAGAAAAAAGATAATTTTACACCTCCGCAAAGGGACCTCATATGTTGGAACGACGCCTCATGTAAAGGGCGCCTGATAGCTTTCACATATTTTCTTTATACTATAATTCACTTCTTCTTCGAGTTCCCTTCCAGATATGGAGTTGCTTTTATCATTCCTTGACTCTTGATATGGCAGTTTAATTAGCCTTGTAAGTTTGCTGTGCAGCTTTACATTGTTTTCTGTCTCTCTGCAATACCTGCCCCTAGTTTCACAATTATTTCACAATAGATGTTAATTTTCCATTACAAGTAGGCTGTAATGTTCAGATGGATAAGAACCTGAGAACATTAGGCTGGAAATTTTCAACAATGTATCGGAATCTGAGAACATCAGACAGGAATTTTCAAAAGTGGTCAGCTGTTTATCGTTGGGGTAATTAAATTTCTCATGATTGGGCATGGTTAGTGTTGTGGATAGGAGCCACACTAATGATTATTCGGAAAGTTAGTATCCTATACTCGCTATTATATAAGCGATGGTGAAGGTTTTTGCGGCTTCAGTTATTTATATTTAGCAAACATACAAACTGTTGTCTTCAGTTTTGGTCACAAACTCCACTTCATTTCCATGAATTACAGAGTCCACACTCAGAACCTTTCACCCTGAACTGTTTTATGTCTACGTATTCCCTCTATCATTAAACCTCCGACACCCATCTCTATAACATCCACAGGCTTTACCCCTCCTCAGAACTGTTGCCGTCATCTCCCCCTTTGTTAAGTTCAGATTACATGGATCCAGTTCTCTTCCGATCTGCCTTCCCGATTACAACATTTTGACCACAAAATTATTTTTGTCTTTACATTACTTCACGACAGAGACTCTGTATCAGAGTAAAAATGTCACTGGACTTGTTATTTGGAGGCACAGGTTACGACTCCACATGTATTGTTTCAAATTCTACCACATCCGATGACTGAATTTCAATTCGAATGAAACAAATTGGAATGAAACCCACTAGATTATCATTATTATTTACTGATAGCCTTTGGAAAATAAACTTAACATCAATGCCCAGTGGACTCAGTGTGACTTCAGACTCACAAGAATGTGGCTGGCTCCATTTTGTCTTGACATATCCTCTCGCGGTGACGAGCAAATATGATGGACAACAAATGCTACCACTGCCAGTAATACTGTCATCCCGAGAAATAACAATATTAAATGTGAAATAAACCAAGAAATTGTGAATGATAGCGATTTTTAAAAATATACTCCAGCGTCTGAACGTTTGGAGAATCTCAGCAGGTAAGACAGCCGTTGTCAGCAGAAATACGGGTAACAATTCGAGTCCAGTGAGCCATCATCAAAACTGAGAGGAACTGGGAATAATATTATTTATATCAGGGAAGGTTGGAAGGGTAAGCGGTAGGTTTGAGTTGAATGGCTGGAGAAATGCCCAGCGAAAGAGAAAGAGAGAATGCAGGCGAGAGAGAGTGAGAGAGAGAGAGAGAGAGAGAGAGAGAGAGAGAGAGAGAGAGAGGCACAGAAAGGTAAAATCAAGAAAAGGGCTTGCTGATGATTAACGGGAAAGACAACATAATGTGCCGTTTTTAACATTTGGCCTGTTTCCATTTTCCTGGAGATTATGTCAATTTACGATGTTCCTGTTGAAAGTGAGTTCTTTTCCCTCTGACTCTCTTCTCTGAGTGTGGTGATCCACTCCAGTGGCAATACTGATGTTACTGTTGCAGTTGATGAGATTCAGAGAAAGGTAATGTTACATTGTAAACTGCTTCTTTACAGAGAGGAATTGCTTCTGTGGGACTTTGCAGAGATGCACCGGCTTTCTCAGCCCAGAAGGGAAACTGATGAGTCGGATGTATTTTCAAAACTGTATGGGTGAAACAACTGTGTGGGGAATTGACTTGCTGCTGTCATTGGAAAGTCAGTGGAGGTTCCAAGGATGGTTTTCTAAGGGTTTTGCGTTGTCAACTGATGGGTTCATTGAGGGAGACCGAGGGTCTGATGACTCCACTCTGGACACTGCATTTACAGCGCACCTGGGTCCATCGTAAAGAAAGAAAGGAGACGAGATTAAACAGAATGGATGCTCTCCAAGCAGAGATGTGCAAAGCATTGCACTGTTCTCCCTAAGATTTCCAGGAACAGTTCACTAAGCTCGACCAATTTTAGGTGTAAAGTGTGAAACCAGTTTGTTTGAAAAATGGGGTAGTCACTGAGCTGTGTCCCTCCTTCAGTAGAATCTGTAGCCTGATACCAGGGACAGGACTGTGCTCACACTCATCATGCCGTGAGATGTTTCAATGTGGAACTTACTACCCAGGAGTAGGTAACATATCCATCAACTCTGGAGTGCAGTTCTTAGATATATTCACAATCTGACAGAGGCCATCTGCCCGCTGGGAGGGTTGCATTGATTATATTTCCACAGTAGAAGGGACAGGAAAAAAATCCTGAAATACTAGGGAAGAGAGTGACTGGTGAAAATGAGAACCTGCAGTTTATTGAAGTAGCTCAGCAGGGGGATGGGAACCGGAGGTGTAATTGCAGTGCACATGTGAGAGTAGGAAGGACAGGGGCAGAATTTTACGATCACAGGAAAGTGCTAGCAGGCAGAAAACTGGTTTGGCAGGACTTAGACACTTAATGGAAAGTTCGTAGGGTGTGTTGCTGATCAAAGAGACGTTGGATTGCACGTTCATATCTACTTGAAAGTGGAGTAGCATGTAGATAGGATAGTGAAGAAGGCGTTTGATATGCTTTCCTTTATTGGTCAGAGTATTGAGTACAGGAGTCGGGAGGTCATGTTTCGTTTGTACAGGACATTGGTTAGGCCACTGTCGGAATATTGCGTGCAATTATGTTTTCCTTCCTATCGGAAAGATGTTGTGAAACTTGAAAGGGATCAGAAAAGATGTACAAGGATGTTTCCAGGGTTGGAGAATCTGAGCTGCAGGAAGAGGTTGAGCAGGCTGGGGCTGCTTTCCCTGGACGTCGGAGGCTGTGTGGTGACCTTATTGAGGTTTACAGAATTATGAGGGGCATAGATAGGATAAATAGACAAAGTCTTTTCCCTGGAGTCTGGGAGTCCAGAACTACAGGGCATAAGTTTAGATTGAGTGGGAAAGATATAAAAGAGATCTAAGGGGCCACCTTTCCACGCAGAGGGTGGTACGTTTATGGAATGATCTGCCAGAGAATGTGGTAGAGGCTGTTACAATTGCAAGTTTTAGGAGGCATTTGTATGGGTATATGAATAGGAAGGGTTTGGAGCGATATGGGCCGGGTGTTGGCAGGTGGGACTAGATTGGTTTGGGATGTCTAGTCGGCATGGACGGGTTGGACCGAATGGTATTTTCCATACTGTACGTATCTATTACTCTATGACTCTTAGTGTGTCTACTTCAATGCCAGAAGTATCCGAAATAAGGTAGGTGAGCTTGCAGCATGGATAGGTACCTGGGACCACGATGATGTGGCCATTTCAAAGACATGGATAGAGCAGGGTGATGAATTAATGTTGCAGGTTACAGGGTTTAGATCTTTCATTAAGAACAGGCAAGGCAGTAAAAGAGGGGGAGGTGTAGCCTTGTCAGTCATTGATAATATAACGGTAGCTGAGATAACTTTGTATGAGGACTCGTCTACTGACGTAGAGTGTGCTGAGGATAGAAAGAGGAGAGGAGAGGTCACACTGCTTGGAGCTTTTTATAGGCCTCCGCAGAGTTCCAGGGAGGTGGAAAAGAGGAGTATCAAAATTATTCTTGGTAGGAGTGGAAGGAACAGGGTGGCCATTATGAGGCTTTAACTTTCCCAACATTGACAGAAAATTCTATAACTCTAGAACTTCGGATGGATCAGTTTTTGTCCAATGTACACTGGAGGGTTATCTGACACAGAATGTCGAAGGGCCGACAAGAGATGAGGCCACACTTGATCTAGTGCTTGGTCATGAACCAGACAAGGTGTTTGATTTAGTTATAGGTAAGCACTTTGGAGAGACTGACAATATTTCAGTTAAGTTTAGTTTAGCGTTGAAAGGGGATAGCAAAATGCCAAGGATCAAGAGTTATCGATGGGGCAAGGGCAATTATAATGCGATTAGGCAAGAATTAGGATGATAGAATGGGGTAGCAAAATGCAGGGGATGCAGACAATAGAAATGTGGAGCTAGTTTAAGGAAGAAATATTGCATGCCCTTGTCAGGTATGTCCCTGTCAGGCAGGGAGGAAGTAAAAAGGTAAGGGAACCATTATTTACTACACAAATTGCATCCCTATTAAGAAGAAGAAGGAGGCTTATTTGTTGATGAGGCAAGATGTCTCAGATGAGGCGATGGAGAGTTCCAGATCAGATGGGAATGATTTAAAGAGAGAATTCAGAAGAGCAAAGAGAGGACGTGAGCAGTCTTTAGCAAATAGAATAAAGGAGAACCCCAAAGCTTTCAATAGGTATGTGAGGAATAAAGGGATGACTAGGGTAGGAATCAGGCCAGTCAAAATAGAAGTGGGACGTTGAGTGTTGACCCTATGGAGATGGAAGTGTTGCGAAACGAACATTTCTCTTCGGGCTTCACTCAGAAATAGGAGAATATTGCAGAGAAGAATCAGATATGCGATATTAGACTAGGAAGGATCGAGGTGAGGTACGAACATGTGTTAACAATTCCAGAAGGAGTGAAAATAGACAAGTTTCCTGGACTGGATGAGATCTATCCAAGGGTTCTCTGGGAAGCAAGGGAAGAGATAGCTTTGATATTTGACTCATCGTTGTCTACAGGTTTAGCACCAGACGACTGAAGGATTGCAAATGTTGTGCCCATGTTCAGGAAGGGCAGTAGAGATGACCCAGATAATTATAGACCAGTAAGCCTTACTTCTATTGTAGGTGATATTTTTTAAAGGATTATAAGAGATGAGATTTATAATCATCTAGCAAGAAACCATTTGATTTCCGATAGTCAACATGGATTCATCAAGGGCAGGTCCTGTCTCGCTAACATCATTGAGTTTTTTGACAAGGTGACCAAGCACGTAGACGAGGGTAGGACAGTTGACGTGATATACATCGAATTAAGTAAAAACTTTGATTAGATTCCACATGGTAGGCTGCCTCTCCCTCCCTCTCTACTCTATCCCACGCTATCTCTCATCCTTCCAATATCTCTGACATACTTGCACTATCTCTGATATACTTTCACTCTCTCAATAACACACTCCCATTCTCTTTCTACCAACTAACTTTATCTCAATCTCTCCACTCCACTCCCACACTCTCTCTTTCTCTCTTCCACTCCCAATCATTACCTCTGAACCCAAGCAGTTCCTTTAGCTCACTCCCTCTCTCTCTGTCTCTTCCCCTCGAACACTGGTTCTTCTCCCTTCCACTCTCTCTCTTATCCCCTCCCTCTCTGTTCCCCCACACACTCTCTCACTCTACTCCTCCCTCACTCTCTCGCTCTATCCCCCTCCGACAGTCGATCCCCCTCCCACTCTCACTCTTCCCACTCTCACTCTCGCTGTACCCCTCTCATTCTCTCTCTAACTCCCCCACACTTTAACTCTGTATACACCCCACTCTCCCTCGCTCTCTACCTCCCTCCCTCTCTCTCTCCACCATCTCTCTCTACCCCACTCCCATGTTTCTTCCACTCTCACTCGCTCTAAAATCTCTACTCTCTATATATGCTCCCAATATCTTGCTCTACCACATGCTCTCTCTTTCACCCTTCACCACTTCATCTCTCTCTCCTTCGCTCTTCCCCAAGGCCTCTCTTCCACACATTCTGTCTCATTCCATCCCCCTCAGTCGCTCCCTCTATCTTACCCTAACTCAATCTCTTTCCCTCCCTCCTTCTCTGTCGACCCGTTTGTGCTCTCTCCCTCTTCTCCTCTCCTACACTTTCTCCCAACTCTCCCACGCTGTCTTTACCCCTCCCCTCTCACTCCACCTCCTTCGATCTTTGTGTCTAATCCCCTCCCACTATCTTTCTCTCTCATCTTCGAAACTCTCTCTAACCTACAGCACCCGCCTTCTAGCTCACTCCCTCCCTCTCTTTCTCTCTCTCGATACCAATTGCCCATCTATCTTTTTCTCTATTGCCTTCTGACTTTCTCTCTACTCTCATCCTCTCTCTCTCCACTTTCTCACTCCCTTTGTTTCTACTCTCCTCCGACGATGTCTCCCTTTCTATCTCTTCCCTCTCCCCCTTTACCTCCTTCCCTTTCTCTCTCTTTGTCCTTCCCCTATCCTTTCCCCTCTCCATCTTTCGCTCTCTTACACTCCCACTCTCTGTCTTGCATTCCACTATCTCTCTTCCACACTTGATATCTCTCTATACACGCCTCCCACTGTCTATACCCTCCGACTCACTCTGCCCCCTTCCAATGTGTTTCACCTACACCTCTCTTTCTATACTCCCCTCCTACTCCCTTCCCCCTCCTCCACTTTCTACCCTATGACCTCTCTCTCTACGCCCCTCCCAAACTCTCCCTTACCTCCACGCCCTTCTCATCCTTCATTCTACCCCTTTCCTCTCTGTCTCAACCTTCCTCCCACTGTCTTTTTCTCTAACCCCCTCCAACTCAGTCTCTCTCTATCCCTCTCCCGCCCTCTATCGCCTCTGATTCTCTCTCTACCCCTCTCCCTTTTTTCTCTCCCTCTCGCCTCCTCACACTCTTTCTCTAACAGCTCCCACTATCTCTCTCGCTCTTCCCCGTTATCTCTTTTTCTCTTTCTCGCTACCCATTTCCCTCTCCCTTTGTCTCTTGCCCCTCCGACACTGTCTCTTCCTCTGCTACTCTCACTCTGTCTACCCGCTCTGACAATGTCTCTCTTTTTCTGCCCTCCCTGTCTCTCTCTCTTCCACATCCCACTGCCTCAATCACTAAACCCTCCCATTCTCTCTCTATAACCCTCTCACACAATACACCCGCTATGTGTCTCTTTCCCTCTCCACACCACTCCTCCTCTCTCACGAATCTGCTCACACCCTCGCCCTCTTACCACTACAAGACCTCTTTTCTTTTCTCTCTATTGAACTCCCCTTCTTTCACCCTTTCTCTCTTCCCTCCTCCCACTCATGGTCTTCCACGCCACACGCTCTTTTCTCACCTAACCCCTCCCACTCTTACTCTCTTTACCGCTTCCCACGCTCACTTTTTCAAACCCATATCTCTCTCTACCACTCCCACTTTCATTTTATCTCCCCTCTATCACTATCTTATTAAAACTCTCTATACGCCCCACCCACTCTCTCTCTAACGCCTCCCACAATCTCTCTACCCATCCCCAAATCACTCACTGCGCCACTCCCTCTCTATTCACAATTTCCATTCTCTCTCTCTAACTCCTCGACTCTCTCTTTTCCCCACTCCCTTCCAGTCTCTCTGTCTGCATTCAGACTCTGTCTCTACTCCTCTCCCCCTCTCCCTCGGCGCTTCTTTCCTACTTTTTCCACACGCCCTCCTACACTTTACCTACACTCTCGTATTCTCTCACTAACCCCTGCCACTCTCTCCCTACCTCCCTCCCACTCTCTCTTCCCGTCCCACTCCGTCACTTTCACTGCCTTGCTATCTCTCTAACCCACTTCTCTCTGAACGACCTCTCCCACTCTTTCTCTCTTTATCCCTCTCACTCTTTCTCACTCTACCCTACTCTCTCTCTGTCAACCCCCGTCTCACTCACTGTCTATCTCTTCTTTCCTCTCTCTCGCAACCCAATCCCATTCGTTCTCTACCTACTTCATTCTTTGTTTATCTGAAACATGTATCACTCGCTCTCTACACTATTCGAACCCGGCTCTCTACACCACTCCATCTCGCTCTCTCTTCGCCTTTCTGTGTCTCATTCTCAGTCTCTGTGTCCCCACACACTCTCTACTCCTCTACTTCTCTCTCTTCCCCTCTTTCACGCTCTCTCTATTCCCTCCCACTCTCTCTCTACCACTTCCATTCTATCTCTACCACTTCCATTCTCTCTCTACTACTTCCATTCTCTCTCTACTTCTTCGACTCTGTCTCTTTCCCACTCCCTCCCAATTTCTCTCTCTCCACTCAGACTCTCTCTCTCTCTACTCCTCTCCACTCTCCCCCTAAGCTTATTTCTAATCCTTTCTGTACGCCCTTCTGCACTCTGTCTACCCTCTCGTATCCTCTCTCTACCCCTCCCACTCTCTCCTTACCTCTCTCCCACTCTCTCTTCCCATCCCACTCCGACTTTTTAACCGGCTTCGTTTCTTTAAAACTCACTTCCTCTCTCTGAAAGCCCCCTCCCGCTCTGTCTCTCTTTATCACTCTCACACTTTCTCTCTCTACCCCTACTCTCTCTCTATCAACCCCGCTCTCACTCACTCTCTAATTCTTCTTTTCATCATTATCTCTCTCTAACCCGATCCCATTCTTTCTCACTTTACCTACTTGATTCTTTGTTTATCTCAACCGTGTCTCGCTCGCTCTCTACACCATTCCACCCTGCCTCTCTACACCACTCCATCTCTCTCTCTCTTATTCTCACTGTATCTATCCCCTCCCATTCTCTCTACCATTTCCATTTTCTCACTACCTCTTCGACTCTTTTCCCCACTCACTCCCAATCTCTCTCACTGCACTCAGACTCTCTCTCCACTCCTCTCCCCTCTCAGCTTCTTTCTTACTTTTTCTCTACGCCCTCCAACACTCACTCTCTGCCCCTTCAGGTATTTCTCTTTCTCTCTCTGCACCTTTCCACTTTCTGTCACCCAATGCCTCTACCTTACTCCCAGTCTCTGCCTCTTTTTCTGTTTACTCCACTCCCTCCTCTCTCCTCTCCACCCCGATTGTTCTCTCTCTGTCTCTCTCTCACTCCATTCCTATGTAACGCGCACTCTCACGCTTCTCTTTCCCTCTCCAACTGACATAGAGCTAGGGGAGAAGTGGAGTGGCTGGACAGGTAGGAGAGGATAGCAAAATGTGGGGATGGAATGCGAGATGGGAGGCGATGGGGTAGGGACAGAAAGGCGGGAGGTAGCCAGAGACAGCAGGAGAGTGAGAGAGAAAGGAAGGGGGAGAGATAAGATTAGAGTTGCTTGGAGAAACCGTGGGGTGTGTAAGATAAAGATAAAGGGATGGGTGAAGACAGCCAGTGAAAGGGAAAGGGACGAGAGAAAGCAAGAGTGTGCGGAGCGAGAGGGAGAGAAATGAGAGGAAAGAGAAGGGAGAGGAAATGGGAACAGAGTGTAAGATGGGGGTGAGCGGGGAAGGGATCGCACGAAGGATGTAGATAGAGAGACAGACGTGCTTCCGTGGAGATGGTTATAACAGAGTAGAGATGATTTGCGCTGAAAGCACTTCGGAATGGTGGGGGGGGGAGGGGAGGATCCTGAGGTTAAAGCAAGGACAGTGCCAGTAGAACCTAACCACTGAGCCTTCCCCGGTCTCCTTCTAGTCCCTGACGACTAGGACTGGGGGCTGAGTCTTCTCTCTCCATCTCAGCTTGTTCAACACAAAGACGAACAACAGTATCGTTTTCTCTGCTGCTCTGCACGTTTTAATGAACATATTTCTTTTTTACAAGTTGAAGTGATCGATACAGTCAGTGGGGTGTTGCCTTTTCCCACTGGCCGCTGTGTGCAGTGAGAAACGGCAAACTGTGTATTTGAACTACCTCCACCTCCCTCCACAACCGTGAGATAAGGATGGATAAACCAGCGTTACCCTCAAACTATTACCACAGGGACAATTGGCTTCATCGCTGAAACATTGAACTGGAATGATTAAATTGCGGATGGATTGATGAATGAATGTATATGATTGATTGATGAATTTGGGTAAAGGGATAATTCATCACATTCTTCAGCTGCTGTCTGAACTTTGTCTGGGTCACGGCATAAATCAGGGTGTTTGTGCAGCAGCTGAGGAGCTGCAGCATGAAGCCCAATTCTTGCACAAAGTAAGGGAGATACACAGACGTATAGCCAATATTATTCATCCGTCTCCATATTGAATACAGCATTATCGTTGACCATAACAGGATGAAATTAGCCGAGATCACAAACAGTAAAATGATGGATTTTTTCCTGATTCTCATTTCTGTGTCAGACTGAGCGTCCCCATTGGTGTGAGCCCGAAGTCTCCTACGGGCCCTGCTGGTCACTATAATGTGTCTGACCGTGAAAACATTGAACAGAAGAATCAGGGGAAATGGGAGAGCTGGGGTTAGAATGTGATGGAGGAACTCGACTGACGTCCAGACCCTGGAGGTTCCAACACGATCTGCTGCAATACAAAACGACGGGTAGTTTATCTTCCCATACCGAGCGGAGAGCATAAAATACCAGAAAATGTTTTTTATACAGCTTAACACAGTCACTGTTCCTAGAACCACAGCTGCCGTTTTCTCACTACAATATTTATGTTTTAACTTCTGGCAACAAATGGCCACAAATCGATCAAAGGTGAAAGTGACAGTGAACCAGACAGAACAGTCAGTGGCTGCATAAAGCAGGACAGCGTGGATATTACACACGGGGACGGAGTCCCTGAGGAAATAAAACTGTTCCAGATAAACAATGGGAATGTGTCGCAATATCACGTCGAAGATAATGACCAGTAGATCCGCCGCTGCCATTGCCCACAGGTACCGTCTGACACAAGGAGCCAATCCACAATCTTTAGAAAGTAGGACGTAGATCGTCACTACGTTAACTGCGTGGAAGAAAGACAAACACAATATCCATCAGCCTGGTGGCAAAATGACCACTTTGACTGAGGGCTGTGTGAGGTTTTCAAATGTGTCACTGCATTCACAGATTTAGTAAAATAATTGTAGCTTAAATAACATATGGAAATCTCTGAATTACTGACAAATATGTGTTATACATCACAAGAAACCCTCCGTCCCCAAACACACAGGGGCACATGCATAAGAACAGATGGTGTGAAGAACACTCCCACACACACGACAACTCGATAAATGATACAGGTAATTTATTTTTAGTTTTTAATACGGAGCATGAAAACATTGCCATCCTGAAGGATTCTCTCCCAGTTCTTTGATAGTAAATGTAAGTCCGAAATTTCAGCCTTTTTCTTTAAATTCTGTTCAATGCTCTGTCGGGAAGCATTGTAAACGCAGTGAAAACAGATTCACTCCTTTAACTTCCTGAGGCGTCGATAGAGCACTGTCTCCTTCTCCCATTAACGGATCCCTTCTCTCAGGAGCTCATCATCTGGTTAATTCAATGACGACTGGCCGTTCACAAATAATATCAAGGATAGAGTATTGTGGAGAATGTCAGGTTTTCTGCTGCAAATCAACCGACTCTCACAGTCTATTTGGACTACACACCTCCTCCAATCCTCACTCTTGTAAAAACGCCATCCCTTATTCCCAATTCTTCTAACTCTGCTGCATCTGTTCCCAGAATGATCAATTCCATTTCAGAAAATCCCCGATGGCTTCCTTTGTCAAGTATCACACTTTCTACTCCCACGTGGTCGATGATGCTCTCCAGCACATCTCCACTTCACTCTCCTCCGTCCTCAAACTCGCACCCTCACCTATCCCCTCACCTCCATCCAAGGCCCCATAAGATCCTACCACATGCGACTGAAATTTATTTGTACTTCCACAAATGTAATTACTGTATCTGTTGCACCCGATATGGTCACTTCTACAGTGGAGAGACAGGTCGCCAACTTGTGGAGCATGACATGGAACATCTCTGGGACTTCGGTACCAATGAAATGCATCATGCGCTGGCTGAACACTTCAACTTCACCTCCCACTCTGCCAAAGACAAAGGTCATGGGCCTCCTCCATTGCTAAGCCCAACGCTCCTGGTGCCTCTAGGATGAACACATCATCTTCCACCATGGGACCCTGCAACCACAGGGGTTCAAAGTGGATTTTACCGTTTTACTAAGTTCCCCTCCTGCAAGTTTTCCCGTCCACAGCCTCGAACTGAGCACAGCCTTCTTGACCAGTTCATCACCTCCCATCTATCCGCTCCACACTCCTCTCGATCCTATCACATTCTCCTCCTGTTTCATCTTGCTATTGCATTCTCAAATAACTTACTCCCAGCCCCAAACTCGTCCATTTATCTCTCAGGCAACCCTTGCTCCATAAGACTCATTCCAAATGAAGGCCTTCTGCTGGAATCATTAATTATCTTGTTCATTGGATTCTCTCTGACCTGCTAAGCTTTTGCGGTGCCACACGTCCGGTCAGGAAACAGTGTGACACCGTCATATTCACGGAACGAGAACCTATGGGCAATATTTCATGAAAACCTATCACCCACACTGGGTCTATCCTGTCTCAACGGTGATGGGGAAACAGCGGGATGCGGTCAGGAGAGTAATTACACTCGTATTCCCCCAACATTCATTCCAGAACCCGGGAAATCTCATGGTAAAGGTCAAGGCTGGTCAAAGAAATCGCTTGATGATGGATGTCTCCTTCCATCCACTCCACCCCTCACAGATAACTCAGTTCCCTTCGAATTTGAAAGCAATTCGACGAAATACTGACGGTGAAAAGGACACAGAATGCACTTTGGTTGCATGACTTCAATGACCATCACCAAGAGTGTCTCCACAGGTTCACGAAAGAGTGAGCATGGAGAGGCTTCTAACATACAGCATCTAGACTGTGGGAAAGAATGGGGGAACTCCCAAGAGAGAAACAATCTCATCAAAGTACTTCTCAGAGATGGATCTGTCCCTAAAAGTATGTGTTGGTGAACTCAGCATACAGTCCTGGCAGAGGAAAAGTCTCAACCTCATACTGAAGATACTGCCCACTGTGTTAAGTGGAATCACCTTCTGCTAAGGAGGACATACTTCTAAATGACGGAGCAAATCGAAACTGGGCATCCATGAGGCAGTGTGGGCTATCATCACAAAGTCAGAAGTGGAGTGTTCACTGATGGTTCCAAAATATTCGTCACAATTCACAATTACATCCATACTAAAGCAGGCTATTCAGCCCATTCAGAGTTTTAAACGGCAAAGGAATTAGGTCATTCCGCCATTCAATCCTGTTACTCAGCAATTGGATCAAATCGTTTCATCCCTTATATCTGTGACACCGAAAATGGAAAGGCATATTCAGCCTTTCAAAGCTGCTACATAGGTATACGGGGAGGACTGTTTACTCAGTCTAGAACCCGGATACGTTAGTGATAAATCAGTCTTTATCAGTTCAACACAAATTAATAACTGCAGTGACACACTGACTAGTGATCGGAATTTAGTTATTTGTAATCAATATCAACACTTTCGAGAAATGGAACAAACTTATTCCAGCAAAGATCGGCAGGAACTGAAGTTATCAAGTGACAGTAGTGAATCTTTAATTGAATAAGCAATATACAACGCTTTGGAGGCTGGAATATAACGTGGGTAACGGTGAATCTGTAACTTTACAGGAAGAATAGCAGGATGCATATGACGTAAAAGGAAAAAGACAACAGATGTCAGTGACACATGTTTACGGGACAGATCATTCTAACCAGTTGAGACATGGAAAGAGTTGCTCCATCTCCCTGATGGTCTGCTCCCTGATATTCCCGGGGGCCCTACTGAGCTCATTACAGACGGGATATTTTGATGTGGTTGGGTAGCAGTGAGGACTAGTGAGAGGTTAAGTGTTTTTAGCCATTTTGCAGGGGCATGGTCTCTATTCGCCAGGGGCATGGTCTCTATTCGCCAGGCCATCCTTTCCTTCTAGGCAGAGACCCGAAGACGATGCGAATGGGCTGACTGCTTCTGAATGAAGAGGCCATGGCTGCTGCCAGGACAGTGGACATTCATCAACATGATGTACTGTACATGGTTGTACTGCTTCATCAGTGGAGTGAGAGGCGGAGGGTCGAATCAGAAAAGTAATATCTAAAGACATTGCCATATCAGCTGAAATGTTTATTTACATCATATTTTGAATCCACCACAGAGATCCACCAGCCCAGAAGAAATATCTGTTCAGCACAGAGCAATCTTTAGATCAAACTTTGCTCAGTCCAACCCAGCATTCTGCAGATTCCAAACAAACTGTGCAGACCACGCCAGTGCATTGATCTGTAAACTCAGACGAGATAATCTGTTCATCCCTGAGAGCTATGTAGACAACAGCACTGCAGTGACGTATAAACTCTGACGAGGTTCGTGTCCAGCACGGAGATCTTTGCAGACCACAGTAATGAATTGATCTATCAAGGCGTGGGCTGGCGTGGTCTGGAGACTGCGAATGTTGCGGTCTGGAGACTGGGCCCAGTACGGCCTGGAGACGGGGAATGTGCTTTCTGGAGACTGACATGAGAGCGACATGAAGACTTGTCCTTGTGTGAAATGGGACAGGTGCAGTCTGGAGAAAGGCAATGCTTTGGAGAACGAGACCTGGTGCAGCCTGGAGACTGGGTCCAGCGCGATTTGGAGACTCGGGCCTGTGCATTCTGATGACTACGCCCAGTGTGGTCTGGTGACTGGGTGCGGGTGCTGCCTGGAGCCTCGGTTCTGGTACAGTCTGGAGTGTGAGAGACTGTAATTGGTGACTGTTGTTTGTTTTTTCCCATTTTTATTCTTCTTCTTGACTTTCATTTTTTAGTCTTTCCATTTTGGACAAACTACTTAAGAATTTGTACCCAGATTTCTTGCACCTAAGATGGCGTCATAAGTGAAGACATTATCAACATTTTACTGCACTCATTAGCGTGCACGTGACCATGAAACCAATTCAAATCATTTCAAATGTGAGAGTCACTGACTTTGATGTCCTTCCGAAACAAAGATGCTGCTTGTGTCGTGGTGTGGGGCGGCCAGCAGACGGTGGTATTTTATCATTTTAAGCACATGTGGGAGAGACAAATGGAGTGAGAGAATGAGGAAGGACATGGTGATTACCGTTTCAATGGCTTCACGGGCACAAGAACAGAAATGCCAATGCTCAGAAATGTAGATGATGAGATGCTCACACCAATACATTAAAGCACACTCACAATGACAGACAAAGATACACACATGCAGACACATAAACACACTGATAGATGCAGATGTTCAGTTAATCACGCCTGCCTTGACATTAAATAAGATCATGGCTAATCTGATCTCGTCCTAAACTTTATTTCCTCAGCAACATAAAGCAGGGGAATGGACTGAACCGTTAGGGTTGGAGGACTTTGGGACCAGTGACCGTAATTCTATTCGTTTGAAAATTGATACAGGAAAGGATAGGACTGGTCCACATGTTAATGTATTAAATTAGGGCAAGGCCAATTTTAATGCTGTTAGGCAGGAACTTTCAAAAGAATATTGGAATGCGGTTCGCAGGTAAAGGGTCATCCAACAAGTCAGAATCTTTCAAAAGCGAGATAATGAAAGTTCGTGTAGTGCATGCGCTGGTTACTGTTCCAGGTCAGCAGAAATAGAGAACAGGATATGCCAGGGAATATCGGGGCGCAGACCAAGTAAAAAGGAAGTGTATACCAGGTGTGGGCAGCTAGGGTCAAGGGAATGCCTTGAACGTATGGGTTGTGGGTGTGCCCTTACATAGAAGTCAGAGTTGCAAAAAGGGTGCATTAGATTATTTTGACTTATAACGTTAAGGAGAATGGAAATAGATTATGCAAGTATTTTAAGCGCAAATGAGAAGCGAGGGAGAGAATAGGGTATAATAAAAATCACTATGTGTGGTTCTAAAAGAGATGAATTAGGATTATTGGGTTTATTGTCACATGCCCACATTTGAAAACAGTGAAAATCTTATAAGTCGCAACATGTGACGCAATGTTCGGCTAAAAAAACACACACACCCCACCCTCCCCCAAAGGTCCAGAATCTTGTTACAAAGCAGAAGAATAAAGAAGTCAAAGTTAAAATATGAAATATTGCATTCCTTCCTTTAAAAGTGAAAGAACACAGGATCACATTTAACAGTTCAAAAACACAGTCCATAAGTGTCTGCCCATGCTGGGTTCACATTCCTCACAAGGATGTGACCTCCACCATTCAGCTGCCTTACGGAATGTTCCTGCTCAATTGGTGAGGTCCTACAGAAACATATCACGTCAGTAATTACTGTGGAGAAAGACATGAAAGCAAAGGAACTCGGGGAATTTTTTGAAACGCGGCCACATTACAGAAGGGGACGTGCTGGACGTATGTAAATATATCCCCGTAGATAAATACCCATGACCTGTTCAAGTCCATCCCAGATCATTGCAGTAAGCTGGCGAAGAAATATCGGGAGACCTTGATAAAGTATTTGTGTCATTGCTCAGAGTTCTGAGGAAGGATCTATGGATACAAAAATGTTGCATTTGATGTCTCTGCATTTATGCTTCCAGACCTGTTGAGCTTTTCCAGCAAAGCTTGTTTTTGTTGCTGATTTGCAACATCTGCAGGTCTCTCGGAGTTTATTTGATGTGATTGTCAGCCACGAATGAAGTATTGGACGACTCGAAGACAATTAATGTTTTCATCTTCTTCCAAAAACTAATGCCTTCAAGGAAAAAATAGAAAACTACAGACTAGTGAGTCTGATGTCATGGATGAATAAATGTTCGGAGGAGTTTCTTCGAGACAGAATTTACATGCATTTGGAAAGGCGTGGAATGATCTTGGGTAGCATGGTTTTGTGAATGGGAAATGTTTGAAGAGGTTATCAAGAAGGTTGATGAAGGTAAAGCAGCATACATTATCTACGTGCAACTGAGTAACATACAACATGGTTTCCCATGGTAGCCTGGTTCCGAAGGTTCGATCACAGGGATCAGAAAGAGCCTTCCAATTAAATAGAATGTTGGCTTGACATGCTGGGAGAGATTTGTTGTGAGCCGTGGTGTGCCACAAGGACCAATATTGTGTCCACTTTTAGATTAGATTAGATTAGATTACAGTGTGGAAACAGGCCCTTCGGCCCAACAAGTCCACACCGACCCGCCGAAGCGCAATCCACCCATTTCCGTACATATACCCCTTACCTAACACTACGGGCAATTTAGCATGGCCAATTCACCGGACCCGCACATCTTTGGACTGTGGGAAGAAACCGGAGCACCCGGAGGAAACCCACGCAGACACGGGGAGAACGTGCAAACTCCATACAGTCAGTCGCCTGAGGCGGGAATTGAACCCAGGTCCCTGGCGCTGTGAGGCAGCAGTGCTAACCACTTTGTTTATGACTTTTATAAATGATTTGGACGAGGATATATGAAGCATGGGCAGGACGTTTGTCAACAACGCCATAAATGCGAGGTGTTGCATTTTGTCACACAAATCAGGGCAGGAGTTACACAGTTGATGGTCGAGCCTTGAGGAGTGTTGTCAAACGTAGAGACGCTGGGTGCTTTTACATAGTTCCTTGAAAGTGGAGTCTCAGGTAGAAAGGGTGGTGTGGAAGGCAATAGGCCCATTCAACTTCATCGATCAGAGCAATTGAATACAGGAGTGGGTTATCATGTGATTGCTGAACAAGAGAATTCGAAGGCCACATTTGGAGAACTGAGTACAATTCTTGTCGCCCTGTTTTAGGGAGGATGTTATAAAGTGGAATGGGTCCAAAATATTTAAAATGGTGTGAGTTAAACTGGAGGTTTTGAGATCAAACGATAGCCTGTATAAACTGCGACTTTTTTCCCTGTTGTGTAGGAGGTTGTGGAAGATCTTATAGAGCATGGACAGGGTAAATAGCCAAACTCTTTTCCCCAGGGAAGAGGTGTGCAAAACCAACGTGCAAAGTCTTAAGGCGAGAGGGGAGAGATTTAAAAGCGATCGAAGTGGTAAATATTTCGCACAGGCTATGCGAACCTATATGCAATGAGCTGTCAGAGAAAACGGTACGGGTGAATACATTTTCAACATTTTAAAGTCTGTTGGATGAGAACATGAATGGGAAAGGTTTCGAGGGGGTATTTGTCAAACGCAGACAAATAGGAACAGTTCAGTTTAGGAAACCTGGTGAGCATTGACACGTTGGGCCGTAGGGTCAGTTTGCATATTGCATGACTTCATGACTCGACGAGTCTATAACTCCTCTTTCGTAACCAAGTCTTTGTTGCCCTCACGTCATTTTTAGGTTAAACATTAAAAATCGAACTCCTCTCTCTTTGAAAGGAGAATCCCGAACATTGATGTAGTCCTGCAGACAACAGCAGCAGAAGAATCAGTGTTGTATTCAAACACAATCTCACACTTTTTGAACGGGATAATCCCTCAGTCAACGATTACCATGAAGCTGATCAATTGTTCAGTGACGAGTGTGGGTGGATATGCCAGATTCAGAACAATGTGTCCCTCAACCTTATAATTACCTGTTAAAGCGACCACACTTGATTAGTTGCATTCCAAACAAAATGTCTATCATCAAATATAGAGGGTAAAATGATTTCAACAACAACAGCTCAGATCGAAGCTCCACAGTGCTGCCACATCCAGTCAGAAATAGAGATGGACGAGCAAACAGCTTCCTGGAGGAGAGGGCTCCCCAAATTTCCCCATCCTAAATAATGGAACAGCTCTATGTATCGTTGTAAGGGACAAGGATGTAGTATCTGCACCGTCGTTAGCCAGTGGAGTTGAGTCGATGATTCACCCAGGAATGCTGATGAAGGGCTGATGCCTGAAACGTCGATGTTCCTGTTCATCGGATGCTGCCTGACCTGCTGTGCTTTTCCTGCACCACTCTAATCTCGACACTGGTTTCCAGCATCTGCAGTCCTTGGTTTTACCAAGTTGATTTCAACCATTTTGCGAATCATCTTGCAAGGATGCCTGCCTTGAAAATGTTTTCCACCTCTCTCTACAAGAATCTCAGTGACTCCCTCTCTTTCACTGCAACCCCAAAGTGAGCGTCTTTGCCCTGAAGCTCTTCAACCATGTTCTGAAACAGTCTCGCTGCCACAGCCACATTTGCTTTCTCAGTGCCTGCCTCCGTGAGCAACTTATCCCACACAGACTACAGACCACGTTTAAACCAGCAGAGTTCGGAACCGAACAGGTCAAACAGGACAGACTACAGATTCAAAACCACCAGCAACAGTTCTCCCTCAAGTCTTTTTGATCCACACTCGCAGCCATGCGCTGGCACCAAACCTCTCTCCAGTCAGCCCTGCGTCAGTTGAGGGCCACACTCTCCCAGAACCGCAAAGGATCCCTTCTGTACGATATTGTCAGGAGAATTCATATTCTCATCAAACACTATTTCAACAACATCTGAAATGTCAAAAACGGTAAGCACAATCAACTTTTAAATATCCACCCCTATGAGCAGCAAACTCTCAACCATTCCAGAAGATTCTCCCGACCTCTGGAACTGCTCAGATGCCATTAGAAATGTGGCTGCTGCAGCGACCATCCCCACGGTGAATGATGACGTCACTTGCGCCCCCAACATGGCCGCTTCCACACCACTTCCGGCCCTCACAATTTCTCATGTCCTACACGTGACATCACCTCCGCTCCTCACATCATCGCTGATGTCACACGCTCAGTGACTTCCGTCCGCCCCCCCCCCCACTGCAGTGGTCGCCACGAATTCTGCCCCCCCAACGCCACTCATCTGAGTTCTGCAGACATACCGCCAACAGATCACTCTGTCAGCATCCCCGGCCCCAGAACCCTGAGGGGAACACCAACCCTGCCCATGACTCCACCTAACATCCGCCTAACATCACGCCCACTCCATTTTATGGCTCCGCCCCCACTGCCTGCTCCACATGTACACCAGGTCTTAGCTGCCAGCCCTGCCGGGTTTTCACCATTTCCCTTGACCTCCCCCTCACCGTAGACGAACGATTCGTCCTTCGCAAAGGCCTCATTTTATGTCCCTGCACCGACACATCAATGAATTTAATGCATGCCATGACGTTGAACACTTCTTCTGCCGCCTCCCCCTCCGAGCTCACTTTTACAATCAGGACCCATTCACCTTCCGAGATCGCATTTGCCCGCCACCAACACACTCCATCCCGCTGGACACCCCGCGCTGGCCTATTACATGCCCCCCTCTTCATTTCCAATTGCTGCCAAGACATTAACTGCCTGAACCTGACTATTCCCCATCCCCCACTCCAACCTGTCACCTTCTCGTCTCACAGCCCTCCACTCGCTCTTCTTCAATCCCATCCGCACCATCAAAACGGCAGATAAAGTTGCGGCCGTTGTAGTTTGGCGCATTGGCCTCTACACCACTGAAGACAGATGCCAACTCGAAGGCATCTCCTTCTACCGCCCCTCGATCATGACCCCACTGCCATCACCAAGCCATCATCTCCCAGACCATAGAGAACCTTTTCACCTCAGGAGATCTCACATTTACGTGTTCCAACCTCATAGACCGGGATCCCTGTACCGCGCGATTATACCTCCTTCCCAAGATCCACAAACCTGACCACCCTGGCCAACAAAAAGTACTCCTGATGAAGCGACTTTGTCCAAAACGTAGATTTTCCTTCTCCTCGGATGCTGCCTGACCGGCTGTGCTTTTCCAGCAACACTCTAATCTAGACAAATACTTGAGATATATTGGGAACAGCTGGGTCATAAGGACCGATCCATGTGATATCGCACGATACATGCACTCCAAAAAATACACCATTTTAATCTTATGTACTGTGTCCTGTCAGCTGTCCAATTCAAAAACCATGTTCATGTGTTAGCCCCATTCCAACAAGAATTCATTTTGCGCATTAGGATTGGGACTTTATCAAAAATCTTCCTCAAAACTCAAATGCACTGCAGCCATTGCTTCTCCGCAATGTATTGGACAGTCAGTTTCTCAAAGCTGATTCATATTTCAGGAATCTATGTTGACTGTGTCTGAACCCATTATGAACAGTTCCAGCAGTTTCTGCCAAGTTGTGTATTGAAGAACTTCATTCTATTTCTTTTTTTTTCTCTAAAGGCTTAGGCTTCCAAGTATTACTGGGAGGGGTTTTTTTTAGCTTGTTTTCTTCTGTGAAGACAAGAACTGAAGTATTTCTTTCATAGTTGTACCATTTCTCTGTTCTCAATTTTCCATTTCCTGGTTGCTGACTGTGAAGAAGCTTCGCTTGTTTTCTCTTACCATTTACATTGACAGTTCATTCTTATACCTCTTGTTAAAATACACTTCAGAAACCCACCCATGTCTGTTTTAAGATTCGCAATGGTAAACCTTCCAGAATCATACAGCCACAGATGCACAGTCTCTGTACCGTCAGAACTACAGCACAATCTACATTAGTCTAACTTTCCTCCGCAAGACCAGTAGCTGTGAATAATATGACATTTCATGTGCTTGTCCACGGATTTTGAAATGGTTGTGAGATTACCCTGACAACTCCCCTCTAAGGAAGAACGTTCCAGAAGCCAAAACCTTCTATGTTAAAAAAGAACAATTCTTGAATCATCTCTGAACCTCCAACCCTCCAGTTTAAAACCGAGCTATTCTTGTACTTGGCCCTTTGACTAATAGGAACAGCGGCTGCCAATCCACCATTTCCATGTTCCTCGCATTCTTTTCCTTCTGAAATGCGTCCCCCTCAACCTTCGCTGCTTCTTCACAAATAACTGAGCATATCCATCCTCTCTCCATAGCTAATATAATCCACCCCAGGGAACATACCATTTAATCTCCTCTGCACCCCGTCCAGTGCAATCACTTCCTTCCTGTAATGTGGCCCCCAAAACTGCATACGGTATTCCATCTTGGCTTAACCAAATTTCTGTATAACTCTCGTAATCAATGTCTCAATGAATTTTTTGGAGTGCATGTCTCGTAATCTATTGTCTATAATGCCTGCATAACGAGCCCGTTAAACTCTCCAGTCCCATTCATTGACGTGTGGAGATGCACCCACTGAGATTTCTCGTGCGCAGTCATTCATTGGAGGAGCAGGAGAATCGACGCTTCGGGCATAGGCCCTTCTTCAGGAATGAGGCTGGTGTGCCAAGTGGGCTGAGATAAAAGGTAGGGTGGAGGGAATTTCGGGGAGGGACGCTGGGAATAGGATAGGTGGAAGGAGGTAAGGATAATAGGCCACAGAGAGGGGGTGGGGGCCGAGAGGTCGTGAAGACGATTGCAGGTCAAGAGGGCGGTGCTGAATCTGAGGGTTGGGACTGAGATAAGGCGGGAGGAGGGCAAATGAGGAAGCTGGTGAAATCGACATTCATCCCGTGTGGTTGGACGGTTCCGAGGCGGAAGATGAGGCGCTCTTCCTCCAGGCGTCGTGTGGTTAGGGTCTGGCGATGGAGGAGGTCAAGGAATTGCATGCCATTGGCGGAATGGGAGGGGGAGATAAAGTGTTCAGCCACGGGCAGTTGGGGTGGTTGCTGCTGGTGTCCCGGGTGTGTTCCCTGAAATATTCCGCAAGTAGGCGGCCTGTCTCCCCAATGTAGAGTAGACCATATCAGGTGCAGCAGATACAGTAACTGATATGTGTGGAGGTGCAGGTGAATTTGCGACCGATATAGAAGGATCCATTGGCGCCTTGTAGGGAAGGGAAGGGGAGGTGTGAGCGCAAGTTTTGCACCTCTTGCGGTGTCAGGGAAAGGTGCCGGGAGTGGAGGTTGGGTTTTTTTGTGGGGTGGGGGGGGTGGACCTGACAAGGAAGTCGCGGAGGGACTGGTCTCTCCTGAATGCTAATAGGGGTGGAGAGTGAAATATATCCCTGGGGCTGGGACTGTCTGGAGGTTGTCAGAAATGACGGAGGAAACCACATCAATGATCCTCTTGCCCAAATGCAGTAAAATTCATCCGGATTGACTTTTCTAAAATAAAACCATGCTGGCTATGCGTGATCAAACAATGCTACTCATAATGGAGATCAACTTTCTGCAAAGTTTCTGCAAATGTTTCCCTCACAGTGAGCTAATGCGCACAGGTCTATAGTTCCCTCGTCTATCTGCCTCACCCTTCCCGCGATGTGGGAGCACATTAGTTCTCTGGCATTTCTTCTATGAACAGATTCTACTTTAAAAAAATTCGTCAGGGCCTTTCATCCCTTGTCTCCAACGGCAGCCTGGGATAAAACTCATCTGGACCATTTCTGTAATTATATACCAGCTAAAACCATTAATCCGCGCCCACAGCTTCTATCAATCTGCTCAAGAACTTCACAGTCCACCTTATCGAATTTTGTCCCTATATCCGCCTTCTCTCAATGAAAGCAAAAGTGAAGCTCTCTTGTAACAATCTCTCAATGTTCTCCAGATTCACACACAAGTTACCCATTTGGCTTCTAATGAGCTTTAATTATGCCGTGGTAATATTGTTCCCTGATTAATGTCCTTGTGGAAGAGCTCAGGAGTTTTCCTAATCTTGCCTGCTCACCTTTCTCCATGTACTTGTTTTAATTCGGCCCCTCTCTGTGAGTTTTCCCTGTTTCATTAAAATTATTTCTCATGCGTTGAATCCCGAGGGAACGCAGGCCGAGATCCCTCATCAGAAAATCTTGCTGCCTGAGGAATTTATCTGCAGAATGCCCATTCGGTATATGTGATCCGTATTTTCTTTCTTTGAACAGCACACCAAAACTGTACACAGTACTCCAGGTACAGACTCACCAACACTGTGTAAGCGATGCAGGACATTTTTACTTTTAGTGTGAGTAAATAACTGCAGATTATGTAATCTGTACTGAAAACAGCAAATGCTGGAGATAACAGCGGGTCAGACAGCATCCATGGAGAGACAGCAAGCTAACTCTCCCAGTGTGGATGACACTTTATCATCTACATCTGATTACCTTTAAATGAAGGTAAACCTAACGTTTACATTCTTATTGGCACATATTCCTCCCAGTACACATTGCTTCAATATTGCTACTATGTGACTGGGAGAATTCTTCATTAAAATTCTACTGAATATCCAAGCATATCACGTTCATTGGCTTTCCATTCTTTATGTCTACAAGAAATACCTTCACACAAAATTATAACTTCACTTTCATAAATGCAGAATCATTTTCTCAAATTTTGCTATTACTTTCTAAATGACCAATGTCGAATTCGTTATAATACATTACAACCGATTCCCTCTTCTGGATGTCAAGTTAACTGGTCTGTAGTTCTCCCCTATCTCTCTTCTTCAATGTTTGCTTCTCCTTGCTGTTTCTAAACTCCACCTTCCCGAATTTAGTGGAATTTGAGTGACGTGGGCTCTAGGGAAGAGGAATGGCAAATTCAGGCGAGATGTTTGGCGAGGCAAAACTCTACTTTGATATAATCACGACGCATCTTACCAAGCGTCATTGCAACATTTTCACCAGATCTCTCATTATGCTGGTAGATTGAAGAAGGACAAAGATCTTTCACCAATGCTGTGCCTTCCGTCACGTAGCTGTGATTGTTCTAATCTGAGTGGGAAGCTTACAGCGGACTGGCAAAGTGCTGTTGCAACTGTACAGGATCTAAGTGAGATCACATCAGGGTTGGCGTGTGCAGGTTTGATCTCCTCACTGAAGATAGGATATTGGAATTAACTCAGAGACTGTTCCCTCATCTGACTTTTCAACTAAAATGACAATCATAGGTGCCCTCCAGAGTGGAAGCAGGTCATTTGACCCAAGGACTCTCTACCGATTCTTTGAAGACCATCCCAAACAAACCCACCCACTCCACAATCTCTGCAGATCTGCCTTTTCTCAGTCGTATTGAACATACCCTGCCCATCCCCGATCACTATGGGCAATTTAGCAAGGCCAAATGAACTATCTTTCACATTTTGGGACTGTGAGTGGAAACTGGAGCACCCAGCAGTATCCCTTGTAGGCAAGGGGAGAATGTGCATACTCCACGCAAACAGTGTCCTGAGGTTGGACTTGAACGCGGGTCTCTGGTGTTGCGACGCAGCAGTACTAACCACTGAGCTACACTGTGTGGGCAACAGAACTTTCCTGCACAATGAAGTAGTAGCATAGCCTTGTTTCTGCCCAAGGACCTTTTACATGTGAGGTGAATATGATAACCTCAACACTATATTCGATACACATACAGTGTGGCCACCGGCCCACTGAAGTTTCTGTGCTGCGTTGCATCGCAGATCACTGTAAAATGATCAGATTGCAATGTGATGTGTTTATTTTAAGCAGAACCCATTCACAACATGATTCCGGATAACACATTATCAGCACAAAAGGCCGCAATGCTATTCAAACCCACGTATACTTTCACACTGAAGCCAAAATCCTGCACCTTTCTGGCACGCTACCACACTGAACTGAAACCATGAGCAGTATTTGAATCTAGTTCTTTAGGCCATTGCTACATCTCTGGCTGCACAGCGAAGTGATAATACCAGTACATCATCACCTCAGCTGTAACATTCTCTTAAGATCGCAAACCTATTCAGTGGAGGATGAGCACTGTTTCCTGTGAACACATCAACCATTTGCAGCCAATACTTATCTCCATCCAGAGCGTTAGTTTGGATCAAGAACTTTGCGAATCAGCAATATGGCATTTGTGAGAAATTTGAAAACGGGATGCTTATTGTGAGGTACAAGCACTGTGCGGGTTTAAGAACCCTAGATCCACCGCTTTACTAAGCAGACGCGTTAACCAACAGCCACAGCGTCACGATAATGTTCGAGCGAGGGATGACCTGGTTGAACCAATTCCTATGTAAGTTTACAAGAATGACGGATGATCTTGTTTTGAGACTGAGCAACAGAAGGCTGTTCCACAACAAACTGAGGATTCAGTTCCACGTCTCGAATCTGGAACAACGGAACAGCAAAAGTAGGTTCTTTGAACTTGTTCCAGCAGGTCAGGACGAGGCTTTTTAATTTCTGGATCCTGACTAGCAGTGTCAGGAAGAGGCCAATCAGACCCAGTAAATATAAGACAGGACCAATAATAATCCACGAGTCAAGATTAGAGTGGTGCTGGAAAAGTACAGCAGGACAGGCAGCATCTGAGGAGCAGGTCAATCGAATTTTGGGCAGGAGCGATCTTTCTGCTCCTCGGATGCTGCCTGCTTTGCTGTGCTTTTCCAGCACCACTCTAATCTTGACTCATGGTCTGTTACAGTCGTGTGTTAAATTTAGAGGGTCTGTTTGGATTCTTCCTGACCCTGTATACCAAGATCCAGAAACCAAACAGCCTCCTCCTGACCTGCTGCAACAAGATCAAAGAATCTTCTTCTCCTGTTGCTGTGGTCTCCGTGCTCCTGCCCAAAACGTCCATTTTCCTGCTCCTCGGATGCTGCCTGATCTGCTGTGCTTTTCCAACACCACTCTAATTTGATTCTAACCTCGCACATCTGCAGTTCTCACTTTCGCCACAACAGACCATGCTGCATCTGTATCCTGTCACACAACAGCAGGATGAGACCATTCTGCCTTCATAATGCACAATGCATAATTTGGAAAAATGCAATGAAATGACTGGAAATTGCTACACTAGTTGAGGCCATTCAACCTATTGAGTTGTTGCACAAGAATTGGGGAATGAAATTGAACCGTTTGAGATGTTTTTATGTGAACAGGAGGAGGTAAATCAGCCACGTATTGTTATATGGGAAGAGGAGAATACCAATCACTTCATCAATCCAATTTCAGGGATATAAGAGTAGACTGTTTTCTACCTTGAGCCTGTTATGTAGGAATATGAGGAAACACATCAGACCCTAGAAATTATGCACTGCAGCAGGAATATTCCATAAGTCCCCAAACGTCACATACAGAAACAGCAGAAGGAGATCCAGATATTCAGAGCTGCTCGCTCAGGAACAGAAGCAGGACGATTAGCCACGAGACAATAATCTAGTAACATCAGGAGGACATTGCGCCGGTGGAGGCTATAATATAGGAACACCAGGAGGATATTCAGCCCATCGAAATACTAATGTAGATGCACCAGGAGAACATACAGCCCATGGAATGTTTAAACGTGGAACAAAAGGAGTCCATTCAGTGACTCTTTTTTTTTTGCAGATCAAGCAGAGCAGATATTTTAGTCTTGTGCCTGTTACACAGGAACCCAGGAAAGGAAATGTAGACGTTATAGAAAGGAAAGAAGTGAAAAAAAAACAATTGTACTTGGAAAATAAATATGACTGGTAAGCTATTGGGATCGAATGCAAACAGTTCGAAAATGTCCGTAAAATATTAATAACGTGAGATTGTGAAAGTCAAACTGTAATTCATTACAGCCAGCGTGGTTTTGTGAAGGATAAAATGTGCATGAATTATTTGCTTGAGATTTTGTTTAATGTGACGAAAAGGTGGACATTGGGGTTCCTATAGAAGTAGTATGCCAAGATTGCCGGAGGTATTGTACCTGGTACCTCACAAATGTTTAATATGCAACATAAGAGGACATGGGGGTTAAGGAAAACTGATTCACCTGGAGAGAGAATGGGCTAACCACAAATAAAAACATGATATGGAGCTGCCGGTGGACAGGGCTGCACATCGTCACAAATTACATGATTCCATTTTATACTCCAACAGATTTATTTGTGAATAATACCTTTCGGAGCAATTCTCCTTCCTTAGGTGTTAGAGAGAGAGGAAGACCTTCAAAACAGAATTTTAAAGGAAAACATCAAAGTGACGCACTACTCATGCACATGAATTGAACACATCGAAGATAGCTCATGAATGTTTAATCAGTTAGACTGGGCATGCAGGTTTCGATTGATTAATGGGTAACATCCCAGAATGTCTTTCAAGTCACTGTCCGGGGGATTTTAAAAAAAAATCTGACACGCAAGTTCGATAAAGGGGATCCTTTCAATGTACTATATCTGGACTTCCAGAAGGCATTGCATAACGTGTCTCACTAAAGATAAATATGAAAGGTAAGGGCACATGCGGTTAGAAAAATATTATTTGATTGGAGAAAGGATTGGCTAATCAATCGAAGCCATGACGTGGAGCTGCTCGTCTTGGACTAGAGTGGACATGGTTAAAAATCACACAATACCAGGTTACAGTGGAACGAGTTGATTTGAAAAACAAATCAAAAAACAAACAGGAGATATCTGAGTTCTTCCCCTTCATTGGGTGCAGAGAAAAAGGAAGACGTTAGACACATATCTTATGAAGAAATTATCAAAGCGTTGTACAACTCATGCGCATCAATTGAACACATCTAAGATGGCTATTAACAGTTTCATCAGTTAGAATGGATGTGCAGGTTCCGATTGCATAATATTCAAATCCCAGGCTTTCTTTCACGCCACTGCCTGGAGATAACTTAAGGGATTATCGATGGAAATGAGACAAAGTCCTTCGGTCACTCAATGTATTTTATGCCTGAATTCTTCTCTGTGACACAACCTGGAGTCAGACTGGGTTTATTTCCAAAGTATGACTTGACAAATTCCATAATGAGTGTTTCCATGCTGTGTGCTTTTTGAACAAAGTGTAATGTATCCACAAAAGCAAGTCTGGAAATCTACATTAACTCTGCAGTTTTTATGTGTGACCGTTGGGAGTGGGGACGGGGAGGGTATTTTATGTTGGGGGAGGTGCGAGGAAACAGAGAGAGAGAATTATGTGAGTTTGTGTAAGGATGAGAGTGAGATTGTGCGCGTATTCAGGTTAAAACTCAGACAGACATGGCAGATTTTAAGTCCCCCCACCTCCCCAACAAACACAAACACACACTCACTCCGTGGTTTCTGAGCTTCCCCTCTCTGCAACCACTGCTCCACTTTTTTATTCAAGTTACAGACCCAGATGCTGTAACTGCAGTCCCCATTCCCCATCCAGAGTTGGGTGACCAAATCGTCTGGTCTCCCTGATGGTGAGTCAGCTGACAGCACAATATTTCGTAAACCATCCCAGCACCTCCACTAAAGTTTCAATAACAAGAGTGAGTCAGAAGCCCCTCAAGTACAATTTTGATGCCTGGTCCTTTATAATAATACCCGGGGGGCTTCCTCGTGTCACTGACTGCACGATTAACTGAGAGTGACAAAGACAGGCGTTCTATGGACAGACACGGACTGAGTTTCAAAGACGTGAATCAAAGCTGCTGGAAACCCCGTCCAGCACGGAGCACCATATAAGACACACCGGGAAGTGAACAACAGCGCAATCGACAAACTTTTCATTGCTTCTGACCATCACAATGCTAGCACTCGACATACGAAGGAGGGAAAAACCAAGACCATGGGAAGATACAGAAGGAGATGAACATGAAAGATGAAACAGACAAATAATTAACTGAGAAAATGATGTGGAATAATGGGTGGAAAGAGAAGACAGGGGACCGGACACACTTGAGGAGTTAGAACTCGGTGGGTCCAATCAGAAGAAAGAGATTATGAACACAAATATTGGTCGATGAGATGAAATGTTTCATTACATCCATTTCTGAATCTCCCCTCACAGAAACTGCCCAGATACCATCAACTAGAACCGGTAAAATCCCAGCATGGAGACCTGTGCAGACGATGCGAGCGTATTGCTCGGTAAGCTGAGCTATCTGCCCAGCATGAGGAGGACTGCAACACTTTGTCAGTATATTACTGCTATACTTGCACTGGATATCTGGCAAGCCTGGAAAGATATGCAGCCCAAACTGCAAGTGACTGTAAATGGGACTGCCACAATTTATGGCTCTGGGCATCCATGCATCATTGCAAGGCAAGGGGTTTTATGTTTGCTTGCGTGTGTCTGCCTGGAGCGGAGACAGATGTGCAAATCATTGTCTGAGAGAGGACTCGAATATGAACAACTGGCACGGGTTGGGACCATGGTAAGAGAGAGACGGAGGATTATTACATGGACAGCTGTTAATTCGTACTTGAGAATATTAAAGTAAAGGCATTGTCAGACCCAGTAACAATATAGATCAGTGCGCACGGGAATGACGGATGATTGGGGCTTTTGGTGTGAGTTCATGTCTGAGGCATGGAGGATTGACACAGAATTGCGCGTGCATGTTTGAAGTTGGGACTGTCCGCAGCAGAGTATTGGCTTCATTTAAGACTGTATTTCATACTTCAAGGTTCAAATACCAGATGGGAAGAGCCAGTGAAGTTTATTTTGGAGGTATCAGCTCTGGAAATACTCAAGTTATGGTGTCAAGAACCAGCTCATGGCCAAAGGGTCAATGCATCTCTATTCATTAGTTGCAGCCTCAGAATTTGGCAAGGAATGGGATGGAGTTAGAGGCAGGAGATTAGTTTGCAAGCCAGAACTGTAGATGGGTGACCTACGTGTTCACAGTTCTTAAATAGCAAGCAGAGTCATGATTTTTGCTCACAGCTGAAACTGAATAGGTCAACGTTGAGATCCACAAGGGACCCTGTCAGAATAAAAGAGGGGAAAAAGAATGCAACACCAGATTTTCGTCCTGTTCACACTGATCTTTTTGGTTATTGTGTTTGTCAAAGCCTTTACTTTGGATGATAACCTGGTTTTGATTAGTTTTTAACTTTGTCCATACCAGTCCAACAGAGGCACCTCAATGAGGGAAGGAATGAATAAGCAAATTCCCTGAGGCATTTCGTCGGGAGCTGTGGAATATATGAATTCAAAGTCTCAATAGGAACAATTACTGCCACAAGGAGAATAGAGTCTATGAAAAGAGTAGTAATCCTGTCAAACATTGTTTATAACGTTAAGGACTGAACAGCGTTACTTACCAGGGACATCAACAATAGCCAGGAATGGATAATAAAAATATTGAATATGGAAAAGTGCATATTTGATCCGAAGTGCTACTGATCATCGATCATAATATGGAGCACGACGCCAATCATCACAGCGTAATGACCTGTCCAATCTTGAAAAATTCAAAACTAATGTTGTCAGATGTTACATTCTTCTCACCCTCGTTCTGGAGCTGCTGATCTTTGTTAGTGCTCTCGGTGGTTCTGTCGCAAATAATGAGGGATAACACATTGAACAGAGATCATTGATCATTAAAAGATGTAAACCATCGACTGTGATAATTGGAACACATAGAAACTGTCATTAAGGAAAGTCACTGAACAAACATGCTCAGTTAAGGTCACCCTTACATCAATTGTCAAACTACAATAAAAACAAATATTTACACCGTCGAGATGGAATGGATGAGGGGTGCTTAATGTTGGAGCATAGATCTTAAAATCATTTTTATTCTTTCTTCCGTGTATATGAGAGTAGAGTCAGAACACTGCAGGATACTATCCGCATAAGGTGACTGGTGCGGAAATTTCCAGAGATCATAAACCAGCGTACAATGTCTGTTGTCCATTGCTACTCCTGGTTTAAGTAAACTGATGTCAAATCCTTCTATAATCTTGAAACATCATTCTGCTTCAAGCCAGATGCTCAGGAACAAGAGGAAGCAGTTCTGTCCTCATCGTGCCTGTTGTAAGGGATAGGAGGAGACAATTCGTCCTCATTATGCCTGTGACAGAGGGACAAGAGAATATCATTCACCGTTATTGTGCCTTGTACAGTGGGAAAGGAGGAGGCCATTGCTTCTTGAACGAGTTACACAAGGACAGAATGAGGTGTCTTTCTGTTCCTTGAGCCTTTTATGTAGATTAAGATTTATTAGAAACTGTTAGATTTAAAATACTTAGAGAGAAGAGTAGTCTTGAATTAGTTCTCAAAATTCGAAATTGAGTCAGACGAATTTTGAGCATTTTCGGCTAGCTTATTGAAAAGCTGCTTGGGCGACATTAGTGCCAAGAAAGTAGGAGGCCTTCATACATATGATTAGAGAGTAAAGCAACAGTATGCTCCTGTTCATGAGGAGGGCAAGGCTGTTGGTTAAGGAATGCTGAACCACTAATTCAGGTTCAAATCAAGGAAAAGAATTAAGGAATAGATATGCATAGAGAGGAAAGATCAAATAAATTTATCTGGGATGCAAGGGCAGTAGGTTGATATTCTAAATGGAAATCAGTGTGAAAATTTGCGCGCATGAGGAATCTTCAGCAAATAGGATAAGGGAAATCAAGAGATTCTACACTTACATTGAGGTCCAAAGGGAAACTAGGGAGCAAACTGGGTAGCGTGAAGAACAGCAAGGCCGCCTCTCTGTGGAACCATAGGAGTTGGCTGAGATACTAAATAAGTATTTCACATAAGTATTGAATGTGAGCAAGGATATAGAAGGTGCACCTAACCTGCATGTTGGTGGATTGTGGGAGGAAACCCACAACAACGCAGGGACAATGTGCAAATACCACAGAGCAAGCCAAGGTTGGGGCCGAAACTGGGTCCTTGGAGCTGTGAGGCAGCTGAAATAACCACTGAGCCACCATGCTGCGCCAATCATCAGGTCGAAATGACTGCATTTTCTCACATTCTCTGGAACCTTCACGTCTGTTCAGATGATGTTGAATTCCAGCTGGGTAGCTCCGACATGCACACCTTTTCCTTCACCCAAGGATTAAGTGTCACCCACCCTGCTCCTCCAACCTCTGATGCACAGTGCTTTCGATTAGAACTGACCCTCTCCTGCAATTCTGAACTCGCCCCTTCCCCTCATGCTCAGATGAAGTTATTCATTAATACTGCAGCACGCACAGTATTTGCCAAACTAAAATAAAACCAAGAGCTGCAGATGATGGAGATCTGAAACAAAAAACTGTTCTGAAGAAGAGATCCCTGTTTTGAAATAATAACTTTGCTTTCTTCCTAAATATGTTAGCATACCGCTCAGTTTTGCCAGCAATTTCTTGCAAATCTAATTCACAGTTAATTATATGCACAAAATCCACCCTGTGGTTTTGCTTTTGACATATAACCCCCACAACTTTTTGTTTCTCCTTGCTGTTTCTAAGATCCAGACAAGTATTTCTGTGTCACCTGAGTGTCGTGGTCTTTGCTGGAATTAATGGGAGATTCAGCGACATGTTTCCTGAGGCCTGCCTTGATGTTAAGATAATCTCGCTGCCTCGTGTTCATTCATCTCAAGGGGAATGGTGAGATTATCCCTACGTCTCTCGGAGGAGGCAGAGTGGAGAAATACAAAAAAAACTCCTTACAATTCTGTACTTTCCTCCTGATGACTGAAACTTGCTCGAGCCTCGGGGCATCTTCAGAGCATGCAGGCATTGTCTGGTTTTATGGCCTCCATCCTAGTACGAGGGAAGGGCAAGGCCTACCTGTAAGTCTCCCCACACAGAAGGAGCTCCATGTCCAAGCCCACAACACCGGTTTGGGGAAGGCGGTAATGTCTCACAGCTTACAACGTTCAAGGCTCAATATCAGCGGCTGTGCAGGGGAGCTCTGCATGAACTGTGTCTGTCTCAGTGCACTATGGGCATTCAAATGTGGCACTGGTTCATTGGACACTGGGAAATTCCAGGCTCTCCGGTGAGTTGGGTGACATGTGTGGGTTGTTCTGTGAATGGTGTGCATAAGAAGTAGGGATACCCAAAGTGATTCTGACTGCGAAGACTCGAGCACCAATTAACGTGGGGTGTTCTGTGAGATACCTTCTACCTATCGATCGAAAACCCCGCCAAAACTCAAATCATCTGGAACTTTGTATAACAAAACATTAATTATTAATAATAATCCACAAGAACATCAAGAATAGGAGCCGAGTAGGCCATCTGGCCCCTCAAACTGGCTCAGCCTTTCAATTAGTTCAGGGCTGCTTTTCCATAAACTTAGATGAACTTATCCACCCTCTTACCATTACCCTTAATTCCATTACTGTTCCAAAACCTGCGCTTGCCTTAGAGACATTAATGGAATCAATCACAAGTACATCACTCAGCAGGGAATTCCACACGTTCGGATGAAGATGCTCCTCCTCAATTCAGTCCTAAATCTGCTATCCCTTATTTTGAGGCCATTCCCCTTATTTCTAGTTTCACACAACATGGGAAACAAACTCCCTGCTTCTATCTTATATATTCACTTCATAATTTTAACTTTCTATGAGATCCCCACGTGTTCTTATAAATTCCAATGAGCACAGTCCCAGTCTACTTTATCTCGCCATATAATTCAACGTTTTCTACATTAGAATCAACATAGTGAAACTCGTCTGCACCAATGAGAGTGCTGATTCATTCCTGATGAAGGGCTTATGCCCGAAACGTCGAATTTCCTATTCCTTGGATGCTGGCTAACCTGCTGTGTTTTAACCAGCAACTCATTTTCAGCCGGTACATTCTTTGTCAAGTAACGGGACCACAGTTGTATACATTACACGTGGTGTGGCCTTACCAGAACTTTATGCAGTTCCAACAGAGCACCCCTGCTTCTAATCTGCATCCCTGAAGCAGGGAAAGATGATATTCCATTTTCCTTCATAATTATTTGCAAACCAACGTTTTGTGAGTCCTGTACAAGGACACCCAGGTTCCTCTGCACAGCAGCATGCTGCACTTTTTCCACCATTTAAAAAACTGTCCTTTTTGCAGTTATGCCGACCAAAATGGATGGTCTCACATTTGTCATCGTTGTACTCCGTCTGCCAGGCCTTTGCCCACTCACCTAAACTATCTCTATCCTTCCACAGATACTCATGTGTCCTCTGCACACTTTGCTCTACCACTCATTGTCTGTCACACTCAAAATCATCTTTGCAAACGTTAATCATTTGATTCGCGATCATCCTTTACCATCATACAGATATGATCATTTATTGGGAGATCTACCCTTACCACATCTTCAGCATTGTATAACATTTCGAAACATTAAATCTGCTTAATGTTCAGTTCAAAATATTGGCCACTATGTCCCAATGTCTCTCAACGCCATTCAATCATATCAATTTCTCAATCACCTTTAAGAATATAAAAGACATTCAGGTTGGTTGTCTTTAACTCAGTGTTTATTTTTAAAAGAACAATTATTCCTTGCTCCACTGTCACTTTTGTTCCTCATATTGACACGAAAAGGAAACACTGTCATACTCACAAAATCAGACCTGGTGGGTTATGTTTCATGGAGCCGCATCACCATCCTAGTGTGTATCCTGCCCCAACGGCAGGATAGACGCACCAGTGGTGGAGAAACCGTGGGGTACAATCAGGAAAGGAGTTACCCTGGAATACCACAAAATTGCTTCCAGAACCCAGGAAATCTCATGGTGTCAGTTTACAGATGATCAAGAAAATCGCCTGATGATGGATATCTACTACCAACCATACCTCGCCTCTGTGATAGATCAGTTCCATCCTGGTTGGAAACCAATCAGAGGAAGCACTGAAGGTGACAAGGACACAGAACGTTACTCTGGATGTGGGCCTTCAAAACATATCACCAAGAATGTCTAAACAGGCCCACCAAGTACTGGACAGGTAAAAATCACAAACAGCAGCCAGAGTGTGAGAAGTTATGGGGGAACCAAGAAGGGAGAAATAACCTCTCCAAACTATTCATCACAGGTGGACCTGTCGCAAACGGTATCTGTAGTAGCAGCTAGACCACAGTCCTGGCGTAAGAAAAGCCTCAGCCTCATATTGAAGACACTGCCCTCTTTGTTCTATGACTCTATTGCCTGCGAAGTAGGACATAGGTCTAAATGACCGAGCACATGAAAACTGAGCATCCATGAAGCACTGTGGGCAATCGGCAGCTGCAGCATCAATGGCCTTCCCTCCATCATAAAGTCAAAATTGGACTTATCACTGTTGGTTCCAAATATTTCGGCACCATTCACAACTACACTATACTGAAGCGGGATATTCACCCCATCAAAAGTTTTGACCAGAAGAGGAATGAGGTCAATTAGCAGTCGAGCCTTTTACTCAGCAATTGAATCACATCTTTTAATCTTTCATATCTGTGACATAGGGAATGGAAGTGAACACTCAGCCTTCCAAACCTGTGACACCGGAATACGGGGAAGCATACCTTGCCGGAAGCATAGATAAATATGGGGTTAATTAATATATATCCACAATGAACAGTGCTGTCGTCTCACATATTTGCAACGAATATCAAAGGTTTGCATAAATGGAAAAAAACGTGTCCTAACTAAAGATAAAATGACAGTAAGATATTCAGAAACTGAAATTATCAAGAGGAGTTCAAGAGTCTGAAAAATGATAAGCGATAAACAACAAGCTTTTAGATAGAATGTAATGTGGGTAAATGTGAACCTGTGATTTTTTTCCACAGGTAGATTAGAGAACTATATATTACATCAATGGAGAGAGATAACAAGACTTAACAAAACACTGAGTACTAGAGCATTCACTCTGACCCAATCAGACATTAAAATTCTTGCTTCATTTCCCTGATGGTCTTTTCACTGATGCTCCTAGTGGCCTCTTTGGTGTCAGTATACGTGGGATATTTTAATGTGGTTGGTTACGTGTATGGAGGGGAGGATATATTTTTTGCCAAAAGGCAATCCTTAATTTTGATGTGGAGACTCTAAGATGATGGGAATGGCTGACTGTTTCAGAATGAAGTGCCTGTTGGTAGGCACCAACATGATGCACTGTGCGTGGTCACACAACAACATTAACATCGTGAGAGACGGACGGTCCAATCACAAGAAGTAGAACTAAAGACGTTGCAAAACAGCTGACGTGGTTAGTTATATGACATTCTCAATCAAGCTCACAAAACCAGCCCATACACCACAAGAACAGCGTACATGTATGTTCACAACGCAACACTGCGTAGAGCAGTCTATAGTACTGCTCAGTCCAACCCAGCTTCTGTCCAGAGTGGAACACTGTGAATATTCATGCATTGCACTGGTCAATATAATCCAACAATCTGTCCGGAATCAGACACTGCACATATCATATTAGAGCATTGATCTAAAAACCCGTGATAGATAGCTGTTCATCAACGGGAGCTATGCAGACCACAGCAGTAGAAACGTTTAAAAAAACTCAACTGGAATGTCTGACCAATAGAAGGAACTGTGCAGCGAGCACTAGTGAATTGATCTGTAAACCTTGTACAAATTACCCTCCTAGAATGGAGAGCTATGTGTACACCCATATTCAATTGTCGCCAACACTCTGTTCGATCGCTTCCCAGCGTCAGAAAACTTGCGCCCATACTGGAAGTGACAGGATGTGCAGCTCCCATTCATTTACAGCTCCATATCTCCATTGTTCCATGACCAGGGGTGCTGCGGGTGTGAAAATCATTTCCAGAGAGGGATTGGGGGAATCATTTATAAACAGCAACAAATGGCTGGGTTTTGGGAAATAGACAGGGACGGGAAGATCGACAGACATGTCATGGAAAGATGTGTACATCAGTTTCAGGATGCCGAAACGTCGGCATTTTGATTAGATCATGTAACATTAACCAATATTCTCACAGGAATGATGGGCCAACAGCACATTGATGTGAGTTCAGGTGATGGAGAGTTTTGAATGGGAATTTGCACTGCAAATTTCCGACAATAATTTGGCTCCGTGGCAGTTTCACCGAGTGTGACGGCAGAATTGTATGCATGAGTCTGAGCTCACTTCCTTGTGCTATCAGAACGAATGCACCTCAATAACTACATATCCCACCACATTGTATCCATCTCATTTATTGCCAGCCCGATTCTCCCACCCATAACAGCTGCATGTACTCACTATCGCCCCAATGTCCCTGGTTATTTCATCATCCCTGGCAATGATGCCAACTTTGACTGACAAATGGGCACATGGTTGAGCTTTATCAGTTCGGAGCTGCACTGCACATTTTAATCCGAGCCTGGCAGGTCAGGGTCAATTACAACACGATTTGTCGACAGGGGCACAGACGACCTTTTGATGGGGTAGTACAGAGGAGGCCCCACCACCAGGCCACCGACCAAGTCTGAGTTCACCATGCAGATCAGTGCAGTATCTGTGGCCTGACGAAATGTCCAGCCATACAGGACAAGTATCAGTAAACTTCACTCCTTTGTCAGGATAAGTGTTACCATATTCTGTCTGCTCCCTGACGCTCTCTGTATATCTGTGATAGCACCTACCCACGAAAAAGACTCATGTTCCACCATGGAAAAAGTGAGGACTGCAGATGCTGTCATCAGTCACTATTAGAATGGTGTTAGTAAAACACAACAGGTCAGGCAGCATCTGAGGAGCAGGCAAGTAGACATTTCGGGCAAAAACCCTTCAGCAGGATGCCGAATGACATGCTGTGCTATTCCATCACCACTCGAATCTTGACTCATGGTCCATCACTCTCACTGTTGCATGCCACAACCTACCTCTTTCTCTCTTCCCCCAGCTGCACCCCTCCACACTGATAACACTGCATAAATAGTACACTGTGATCTGACTCCCTCCAGAAACGTCACCATTTCGCGCCACGTACAACAACTCTAACAGCAGTACCCCCCGCTTGCACCATTACACCCTCCCTCCCTTTCTCCCATTCGAGAAGAAACAACCTGGAAAAAGAAGAGAAAAGGCCAATCTGTGTGTGTAGTCCCCGATATCAGTTCCTCTCGCCCCCTCCCCTCGCCATGTGTGGTGGACCATGGCACGAGATGGAGAGGACAGTGGAGATTCTGAAACATCCACATTCCACTAACTGAGTAAGGAACAAAGTTCAATGAAGAGAAACTTTCATTTTAAACTCACTGTCAGTGTCACCTCCCCCGACTCAACTTAGAGGCTATAGCCCTGATTCGCTCTCATTTCGAGCTCGAAAAAATGGAATTTCCACAGTCTCCGTGGGCGGGAGGTTGGGTTCACAAGACATCGTCTCCATCTCTTCCCAGGAAGGGATCATGGGGACTCATTGCTACCTATTCTCCTGTAAACAGCTCAATTACTGAAAATAATCTGTGATATTAAGTTGTCCTGGCATCCCCGTAGTCTGCGCTCATAGACACTCAGGATGCCTGCTCCTGCTGCACTTTTATAAAGGGAAAACCTGTCTTAAATTGCTGTTGTGGTTCTGTAGGCCTAGCTGGGAATTTGTGTTGCAGACGTTTTGTCCCCTGTCTAGGTGACATCTTCAGTGCTCTGCAGCCTCATGTGAAGCGCTTCTGTGATGTTTCCTCCGGCATTTATAGTGGTTTGTCTCTTCCGCTTCTGGTTGTCCAGTTCCAGCTGTCCGCTGCAGTGGCCGGTATATTGGGTCCAGGTCGATGTGTTTGTTGAATCTGTGGATGAGTGCCATGCCTTTTGGAGTTCCCTGGCTGTTCTCTGTTTGGCTTGTGCTATAATAGTAGTGTTGTCCCAGTCGAACTCATGTTGCTTGTCATCTGTGTCTGTGGCTACGAAGGATATCTGGTCGTGTCGTTTCGTGGCTAGTTAGTGTTCATGGATACAGATCGTTAGCTGTCTTCCTGTTTGTCCTATGCAGTGTTTTAGTGCAGTTCTTGCATGGGACTTTGTACACTACATTAAGACAACTGGAAGCGACAGAGACAAACCACCATAAATGCCGGAGGAAACATCACAGAAGCGCTTCACAGGAGACTCTGAAGCACTGAGGATGTCACCTAGACCGGGGACGAAACGTCTGCAACACAAATTCCGAGCTCGGCGAACAGAACCACAACAATGAGCACCCGAGCTACAAGTCTTCTCACAAACTTTATTTTAAATAGTCTTTCAATCTCCTTTCTACCGCACACTACTCTCCATTGTCATCATCTGCCATAAACTGGGAGAAAGTGAGGACGGCAGGTGCTGGAGATCAGAGCGTAAACATGTGTTGCTGGAAAAGCGCAAGAGGTCAGGCAGCATCAACGGAGCAGGAGAATCGACGTGTCGGGCATATTCCATTATTCAGCAATCTGCCATATACCTGAACACTACAACAAAGTGTCATTGTCCTGGTAGAGTTCCAAACTGTCCTGCACACACGTTACGTTCTTCCAAGTTTACTGCAGTCGACAAGCACTGAGATTGTCGTAGCATTACAGTCCCCATGAATCAACTGATGTCCTGTCACATTCACGAGTGTGAACAAGTGAAATACTGATCTATGGCCCACAGATGGAATAAAGTAATGACATGCTGCTAACCGGGCAATAACAAAACTCTGAGACACACCAGACAGAGTGAATGAAATATTGACAAACCACGGAGCAAGAAAAGTCCAGGCAGGCTCCACTTATCTGTGTTAACGTCCACGTATTACTGTTATGCAGTTGAAAGCGTGTACTGTAGCTTTAAGAGAGATTGAATGCTCTTCTAAACTGCGAGCTTACAAGTACCTGTATATATGAATAGATGACATTCCCAGCATGTAAATGGAAACTGTAAATATATAATAATAGGCTGTGAAATAAATACCTGAGTTGGTTACAGTTTTGACAAAACAAAATCGAGTTGAACCAATCAGTTTAAATTATGCTCCAGGATACTAAAAACAAATCGATTTTGAACTTGTTTATCCAACATCGAATCAATGAGGCGATCCGATGTTGTGGATATAAGAAATACAGGAATTTTGAAAATTGCAGAAAGAGCAAATGCCATCAACACAGCCCCAAGAAATTAGAACGCACTCTCTATCAAAAGTACATTTTCATATGAAACATCTCCATATTAACAAGTTCGAAGATGAACCAGGCAGATAAACAGCCGGAAGAAGACACCGAAAACAGCAGCTGCTGTTCGGTTTTGTGTAATTTGAATAAGTGTCTTATTGAAACAGTATATTGCTATAGAGTTGGATGCTGGTAATAAGCAATATAGAGAATTGGGCTTAGAGTTGTGAATAGGTGTTGCTTATTGATCATTTTCAGAGCTAAAAAGAACTTGATGATTTTTAAACAGTGGAATTTGGGATTTCTTTGCCACACATACTTTAACTGATTACGAGGCGAGGTGAGCTTTTCTACGCGTTTAGTTGACAGTACCAGAAGGGTTCAACACCGTGTCCAAACAATTCCAGTGTCTGTGCGTCTCTGTGTGGGCCAAGTCTAACAATATTTCTGGAATTTAAATTGACGCAATGAGACCCTCTGCTGGCCTCTCAACGCCCCTGCACAAGCATTGTTTCAGGGTGAAAAAGAACAGGCATTCATTCAGATGGGAAGCGGTAGAGGGCAGTTGCTAACAGTTCCATCCAAACTGATTTCTTATTTATGTACTAGTCTTAATGTCTTTTAAACGATGTAACTGAACCCACTTGCTCCACTGCATCTGGATGTTCATTGCATGCACAACCCTGTCTCTGTATAAAATAATTGGCCTCATGACTTTTCTGAATCTTTCTCCTCTCAGCAAAAGTATTCCCAATCTTGCATCCGCCAGTCGAGGGAAAAGACAGCGGCCTTCAACTTATCTGTATCCCTCATGATTACATGTTTCAGTGAAGTCACCTGTCATTCTCATACTTTCCTATAAAACAAAGTCCCAGCATATCCCAATCATAATCTCCTTATGATTCAATCCACGAATTCCCAGCATCATCTAGGTTAATCTGTTCTGAAACCACTCCAACTTAATAGTATCAAGTTCAATAATATTAAGATGAATAACCAAGGGTTTTTCTAAGCGCAGCAGTTTACAAAACTAGAGGGCGTAGGTTTAATATGAGAAGGGAAAGATTTAAATCAATCAGGTCCATGTTCTGCTCAGCAATTGGTTCTGTATATGAGCGTAGCAAAGATGTACTTATATGGAGCAGGGAATGTGATGGAGTAAAAGTTCTGACAATGTACAAGGAGATCCCACATGGTTCACTTCTGTGTAGGATAACATTATGGCGTGTTTTAATAGAGAGGAATAAAAGTAATCTGCTTGAGAACGGACGGTCCATTGCACTCTCTATCCTTCCTTATTCCTAATAACAGCAATGTGGGCGAGCGAAAAGCAACGGAATCATCTTTAAGACTCCTGGGGTATTCCTGACCAGAATGCATTGGAATCTCCTCACTGACGAAAGCAGAGGCAATTCATTCAAATTCAACGTTCCAAGATAAAATCCCACCGTGAACAGCTTGTAAGAGCAGAATATTTCTGAATCAGAATAACATTTTGCACAATCTCTCAATTTTTCATTTTGTCATGAGTTACAATAATATTTGTACAAAGATTTGGATGTGAATACAGAGGCATGGTTAGTAAGTTCACACATGACATTAAAAAGGTGATGTAGTGAATTATCTCAGAGTTCAACGACGCCACAATTAAATGGGCCAATGGGGCAAGGATTGTCGGATGAAAATTCATTTAGATAAGTATGCTGTTTTGCAGTTTGGGAAGGCAAATCCAGACGTTAAATATACACTTAATGGTAAGGTTCTAGGGTGTGTTCTAGAAGAAGAAGACTTTGGTCACCAACTGCAAAACTCCTTGAAAGTCGAGTCGCAGGGACACAGAGTGGTGCAGAATAAATTTAGCACGTTTGCCTTAATCAAACAGGGCAATCAGCATAAGAGCTGAGGTGATGTGTTGCATCTGTGCAGTATGTTGTTGAAACCACATTAAGAATACTGTGAACAGTTCGGTTGGCTGCAGATAAAATTCAAAGCAATGTTCAGACTAGTGGGTCTGACGTTAATGGAGAGGCAGGAAAGGTTGAGAGGTTTCCTTCGGACTGTCAGACGCTGAGGGGCGACATTCCAGAGACTTATAACATCATCAGGTGCATGCATTGTCTGAATAACCACAGAGTGCTTCCCAGGACATGGGAGTCAAAACCAAGAGGACATATGTTGACGGCGAGTGGGGAATGATTTGTAAGGGACCGTCGGGACAAATGTTTCACACAGCGAGCGGTTTGTTTATTGGAAGTGCTGTCAGATGAAGTGGTGAAGACAGGTACGACAGTACATGTAAAAAGTGTCTGAAACAGGACAGATATTGGCCAAACTCTGGAAAATAGGATAAGATCAGATGTGGTTATCTGTTCGGAGTGAACAAACTGAACTACCGTGTATGTTTCCATGCTTTATGAATCTTTAATTCCATAAGAGGGATGCACAGAATTCTGAAATAACCTTCTGAGTAGGAATTATGTTGACCCCCGTCGGTGAGGTTTCTATGTTCAACTGATTCAAAGCTAAGGTAATTAAACATTTGAAAGTGAATTGAGTCACGGATAATGGGAAAAAAAATCAGGAATATTTACCTGAGGTCACAACCTGATCAGCCATACTCCTACTTCTGGAAGGAGAAGGCTCAAAGTGTGTAAAGACCCACTCCTGCTGCTCATTCCCATGTTCCTAGGTTCCAATAAGCCCCTCACACCTGCTACAAGGAACCGTTAGTGGCCACTAACCCCTGTAACCTGGTTCACAGAAGCAGAAAAGACCAATCAGGCACTAAAGACCATCAGACACGGTTTGGGGTAGTTTGGGGAATGTAACTGGAAAACCCAGGTTGAGATGAATGAGGCCACGAATCTCTCTTCACAGAGCCCCCATTATCTACAACTTTTGCTTCATTTATTGATTATGTTATAGGCCCAGACTCACTGTGAATACAGCTCCAAAATCTCATACAGAGAAGTTTCACAAAATTGTTTCATTGACTGCAACATTCAATAACAGAGCTTCCAGGAAAATAACACCAACTAAATTTCCATTAACACAATGTGGAAACATTAGAAACAGGGGCAGGTCTTTCAACCAGCAAGCCTGCCTTGCCCTTCACTAAGATTGTCTCAGATCCGCACTCGGTCTCAAATCTTCCTTCATGTTCGATTCTTCTCAGCCCTCAACTCTATGACAGATCAGTATCCATCGAACTCTTCTTCAAATATTATCTGTCAACGAGCTCCACTTACACTCTGGTGAGAATGCCTGACATTCACTAACACTGTTTGAATTAAACAATTGCTATTCCTATACCATGTCTGATTGATATTAACAAAAGAGATGAAAACAAGAGTTCAGTTAATATTGACTGGTTCTGTTGTCAAGGCACTGATTTACTGAGGTTGACATCAAAGAGCTAACAAAACTGGAGTTAACGGGAATTAGAGTAAACTCTCCAGTGGCTGGAGTCAATCAAAGCACAAAGGAAGATGTTTATGGTTCGTGAAAGTCAATCATCTCACTCCCGGGACATGTCTGAGGGAGATCCTCAGCTTATCTTCCTCGGCGAAAACATCATCAACTGCCCTCTCAAATTCCGCCTGTTCCAACTCTACCTTCCCCACAATAATATCAGAAATGAGGATTGTCATTGAAAATTCCAAGATGTTCAGAATAATTTGTCTCCCCTCGGCCCATAAACTAGTCTGTATTCAGGCAAAGCAAGGCCCGGAAGCACTGAGGCTTGTGCTGTTAAAGTGTCGGTAACGTTCATGTAACAGTATGGCCTAACATTGCACATTGCCACAACAAACTGAACAGTTCATTCAGCACCTCGCGCTGGTATCAAAGGAATATGAAGACGTCATTCAGACCATTGACACGACTGGAGAAGTAAAGAGATTGTTCATTTAGTGTCTCCAGCCAATGAGCTAGGAAGAGAAGAAGTCTAGAGTTGTGGACCACACCAGTGTCCGTCGAAATTATTTGAAGGCAGTAGCCTAAATGCTAAAATTTTCTTACTTAATAGGAAATGTAAGGTGTCTGTTGCAGATGTAATGTGACTGCTCTAACATCTCAGTTTAACAAAACACAACTTAATTAAACAATGTAGATAAAAGCAATTTAGAAGAAATGAACTCGAGTGGACAACTTAACAGAATAATGTGCCCAGGAACTATTCCGAATTAACTGTTTCAGTACAGGATCATCCCATACACACACTCCTTAGATAAAAGGAAGATGCAAGCGCAGATTGTCACAAGTTGTTCTCCAATCCACGAAGCATAACACATCATCAAGAGTGGAGTAACAGACAGTAGCAGACAGAAGACAGTCAGTGATTCTTCCAAATCTGTTGAGACCCCAATAGTTTCTGATATTACTGAGAAACCAAAACCCAGAAGAAACCAGTGACAAAATACCCTCTTTTCTCTCAAACATTGTTACACTAGTCGATACATCGAGCTGATAAACAAGAACCAGGGAAAGCCGATCAGGACCCTGGCCCTGTCCAATCTGACGAGAAAGAATCCATTCCTTCCCTTGATTCACTTACACAGAAAGAAAAGGAGGACATTCAGCCCTCAAATCAATCACACAGGGACAGAATTGATTGATTGATGCTGATTCCTGAAAAGGGTTATGCCGGAAACGTCGATTTCCCTGCTTCTTGGATGCTGCCTGATCTGCTGTTCATTTCCAGAACCACACTCTCTGCTCTGGTCTCCAGCATCTGCAGTCCTCACTTTCTCCTAATTGACGTTCTAACATGGTAAACAAGTGGTGCAGGGGCTGCACAGACAGATTGATCCACATTGTTCCTTGTGGCTTCATTCTTCATAATACACAGGTGGGACATAAACAAGGTTTTCTCGCATTCAGGAGGAAACCATATGTTTTGTGTGAAATCTCAAGAAGGCATGTACCATCTCTGAGAAGACAGACTGGTGTTCTCTGTGGAAGTCAGACGCTGGTTGGAATGCCTTACTGGAGATTGTGAACAACATGACATCGTCACACACCGACTGCACATTAATGTGGGGAGTGATAATTAAGGCATTAAACGTATCAGGAAATCCGAATTAGTCTAATGAAAGGACTATCTAAGATCAGATAATGCAGTTCTTGTTCATGTGGATCTTGTGCAGTGCACATTTACTGTGATCTGCCTCCGCTGCTCACAAATAGTGTTTCATATTTTCCTGTACTTTGGTACGCAAGACAATAAATCAAATCAATCAATCATGGTTAAAGTGTGGTATTTCTCACCCTATCGTTGTCGCTTTTAGAAAGAAGTCATCGCTGTGAAACCTCTTCTTCTATCGCAGCTCTGCAGGAAGAACACTCAGTTTCTTCATTCTCTCCTCATGGTATCAACATCTGAGTCTGTGGTAAGGAGCTCATTCATGACAAAGGAGACCAAAGCTATAGAAGGTGCACCAAATACTCTCTCAACAAGGCTGTACAGCTGCAGGAAGATGGTTTACTTATGTACTTGAATCATTTTTAACGAAGGACAACATATCACTTACTGCTTTCATTACTTAAACAGGGTTTGATTCGCAGCAGTCAGCATGGGACTGAGTGGGGAAGCTTTATTCAGAAATTTGTTCGAGTTCTTGATGAAGTGAGCAGGAGTTTTGACGAAGGGAGGGCTGTAGACGTAGATATCAGTAAGATGATTGATAAGGTTCCATATGGAAGGATGATCTGGAATTTCGTTGCATGGAATTCAGGGAGAGATGTAAATGTGGACACACAATTTGCTTGAACTTAAGCAGTAGAAGGTGATAGTGGCAGGATGTTTGTCAGACTGAAGGCCTGTGACGAGCCGAGTGCTTCGGCGTTCGGTGCTGGATCCATTGCTGTTTGTTATCTATATCAATGAACTGCTTAAAAATGCACAAGACCTGATTAGTAGCTTTGCAGATGACACTAAAATAGGTGGTATCGTTGACAGTGAGGAGGTTTATCAGAAATTGAAGGAAGACCTTGATCAGCTGGGGAAGTGGGCCGAGAAATGGCAAATGGAGTTTAAGAGAGATAGGAGACAGACTTTGCATTTTGGAAAGTTGCATCAAAATAGGAGTTTCACGATGAATGGTCGGGCCTGAAGCAAAGAAACAGAGAGACCTTGAAGTTCATGTCCACGATTCTCTGAAAGTGTAATCACAGTTAGGCAGGGCAGGAAAACTGGCACACTGGCCTTCATCAATCAGGACACTGAGTATAGAAATTGGGAAATTATGTTGCAGTTACACAGGACTTCAGTGAGGCCGCACGTGGAGTATTGTGTTCAGTTTTTGTCAACTTGTTCCAGAAAGGATGTCATTAAACTGGAAAGAGTGCAGAAGAAATTTGCCAAGATATTGCCAGTTCTTAATGGTCTGACTTAAAGGGAGAGGTTCAACAACCTCGGACTTTTCTTTAGAGCAGAGGAGGATGAGGGGGCCCTTATCAGTGTGTGCAAAATATCATGAGGGACACGGAGAGGGTGATTGCTCACAACCTTTTCACTAGGATCAGGGAATCGAGGACAAGAGGGCACCTGTGCAAGGTTAGAGGGGAAAGAATAAAAGGGAATCGGAGGGGCAACCTATTTTCACAGATGTACTCATAAGGATTGAGCTGCAAGTGGATTTGGTTGAAGTTGGTACATTAACTGCATGTAAAAATACATTTGGACAATATATGGATTGGGAAGGACTGGAAGGATAGCGACCATCTGCAAGGAAATGGAGTGAGCGTGCGTGGACATTTACGACACGGAGGTCGAACCCCTCTGTTAATTAAATCAAACATCCACAAAAGCTCACCTCGTCTCTTAATCTGACGAAATATGACCAGCAGAGAACTCCTACATTCCAGTATTTCAAGAAAAAAACAAAGTAGTTTCTTACCTTTAACAGTGCACACTAAACAACAACTATTTACAAATCCATGCCTCCAATTTCCATACTACGTTCTATCTGACTCTAACTCCAGAAAATTATGCTGTTCCAATTACCCACTTACAAACATTAAACAAATTTACTCTCAAGACGACGTAGTCTCTGTCTTCTCCACTGTGTTCACTGTTCCAGCTGCTGATCTCCTTGAGTCATCATTTTTTTAACGACAAGTAGGTTTTTTTATGTAAAGCTTTGTTTGACCAAGATAGTGTTCGATAGCCAGTTAGCTCTCCGGCTCTACAGCAGTTGCTCTGCTATTCAATGGCAGTTGCTCACCCTCTAATTGCAAACAAAACTATAAAATTCAAATACCATTTTCTTCTTTAATACTTACTATAATGTAAACCCTTTTTTTATGTTCGAAATGTTTTCAAATCATAACCAAAGCTCAGGTAGCACTTTTACAGCCACTTGTTACATTTGGAACAGCCTGTCCTTTGGATTAGATTCCCTACACTGTGGAAACAGGCCCTTCGGCCCAACAAGTCCACGCCGACCTCCGAAGAGTAACCCGCCCAAACTCATGCATGTAACAGCTGTGGACAATTTAGCATGGCCAATTCACTTAACCTGCACATGTTTGGAATGTGGGAGGAAACCCAAGTACCCGGAGCAAACCCGCGCAGATACAGGGAGAATGTGCAAACACCACACAGACAGTCGCCCAAGACTGGAACTGAAGCTTGGGCGCTGATGTGGTGAGGCAACAGTGCTAACCACTGAGCCACCGTGTCGCCCGCAGGCAGCTGTACCTGTACTTTAAATTTAGCAATGCACTTTTCATCTTAAAACGACCAGACATTTCTTCGACTTCATAACACCTCACCCCATAAGAAAAAGACACATCAGAATGAAAAAAGGATCTTATTTTTCCTTTAATTCTTCATCCCATTGCTGTGAAGTAGAAAAGTCATTAATCAAAGTTATACCTTTCATATTAATTATGGACACATGCATAACATTGGAAGAATTCAAAGTTTATCCTTTAAGTCCGCAATAACACATTAGCTATCACATATTTACGAGCCACAACATGAACGTTTTTGAAATTAGAATTATGTAGCATAAGACAAATTAAATAGTCTTATATTTTATTATTTACTTCGTTCGAAAAACTTGAGTAAATTGATGTTATTGAACACAACTGTCTCTGACAATTTGTATGTCACATACACATAAAAGTGTTGTCAAGCCAGTAAAAAAACTCAATAATTCTTATTCAATAATGAACTTATTTTTCCGGTGTGCAATGAGTTTCGTTTTTGACAACTAACCCATTAACCATTCAATTCCATCATCATCTCCCTGCAAAAAAAAAATCTCCAATCCCTATATCGCCAGCATCGGTTGCGAAAATGAAGGTTTCCAAATATTTGGTACAGCGAAAGATGATGCAATTGTTAATACTGCTTCAAATGCGTCCTGACATTGTTTTGTCCTTCCAAAGTTTGTGTTCTTCTTTCGTGAATCCATTAGTGGTGTTACTACATTGCGGAAGTTGGCAACAAACTTGAGATAGAATCCACTCAGACCCAAAGATTGAAGCACCAGCTTCTTTTTGGATAGTCGTGGAAAATGTTCAATGGCCTTCGTCTTTGTTTTCCATGGGATTAACCCTTAATGCCCAATGTAATGTCCAAAGACATCACCACTGTCTTCGTGAATCCTGTTTTCTTTAGGTTTATTTCCAGTTTTGCTTTTTTCAATCGCTCAACGAGCTCTGCCATACGTTCCATGTGACCTTGGCAAGACTTGTTTTGTTTCATAGAGGTGCCTACCTGTAACCATGCAGTAACTCCAACTTCCTGATGTGTGTGTCTTGTCGAACTTTATGTATGCTGTCCTCTAACGTTAGTATTGGATCCCAGTCCGATTTTGTTACAACGTTGACCGTCTGATAGTCCACACAATATCGTTGAGTCACATGAGGTTTGTCAACTCACACAAAGAGCGAATTCCACTTGCTGTGACTCGGCTCGATGATGCCTTGGCTGAAAGTCACATCCAATTCCTTCTGGACCTTTGTGGCTTTGAGAGGATTCAGCCTGTAGGTGTGTTTATTTTATCGCAACAGCATTCCCTACTTCCACTTCATGCAGAATTGTGTTAATCCTCCCATCTTGTTTCTGCATATGCCCTCTTACTGTTGCAACAAATGAGCAACCGGGTTCTTTGTTCCTGCGACAGATAGCTCACTAACCGATGCCACTCCTCAAAGACTTGTTATTTTTATATTTTGAGATACAACAAATTGCATGACAAATGGATTTGATTCCTCACTCTGAGGGGCGACAATTAACACCGATTTCTCGGTGTACTTGTCTGTGTTTTAGAAAGGTTTGAATATACCACATGAAATCCCGAATACCGTTGTTTTTTAATAGCCGTCGTTTTTTTTTTACCAGTTTCCCAAACTCAAGTTTTCTCAGTTTGGAAGATACCACTATACCTGGTTTTGAAGGGATTTACTCCTACTGCTAACAATACGAATCTGTCATCCACATATGAAAACATCCGAATTTCAGAGTTTTAATTTGCCACTTGTTTCACTCTATGCTGTGCCGTCTTCAGGTGCTGTTTAGCTAACTCACCTAGCCTATTTAATCTCTCACTTAACTCATACACATAACCCAAGTGTGAGATCTCCGATTTTGGTTCGGTCAATTTCTCTTGACCTAATTTCAAAAGACTTCTCAATTCATGTCCGAATAATAACTCAAAGAGATTAAACTGAGTCGACTCATTTGGGGCATCTCTAATGGAAAGCAGTATAAATGGGACACCTTTATCACAATCATTCGGGCAATCATGACAGTACCATTTTTGACATGGTCTTCACCGTCTGATGCCAACTTTCCAAGGATCCCTGAGTTTCAGGATGGTACACACTTGATTTAATGTGCTGTATGTCGAAGCCATCATGATTTCCCGAAACAACTGAGGGATAAAATGAGACTTTTTGTCTGATTCAATGTCTCTTCGTAGCCAAAACTGAGTAAAGAAAGCTACCAAATCCTACACTATCATTTCTGCCTTAACACTCCACAATAGAATTGAGTCTGTAAATCTTGCAGAAACTCCATTATGGTTCTCAAATATTTGTTCGCACTCTCATTTAAGAAGGGGACCTACACAATTAACCATAATCTGCGTGGAATGTTTTTTAAATGCAGGAGTCGGCAATAATGTTGCTCATTTTATTACTCTCTGTGCCGTAACGACTATTGTGCATGTATGGCATTTACAGCAAAGAAAAAAACATTCTGTATGCATTCTAGATCACGAGATATGCTTTTGTATCCTAGCCTGAGTCTTCCGTGCACAAAAGTGACCTCCGATAGGTAGTTTATGTGCTACTCATAACCGATCCTGTCTATGTGCTACTGGGTCATAGTCTGGCGCATTTCCAATTTCCCATCTCCACTAACCTGCTGTGATCTCTACTTTCATGAAAGGATAATATCTTTAAGTTAATGACGGTCAGAAATATATTTTGATTCCTTTCCTGGACCGTTACAGCAAACAGGGTGTCAGCTATATGTTCATCAAGTCTTTCGTCTTTTCCTTTAGTTTTTGCTACTTTCTGTAATACATGAGAGTGGGAGCTTGTCACTACATAGTCTCGAAAAATTGCAGGAGATTATTCTTTAAACTTCTCTGTTCGATTGTCTTCCTTTGGTTTCTCCACCACAAGTGGTGTCACACCCACCTTGGAACGTACTAGTTCGTTCCCAAGAACAAACTGTATTTCTGGAACTGACACTCGTCAATCCCTCTCACAGTCTTGATTTGGCTCTCCAAACTGCTTTAAACAGAATAATCCTACATTTCGGTCCGTTATTCAACAAATTATCACTGCTTTGCGTAACATGTCAGAAATAGTGCAAATATTTACATCTCTTACGATTAGAAGCCGAGAGAAAGTGAGGACTGCAGATTCTGAAGCATAGAGTGTGGCACTGGAAAAGCACAAAAGTTCAGCCTGCATCCGAGGAGCAGGAGAGTCGACGTTTCAGGCGTAAGCGCTTCTTCACGAAAGGGGGTTGGAGGAAAGGTGGAGAGATTAGTAGGAGTGTGGCAGGAGAGCTGAGTGGAAGGTAGCTCGGGAGGCGATAGGTAGATTCAGGTGGGGGGTGATGATGATAGTTTGGTGCAGAGGATGAAGCCTGTCGGTGGTAGAACATTTGGGACCCTCCAACCACACAGCATCTACATCGATTTCAACAGTTTTAAGATCTTCACTGCCTCGCCATTTGGATACAAAACTGACTGAAAAGAAAAAAAACAGAGTGTGGTGTTGGAGGGTTGTTTTTCACACTGGACCCCTGTGCCCAGTGGAGTGCCACAAGCAATGATGCTGGACCTATTACTTTCAACATTTATATAAATGATTTGGATGTGAGCATAAGAGATATAGTTCGTAAGTTTGCTAATGACAACAAAATTGGAGCTGCAGTGGACAGGGAAGGAAGTTACCTCAGATTAGAATGGGATCTTGATCAGATGGGCCAATGGCTGAGACGTGGATGATGGAGCTTCGTGTAGCTAAATGTGGTATGATGCATTTTGGAAAAGCTAATCTTACCAGGAATTATATACTTAATCGTAATGCCCAAGGAACTGTTGCTGAACAAAGAGACTTTGAAGTGCAGGCTCATGGCTCCTTGGAAGTGGTGTCGCAGTCAGATTGGATAGTGAAGAAGGCATTTGGTCAGAGTATTTAGCGCAGGAGTTGGCAGGTAGTGTTGCAGCTGTGCAGGACATTGGTTAGACAACAGTTGGAATATTGCGTGCAATTGTTGTCTTCTTCCTATTGTAAACATGTTGTGACACCTGAAAGAGCTCAGAAACGATTTATAATGATGTGGCCAGGGTTGGAGGATTTGAGCAACAGGGAAAGGTTAAATAGGATCGGGATGTTTTCCCTGGAGCGGCAGAAGTTTTGATGTGACCTTAGAGAGGTTGAGAAAATCATGAGGGGCATGGATAGGGTAATGAGACTAAGTCTTTTCCCTGCCGGTGGGTAGTCCTGAACTATAGGGCATAGGTTTTAGGTGAGAGGGAAAAGATAAAAAAAATGATATAGGAGGCAACCTTTTCACTCAGAGGTGGTACGCGTATTGAATTACCTGCCAGAGGAAGAGGTGGAGGCTAGTACAATTGGAACATTTAAACGGCATCTGGATACGGGCCAGGTGTTGGTAGATTGGACTAGATTGAGTTCAGATATCTGGTTGGCATGGACGAGATGAACCAAAGGATCTGTTTCCGTGCTGTACAGCTCTGTGACTCTATGGTTCTATAAGTGTCACAGAGAGTGACAGATAATCGCAGAGTGTCACAAAAAATTAGAAAGTCAGGCAAATTCACTTCATTCCAGATCCAATTCTCCAAATTAACACCGCCCTCTTGATATGTCCGAACTATTCATCTTCTTTCCCACCTGTCCTCTCCAGCCTCCCCTCAGACCTATCACTATCACTCCCATTTTCATCTTTCTGTCGCCTTCCCAGTGCCTTTTGCGCCAAGCACAACTTATTTCCCGTCGATTTATCTTTCCGACACTTGTCCCCCCACCACATTGCTGATGCAGGGCTTATGCCTGATATGTCTATTGTCCTGCTCTTTAGATTCTGTCTGATCTGTTGTGCTTTTCGAGCGCCACACTTTTCGACTACTCAAGAGTGAGCAAATCCCATATCTCGCAAAACTATAACTTGTTGACGTTCTCCCTCTCGTCGTTCTGAGTATACTTTACATAAAGAGCCGAATTCTTTATTGAGATCATGCACGAACGCCAGACCCAACCCCTGTACAGGCTGTGCACTTTACTGCAGCTCTTCGAATTTTCTTGTGGTTTCCTTTACTACTTTCCCTAATGCCACTGACCCAGCCTCTTTTCCAACAGTGCCTTTCTTCAATCACTTTGTCTGTCACAAATTACGGCGGTAAAAACACCTTTTCCCAGTCTTCATCTTAAACTACTGACTCTGAAATTTTATGTGCTCAACTCACGTGTAGTGAAAATACCTGAGGGCTTGCACTCTTTTTTTTTAACTGTTGGCAAAACATTATCGTTCTGCTGTACACTTTGTTTTGTTGAGTAACATACCCCTACTCTCAATTTCTGCCCCTCACAAGAGGAAAACCATACCAAAAGCTGAATTTCACAAATACAGTTTTACCTGCCATTTCTGCAACTCTCCACAGTTCATGACCTTTCTGTTCATTCACATGAATTCTTATCATATCTAGGAGAGACGTTTTAAACTCTATCAGCAGAATAATCTCTTTTACAGCCTCATACGACGTGCACCATTTAAACGCCCACGCCCATCAATCAAACTTAATATTTTTAAGTCTTTGAAAATCAGCCTAAGTCTGACTTGGATCCATGTTTATGTTTCAGAGCCGCTATCTGTATGCTTCTGACACCAATTCATAAGCACTCAAAATAGCCTGTTCCACATCTGCATAATCTCTTGATCCCTCATCTGACAACACTGCGCATACCTGATGAGCTCTGCCTACTAGCCTAGTCTGTACTAACCTTACCCACAGGTAACTGGCAACTCCGTTTGCCTAGCCGATACTTCAAAGTAAATAAAAAGCACTCGAAATTTTTGTTATCGATATGTGGCAAAGTGTTAGAACATCTGCGTATATCACTACTGTCTCCTTTCATCTCCATCCTGTTACCTTGACTTTCCTGAATAATTTGCAACTTCAGAAGTTCAAATTCTCTCTTTCTTTTTCCGGTCTCTCTCCCTCTCTCTCTCTCTCTCTCTCTCTCTCTGTCTCTTTCTTTAACTTCTAACTCCAGTTGTCACATTTGCAATTTATTTTTATCTGACTCCACTGAATTTGTCTAGTTCTCTCATTCACCTCGGTTTTTGAACAACTCCGTCACAATTTCTGCTTTCCGTTTGTCCGTGGTTAAACACAATTCTAACGTATTTATTAATACTAAATGTATGCCCTTCTTCTTTCTTTCTAAACTTTCTTGACAAATTTAGAAATCACTTTCAAACCCCAGAACGCCTTTAGCAAAGTTAACAACAATTTCTCTTGTTTTTAATTGAACCAACCACAAGAAAGCACAATTCAACACATTTCCTCACCTCCGTTTTATAGAAAGATCCAAGAACCCAATTGCCAAATGTTGGAATCCGCTAGGACCATTTATGCCGCTAATCCGTTCGCATCTGTCTAAACCCCGAACAAAAAGCCCCCAAACTGTTATTAAGACAATGTCAAACCCCTCTGTCAATTAAGCCAAACTTCCAAAAAGCTCACCAAGCCTCGTAATCTGTTAAAGCATGCGTGACAGAGAACTCCTAAATTCCAGTATCTAAAAAAATCTGATCTCTAATAGTAAGCAATAAACAACAACTCTTCACAAATTCAGACACCCTTTTCTTCGCGGCTTGCTATCTAAATCCAAGTGTATAAACAATGCTGTTCCGATAATCCGCATATTAAAAGTTGCACTCACTTAATTTCCTGACTACACAGTCTCTATCCGATCTGCTGTCTTCGATTTTCGAGCTGCAGATCTCCATACGTCATCTTTTGTTTGCTGCATGTCGGTTTTATATGAAGAAGTATCTTTCATCGGGAGCTTTTTTTTAAGTTTATTTGGGATCAAGAAGTTAGATGACCAGTTTGCTCCCCGACCCTACAACAGTACCTCGGCTGTTTGCTGGCTGTAAATCTTCCTCTAATTTTCAAAAATATGGTTTTATACTTCCATGACACGTTTGATTCTGATAACGTGATTGGTTCCATGTGTCAAAACAATAAAGTTCAGCTTCCAGCGGCTTCTGGAATCCTGGGCATGATTAAAACGATTTGGTAAAATTAGAATTGTTGATGATACAACAACCCAAACTCAGGTATCTGTTTAACAGAACGTTGCTGCATTTGGAAATCTCTGACAATAACCTGACAGCTGTGGCTGTACTTCATATTCAGCAAAACACGTCCTGTCTCAAAGTAATCAGATATACTTTTGGCTTTGTAACCGCTGGGCGTGGACTACTTGGCGTGCTCTCAGACTCTATGACTTTTAGACTCCTGGATGTATTAGTTGGTGACTCTTGATCAAGGACATGCAGGTCCTTGAAGACTACGACATTTTCCAACCACGCACAATTTAATCAATGCAAAATGAGATCGATGCTCTTTTTACCTTCATCCAAACCATGTGCGTACCTTGCAAATTGCTGTGGTTTAAATACTGATCCGTGTGATACCCCGTGAGTAACGGCCCTCAGTGCAGGAATGGGCGCTGACTTTTGTATTATCTCCACTAAAGAATTCCAAAACCACGTAATATATCCCACCTTATCATGAACTTTCACTAACCTGCCAGTGATGACATCGAAAGAATACTGCTAATGCAAATCCACCAGTGCCATCGGGTGCTCATTTGTGGGCACCTCAACTGACACAGACACCACAGGTTTCTCAATGATGTCTTCCCTTTCCGGAAGCTAAGGTGACTTTGCCAAGCCACATTATGATTCCCCACACCTCCATTGATCATGTTTCGTATGACAAAAAGTCCCAATATTTTCCTCAGCACAGACATCAAATTGGCCATTACTTGGACTCATTTGTGTTTCCTCCCCTTCCCGTTTTCAACATTTGGGTTACAAAAGCTATTTTCCAGACATCAGGAAGCAGATTTTTCAGCATAAACAGTTTTGAAGGATATTTAATACTTATTTCTTGTCGTTACAATATTTTAAGACATGAATAGGAAAGGTTTGGAGAGATGTGTAGCTAGTTTCGGTGAGTGGGATTAGATTAATTTGGGATTGTGGCAGCCATGGAATGGTTACAATGAAGAATCTGTTTCTGTGCTGAACAATTCTATAACTCTTTCACGAGCGCTATTGCCAGCTCCCTGAATACTCTGGGATGGGGCTGGTCTGATGCAACAACTTGGGAATCTTCAGTTCAATGATTTTTTTTGGGGGGTAACTTCACTTTATGAATTCTCATCTCTCATAGAATCTAAATTTTAACAGTCACCCTGACCTGGAATATTTCTGAACGAGTTTCTGTATCTTTCACCGTGGGGACAGAACTAATGTGTTCCCGTCAGGAAGGGTAGACATGGCCTCCGTCACTAAGTAAAAATGTCGGAGGACTGCACTTGGGAGATGTTTGACATGGGACCCAATCCTGCTCGGAACGTTCTAAACTCAAAATAGTTCAATGAAACTGTGACTTCACAGTCACTGAGATCACTGCACTCTCCTTAGTGTTAGGTTACAGGCTGTGCTGAAAGTGGTGATGAAAAGATGTGGCAACAAGTTTAGAATCAAACTGAGTTTACAGTTTGTACCTGGCATAGGTCCATGTAGAGACAGGAATCAGTTCTTGAACAAAATATCTGTAACTGGAAAACAGGCCAGAGAAGAACTGCAACTGAAAAGGTGTCGGTGATGGTTTATTCGGAAAATGCACTGAGGCAGAAATGGCGACTGGTTTTATTGGGGATTTGGCCGTGGACAGATTTGGTGATAGAGGGATTATTGAGATGTAGATCAGCTTAGGGCAAAATGGGGAATTCTTGGTTATGACTATTTTGTTCCTCCTCAGATTGTTGTAAGTGGAGAGAACGCAATTCATGAAATGGGAATGGAGTGTGTGATTGAACGCGAATACAATACTTTACATCTTTGCCAAATATACACAATAGAAGTAGCGATGGCGTTCAGAATCGTTTACATAATTAATAAATGAGCTGAGATAGACTTACCAGGAACACCAATTATAGCGAGGATGGGAAAGTAACCTGCCTGAATAATTATCAGTGCACATTGTATCCGCCATGTTAACCACGTCCAATCCTGACGAATCCAGTAAAGAGAAGTAGATAAACTCCTGTACATTGTTGCAACATTCCAATATATTGATCTCAGATTCTGATTCAATGTGGGAACATTCCAGTCTAATGTTTTCAGATTCTTATCCATTGTTGGAACCTTACAGTCTAATCTTTTTAGATTCTGATTCTTGTTGGAACATTCCAATCTATTGCTGTCAGACTTTGATCTCCCCCACTCTCTGGAGCTGTAGATTTCAATCGTGTTGAGTATGATGCTCTCGCTGATATAATTTAAAAGGTCCCTTATGACCAGAAGAGGGAAAGACTCCAGTGACTCAGTTGGGGTCCATTGAGACTGATGTCAATCGCAGTCACTGAAAATAATCTCCACTTAACCACACAACTGCAACACATTTAATATAACAACAATAGCTTGTCTGGGTGGAGTACTAACATTGCCTGCTGTTGGTTTTACCGACTATCGAGAAAGTAAGGACGAAGGATGCTGGAGATCAGAGCTGAAAAATGTGTTGCTGTAAAAGTGCAGCAGGTCAGGCAGCATCCCAGGAGCAGGAGAATCGACGTTTCGGGCATAAGCCCTTCTTCAGGACTAACCGACTATCTCCAATTATACAAACAATGTTAGGTGTAATAGAGAAAGGCGATGCTTTCTCTTCACAAGCTTTGTGACTCTGCTGTAATATCCGCATACAATGTTTTACGTAACCACCTTCTTTAGAGCAAATCGAGAAGTTGTTACAAAAATTAAGATTGCTCCACATCAACAAATATGAGTCTAAAAACTGTCTCTGGAGGCAACTACCCAAAACAGATTTCTATGGACATTCCTCTCACTGCTATAATAAAACGACATTTTATCTTTAATACTATGCACTTAATTAGCTCGTTTCTAAACATGCAAACATCTTATTGCACAGCATATTCGGCTCTTTTTGCCCAGAATTTTAGCCTTAGGCGGAAGGTAAATGTTGTATTGACAATTGCATTTTTGGATTGGGATTAAAGAGTCAGGGACAGCATGTCTGTGTCATTAGTTAAGAAAGAGCAAGGAATAGGAGACAGTCGGTGTGGAAACTGGGGAGGAGTCAAGTGTTAGTCTCCCAGTTACCAATATTTTATTGACTGATGGAAAAAATAGAATACAGAGAGCTAAAGAGAATGCATTTAGAAGAAGGAATAGCAAGTGAAAATGAAAACAAAACAGGACAATTTGAAATGGACGAAGAATGGTTTCACATACACTATTTAATCATTGGACGTGCAGTAAGGTAAGATTGTTCATATGTGCACAATATATTCAGAATGAACAACGGAGACACAGATAATGAAATGTGATGTATAGGTTGTATAAAATCTATATAACAATAAAACAATATTTGATCCTCATCTGAGGTTTTTGCAAGGTTTGTGAAGGTTTGTAGCTCAGTTTGAGATTTCGGGTGTAGGTTTGCTCTCTGAGCTTTAGCTTTGATATCCAGACGTTTCATTGCCTGGCTAGGACAAGTAGACCAAACACAGCCAGAAACCCTAACCACCTTACCATACATCAAATAAGTTTCAGAAATGACAGCCAGACCACTAAGGCCTCTCGGAATCCAGTAGTACACAAACCCACCAACACTCTCAAAAAATATTAGCAAACTTAAAAGACCCAGAACATCCCATGGACAAAACCCACGTCATCTCCAAAATTCCATGCAAGGACTGCCACAAACACTACATGAGACAAACAGTAAGAAGTTTAGCCGCCAGGATAGACGAACACCAGCTAACCACAAAAAGACACGACCCTCTCTTCCTTGTAGCCCGACACACGGATGAAAAAAAATCATCATTTCGAATGGGAGAACACTTCTGTCCTGGGACTGGTTAAGCAAAGGCATGCCAGAGATTTCCCGGAGGCCTGACACTCCAACCACAACGCCATAAACAAACACATAGATCCAGATGCCATCTATCAACCCCTCAGAAAACGAACAGGAAATAACATCACCACAAACCCCAGAAACCCCATCCTGGAGAAAGGTATAAATAGAAAGCAGGAGACAACAGCTTCGCTTCACTTGACGATGGTACCTAGCCAGGTAATGAAACCAGGTCTGGATATGAAACCTACAGCTCAGCGAGCAAACCTGCACCCTCATCTGAGGTGTAATGTTCCCATTCTCTCAACGTTTCTCTCTTTCTGGGATTCCCAGCTGTAATCTCTCGTTCTTGTCAGGAGGCATGCGGTACATTCCTGCTCTGTTATCACAACTTATGTCAGTTAACTGCCTTCCCAGTGGTAAACAAATATATTGCCCTGGTGGGTTCTGTCAACAACCAGTGTGTGTCATGTTATTGGAGAGAAAATTTCTGGCATCAGATGCAGCATTTGAAAATATTACTCTGTTGTACCTACATTGTACAAAGACCATAGCAAGCAGGAATTGCGAAATCAAATACAGAAATGCATCTACATCTACCATTAATCTAGTTTTCGTGTTTTTGACATTTCTTCATCTATATTCTCTCTCTTTGTATCTCGATAATAAATCTTCCAAATTAATCTCGTGCCCCATTTCTCAGTTCTCCTTCTTACAGTTTATATCTATTGTTCTCTTCTTGACCTACTCTGATTAGAATTGAGTAATTTCACTACAAATTCGTGAAGGAGGAGAAGGCCAGAGTTAAGTCGAAGGGGAGCCGAGCAGGTAACACCATGGAGCACCATGGCCGGGGTTTCTGAGGATGATCCAGATGAACTTCAGAAATTCATCCCAAAGAAGAAGAAACATACTCGGGCGGATAATGGCATCCATTAGTAATTAAGGATGTCAAGGACAGCCGAAAAACAAAAGAGAAAGCATACAATGTCAGAAAGGTTATTGGGAGTCCATAGGAAAAAGAAGCCATTAAATATAAGTGGAGGATTACTATTAAAAACCAGAGGGTAGAGTATATTACATACATTGATAAGTAAGCTTGTAAATAATATGACAGGAAACTGCAAGAGTTTTCTTTAAGATATATAAGGTATATACAGAGAAGTGCAAACGTCAGACTGCTGGGAAATGAGGCCTGAAGAGTTATGGCCAACAATGAAATAGCAGTGGCATTGAACAGACACTTTGCATCAGTCTTCAAAGCGGGAGACAGCCGAAGCTTGCCAGAAATTCAAGAGAGTCAGTGGGTGGAGGTGAGTGTAGTGACCATCACTAAGGGTGAGCTACTGCGGATGTTGAAGTTTTTGAATGCGGACAAATCCCGCAACCTGATGGAATGCACCCCATTGTTCTAAGGAGGTAGCTGAGGAAATTGTGGAGGTGTTATTGGTGATCATTCTGGAATCGTTCAGGAATCACTGGAATCAGGGAGGGTCTCAAAAGACTAGCAAATAAAACTTTCCAGTTAAAGTAGAGAGGAACACAGAATGCAGGAAATCGTCAGTGTCTCAGCAAGCTGATTTGTTTTTAGTAAGAAAGCGTAATGAATCTTTGGAGTTCTTGATATGTAAATAAAGTATTAAAACAAGGAAGTTATAGAGATCATTGAAAATTGTATGGTTAGTCTACAACATCAGAAGAGTTAAACTGACACAAAACTACTGCAAACAACAGATTTGCAAATATGTGGTTGACTTAAAGGAATCCGTTCGACGTAGACAGAAGCACATGTGACAACCAGATCGTTACCTGAACCCTGTTGTTAAGATGTAGGGAACGGTGTGTGACTAAATAGTATAAAATAACTGTCAAAAAAGCATGGCTGAAGCAGTTGCTGCGAAGAACCCAATGTGCAACAATGCCGTCTACTTTGAAGAAGAAATAACGACAGATCTTTCAAAAGATCGCTGATTCATTCCCCATTTCTTTGCAACCCAGCATGCACCTTTCACATGATGTAGCATTTGACCTTCACTCTTTCAATCCAGTCTCCTGCTGTTGCTGCTCATGGCGTAGTCTCCTTTACATTTGGAAGACCAGAAAACACTAATCTGAGGACTACTTCATTCTGTCTGTCGGAATAACACTGACCTTCCCATTGCTTCCTATTTCAATAACCTACTTTCCTATTTCAATAACCTACGTTGCAGCCTCTAGGATTTAATATTCATTTCATTCACTTCACAGCCTGACCCCATTTTGGCTGTTCTCAATTTTCCATGTAATCTCCCTCCTGAGATCCCTATGATCGTGTTTCTTAATGTGTGCACTCAATGGAGAGAATCAATTTCACTAATTCAAACCTCAATTATGTCTATTTTAAATCTGTTTTATTTCACACACGTTTAAAAGCCCATTTGGCATGTATGCTGTGACTCCACACACCCTGTTTCCAATCACCAATCGTCCACTGCTGTGATGGAATTTAAAAGCTAATTTTCCAATCCTTTGCAGTTCTGACGAATAGTCAGGCTGGATTTGAAATGTTAATTCTGTTTCTCGGTCTTCGAAGATGAGATCAAATCTGTTGAATTTCTCCAGAATGAGCAGGATAAATTTTCAACAAAATCAATAACTGTAGAAACTGGAATTATGAAACAAAAACAACAAGTAGAAGCTTTGAAGAAGAGTTAGCGAACCTGAAATGTAAACTGTTCTTTCATTGCGCAGATCGTGCCAGACCTGCTTAGTTTCATCAGCACTGGTGTTTTTGAGCAATTTCAAATACGTGTGTCAAAGCTGCTCAAACGCCGTGTCCAACATGGAGCACCACATTCCGGGAAATAACACAAAGTGGATAAATTCATTGATTTTGAAACCACATAAAACTTTGATCACTGGCACGACAGAGCTCGTAACCATCGCCAGGTAGGGAACCACAGGTAAATATATTCAAAACCATTACAAAAGAATGAACTACCAGAGAGGAAAATAGTTGAATTAATATCAATTAAATGGTTTTGAGGGATGTGTCAGATTTGAGGCGCAACACCAAGGAGAATGAGAATATTGAAATGGAAGTGCTACCAAATCAGAACCGGAGAAAAGATCCCCGTGTGCAGGGCTGATGAGTGAATGGGTCTTGATGTGATTTGGGGGAGAGAGAGCAGAATTGCATTGCAGACGTTGCAGCTCGATACAGCGTATTCACGTCGTGTTGGAGACGACAGCAGCGGTAGGAGGAGAACTACGTTCAACCACAATCTGTAACTCTTTTTTGCCTGGATATTCCTTCAGTTGAACATTACCATTTAGACGATCTGTGGTTCGGTGACGAGCGTGGGTCAACATGAAACGGTCAGAACCATATGAACCTAAACTTGGCGACAACCCGTTTAACAACCGCACTTGAAAGAACAGATCAGATCAAAGCACTGCAGTCAAGTCACATTCAGTCGTAAATTGCGACGTGCAGTTAAACAAATCACTGAAGAGAGTGCTCCACAAATTTCCCCATCATTAAGAACGGGACAGCCTTGTACATCAGCGTCAAAGGCAAGGATGTAGTACTTGCACCATTCTCAACCCGGAGTCTTGAGTGGATGATCTACGTAACTCTAGTCATGATGTCCACAGAATCGTAGCTGACAGTCTTCAAAGAATTTGAGTTGCTGCACGTGACATGAAGAAAATGTTGACACAATAGACACTTCAATGAAAATTCGCCCTGATATCATTCCTGCAATAGCACTGAAGACATGTGCTGCACAGCAAGCCGTGCCTCTGAGGAAGATTTTTCATTCTAGCGCACTCTCTGACAGATACCCGACAATTTGAAAAATTGTTCAACAATTGCCGGTGCCCAAGCGGAGAATAATTAGAAAGTAAACAATAACCACCCTCGGAATCCCTACATGATAGTCCAATTGTTGAATGTTCTTTTATAACAGAGCTGTCAAACAGCACGGAAATAACCTACTCAGTCTGCATTCCGTTTGGTATCGATGTGGAGGTGGGTGGTGGAAATGTCATTGGATTACCAATCCAGCGATGAATCATTCTCTGGCAGCTGGTGGAAGTGAAAATCATTAACAAAATATCATGATCTAAAACTTGGTGTCAGTAACATTGACCTTGAAGCCGATGTAGGTTGTGAACACCAATTTGTTTCCCCAATGTAATTTCAGAAATCAAATGTCTCGTGCTTTCCTAGTCTGGCATAAAAATGACTCCATATACACGACATGTGATAAACTCTTTAGTGGTCGCTGATACGGCCATACAAGGCACTGGATTGTATCACACTGCTTCTAAATCTTAAATGACAAAACCAGACAGAACAACCAGCCCCAGCCTCGATATCAGTGAAGGGAATGGGAAGAATAGTCCTGCCGTACCTGCAGAGAATTCCTTCCCGACATTTCATTGATTGTGACAACATTTACACAGCTTTCCTACAGAATGCACAGGCACATTGGGAAAGGAGATGGTCATTCAACGCATTGAACCTCTCCCACTTTAGTTCATGGCCGAACATCTCGTCAACACACTTTTCCCACACAGTGTACATCTCATTTAATCGGACTACCATTAGGAAAGATGCATTAATCCCTTCCTTCCTTCGACTTTGCTCCTCCATTAACATTATCCTATATCATAAATTAAAGATAGGTCACTTAGAACGCACTTGAGGAGAAACTTGTTCATCCAGAGAGTGGTGGATGTATGGAATGCTCTGCCTCTGAAGGCTGGGGAGACTAGGTCTCTTGATACTTTCCAGAAAGAGTTGGATAGAGGTCTTAAAGATAGTGAAATCAAGGGCTGTGGCGATAAGGCGGGTACAGAATACTGATTGACGACGATCAGCCATGATCATAATGAATGATGCTGGATCGAAAGGCAGAATGGCTTACTCCTGCCTCTATTGTCTGTAGTCTACAACACGTATTTACTAAACATAATTTGGCTGTAACAAAATTAGTGAATCGTGGACATTATTTAAACAATGCGAGCTCCCGTTCACTGTTGCACGATTCAAAGTTTGGGACTAACTGAACCGCAAAACCCAGCTTCAGGATCCTCTGTATAAAAAATAAAATTCAGTGCGTTCAGCTCAAACAGGAATGCAATCAGCTTTGAAAGCCTTGAAACTGAGCTTGAAACTGTGAATCGCAGTCCACATTTCAAAGGAACTTTATTTCAAACGGGGGAGAATCTTGGGGAGAACTGGAATGCCGTGTCATCATCACGTGGTCATTCAGCTCGTGTGCTTTCTGATGAGGAGCTTCATGCAAGTTGCAGTGTTGTAGTCAGTGTCTGTAATGTTGAAGGGATGCATTAACTGTGCTATTTCGTGGGAATATATATGATTAAAAGATGCATTTCGCCTGAACTATCATTTTTTGTTCCGTTAAATACTCTATTTATTTATATTTTTAGATAAATCTTTGGTGGTTTTCCACTTATTATGTCTTTCCCAGAGGCCCCGTTATTGATATTATACGATATTCAATGACACAGTGTTTCACAGGATCACCATCTACTACAATAGTGGATAACTACCTGTCACGAGAGCTAATCTTCCATCTCCACAGCATTCTTCTGCTCTCTCTCCATCACTTTTGTGTATTCAATGTCTTGACCTCCACAATCTTATGTGAGTGAGAATTCCCCAGGTTCCCTACTCTCTAGGTGGAGTGATTTTTTCTCATCTCAATGCATTTTGGCCTGTCTTTAAAGAAACAGTGGTCCCTTGATTTTGACAGCCCAGCCAGGGGAATTTTCATCCCTCCTTCCAGTCTGTCTCGCTCTGTCATAGATTTTTTGTATATTTCACTGAGATTAGCACTCAACTTCCTCAACTCCATGGAGTACGGGCCCAGTCAACCTAAAATGTTCTCCCACAACAAGCCTGTCATCTCAGAGATCAGTCTCGATATCTTTCTGTATAATCTCTCAATGTTAGTTGTGTCCTTTTTTGGAACAGAACTCAAAACTGTAAACCACACTGCACAAAGTTTGAGGTGAGGTCTCACCAGGGTCATGCAAAGCTGCTTTAAGACACTTTTACTACTGTACTCAATTCCCCTTGAAAATGAGTTTAGCATATTATTTATCTCCCTAATTGCTTCCTGTTCTTGCAATATTACTTTCAGTGACTGCTGTACAAAGAAACCCAGATACTTCTTAATGTTATAACTAGCCATTTGTTGGGTCTATGTACACTGGTGAGCATTCCAACGCCTTTCCCGGTATTGACATCTGGCTTCAGATCTCACTGCCGTATCATCGACCTCGGAGGTCTGTGCAGAAAGAAACATTATTTTAAAAAATACATCTTTATCCTGTAACATTTTCCCAACAAATCGCTTTTCAATTGGTAGGCCGTCGTTCTGTTATCCTAAACAAAGTGCAAAACATTGCTCTTTATCTGCCATGTATTTGCCTATTCACTCCATTAGCCTCAATCACCTACATCCTACTCAGCCACTCACAATCTGACGTCGGTTCGTACTGTCAGCAGGCTGGGAACTGTTAAATTTTATTTCCTCAAACAAATGTTTGATGTGTACTGGGAATTTATGTGACCCAAAGCCTGAACTTTGCTTTATACTCCAAGCCTTCCACTCAAAAAAAATTGTTTTATCCTAACTTATAGTTTCCTGCCAGCTCTGCGATTCAAAACCATGTCCATATATCAGTACGAGTCATTTAAGATTCGAAATTGCATAAGAGGCTTGGGGCTTTATCAATAATCTTTCCAAAAATCCATCGTATTGCGTTCATTGCTTCTCCACAATTTTGGTAAAAGTCAGTTTCTCAAATATGATTCCTATTTCATAAATCTCTGTTACATTTGTCTATGCAAGTTTATTTCAGTTCCAATACTTTGTTTAAAACATTTATTTATTCATTCAACGCTCATTTCATGCTATTCCCTTTTTTCTCACCAGACTGCAGTTTCATAGCATTTATTTCATAGTTTACTTTTATTCTGTTAAAACAGAACTGAAATATTTGATTCATATCACTGCTATTTTCGTATTCTCCATTTTCCATTTTCTCGATTCAAACGGGAAGAAGTTGCATGTTTTCTCCCCGTAATTTTGCCATGGACATACTGCTATAAGCTGTTACAAGTACACGCTTATAACATTTCTTATTATACTCTTCAGTAGCACGTCAATTCCTGTCTTAAGCCGCTCAATCATTTTCCTTCCACACCATCCAATCACAAGAGCATAGTCTCTGTACCATCAGCGATACAGCACGATCTATGTTAGTCCAACTTTCACACACAATGCCCATCCCCGGGAATGTCATGGCATTTCAACTGCACGACGATATACTTTTCAATAGTTGTGAAGTTGATGTCTATCCACCCTGTGTATACTCCTAGTAATCTTATCCTTCTGAATCACATCACCGTCAGCCTTCTCTGCTCGAAAGTGAGCAAGCCAAGGTTATGTAGCCTATCTCCAGAGCTGATATACTTAATCCCAGGGAACATTCTGGTGAATCTCCTCTTCACCCCCTCCAGTGCAACACATCCATCCAGTAATGTTGTTCCCAGAACTGCACATAGTATTCCATCTTGGTTGAATTGAAGTTCTGCATAGCTCTTACAACCTATATTTCGATGAATAAAGGATACGGTTATGGTCCTCTTATGCTTTCTCAACTTGTGTATTCACTTGTTTATTGCATTCAGGGATCTGTGGAGAAGCACCCCCTGAGCTTCCTAGTGCACGGACATTCATTGACAACTCCTCTGCTTGGTTCCTTCTTCCAAAGTGCATCACCTCTTACTTATCCCTGTATAATTCCATCTGTCATTCATCTGCCCATTCGACTTTTTCATCTGTATCTTCCCGTACAGAAGACCATCGTCCTCACTGCCAACCACCTGTCCAATCTTTGTTACTTCTCACAATCTCCCCACCTCCCTCCATATTCACCTCGACATCATTTGTAATTAAAACAAATATTAAGTTTAAAATCACACAACACCAGGTTCCAGTTCAACGGGTTTATTCGGAGTCATTAACTTTTGAAGCTCTGCATCTTTATCAGGTGGTTGTGTGTTTTGAAAGCTCGTGACTGTAACTGCAACCTGATGTCGAGTGATTTTTCCTTTGTCCACTCCTGAGCAACACTGACACTTTCAAATCACAAATAAAAAGGGACACCACACTGATCCCGATGTACACCATATGGCCTCCAGTCGCACAAACAGCCTCCTCCCAACACCCTCTGTCACCTACCACTAAGTTGATTAGGATGACACTTTACAAGTCACTAATGTGTCCTACCTGTTTCCTTTTAATTCTGTTCGTGTGATATACTTGAAGATTAGCTGGGGATTCTCCCTCATCTTATCTGACAGCAGGTTTCCATTCCCCTGTGCAAGTCAGTCCAATCTGAGTGAAGAATTCCTTCCTTATTCAGTTTTAAATGACCTGACATAATTTGTCTTGGATGTGGATTTCACAGACAGAGAAACGTTCTGCTCATTTCCACCTTAACACGTGTTCTGAGTATTTTCCAAGTTTTACTGTGTTCCACATAACATTCTTTGAAACTCGAGAGAACACAGCCTGAGTTTCCTCATCAGGCAAACTCGCCAACTGAGCTACGAATCTGGAGAATATCTTTGCACATTCTCTGTGGTCTGTATATTCTTTCTCAGTAAAACCGTGCACAGTACTTCAGGTACAGTCTTACAAACGCGCTGTGAAACTGCTTCAACATGTCTTTACATCTGTAGTGTGACTCTAAGAATTGAAGGCGAACGTAGATTTAACTTTCCACTTAAATATATTGCTCTAAGTACGCTTCACATTAAGGATATTTACAAACTCACTGCGCAAGTTCTTCTTTAAAAAACCCTCAGAAAATCTGCATTTCCGACTTCCACTTGTTGCCAAATGTTTTTGCCGCAAGAAAGAACTTCAAACAATTCCGAAGTTTATAAAGTATAACTTCTCGATGAGAAATGCATATCAATTCTCTCCAATTTTGCTGTTAATTTCTAAATATTCAGTCACACATCCTGTATAATAGATTCCTACAGTTTCCTTCCGGATATCAAGTTAATTCATCTGCAGTCCTCCTCACTGCCTCATCTTCCCTTTGTCGATGGTTGTATCCCTTCCAGTCATCTCAAATGCTTCCATTACGGTTACAAACTGTCGATTATAGAACATATAACATAGAACAAAGAATCATATAGCACAGAACAGGTCCTTTGACCCACGATGTTGTGCCGAACATTTATCCTAGATTAAGCACCTATCCATGTACCTATCCAATTTCCGCTTAAAGATCACCAATGATTCTGACTCTGCCACTCTCACAGGCAGCACATTCCATGCCCCCACCACTCGCTGGGTAAAGAACCTACCGCTGACACCGCCCCCCCATATACCTTCCACCCTTCACCTTAAATTTATGTCCCCTTGTAACACTCTGTTGTACCCGGGGAAAAGGTCTCAGAGGCGTCATGCCTCTGTGTGTATAAAGGAAAATGAAGCACGTAATTAGTACTTCTATTGCTGACTTATTTCTGACATTCTGATCTTTTGTCAGACTTAGCAATGCACAATCCAGAGATATTTCCAAGTATTGCCTTGTTACTGATGCGAACTGGCTTTATGTCTTTCATTCCACAAGCCCTATATGATCACTTAGTATGTCTGGGTGTTTTTTCTTGGATCTTCCTCCATGGAGACCGATGCAAAGTAACTGCTTTTTGTGTCACAGCCATTTACCTGTTCTCGACAATAAATTATCCTATCCCAAAAACGAATTTCCACGCATGACCTTGCTTTCATTTTGTTTTCTTTGAAATATAAATTGTAAATGTGTGCAGTTTTTGTCTTCCTCTTTGATAAAATCATAGAATTGCTACAGTATGACAACAGGTCTCCATCCCAACAAGTCTGCACGGACTGTCCAAAGTGGATCAGCCCCGCATATTTCTGCGCGTACATGATCTCTTCACGTTTTACTTATCAGTTTCAAACAATCCTTTTCGGGGTCGTAAATTCCTGCGAGTTCGTATGTTTCCACAATATCTGGAATTCTTCTCAAGTCACTTCGAATGATTAAGTAATCTTTAATTTGTTATGATAAACATCTTTATAACGCTGTCCCTTTTTTTGCTTGCACCTTAAAGAAACAGATGCGTTTCTCAGACTGCAGTATTTTTGGAAATTTCCTGGTCCTGACCAGATATCTCCAAGACCCTGCAGAGGACAGAGAATGAATTTCTGGGACATTGGGTGATGTTTTTTCAACATCGTTAGCAATGGGTGAGGTCCCCGAAGTGTGGAACTAAAGACCAGCTGGACAAACATCTGAGGTAGATTTTGGGACATAAGGCACACATGCATTTAGAAACACAGGGTTTGATTAGGAGCAGTCGGAACGGCTCCGATGGAGTGATCTGTATGCTTTGCAAGGGCATGGAGGTATCTATATTATATATACACATCAGAAAGACCTTTGATAAAGGTTCCACCTGATATGCTCCTCTGAAAGGTTCGATCCGATGGAATCCAGAGGAGGTAGTAAATTGCGCGCACGATTGGCTTGATTATCGGGTGCAGAGGGTAACATTGAAGGGATGTTTGTGTAACTTAAGGCCTGAGAGTAATGGAGTGCCTCGGGGGACCGTGTTGGGCCAATTACTGATTGTTATCTGCAACACAGATTTTTTTGGGGGAATGTACAAGGCACGATTTACAATTTTGCTGATGACAGTAAAATAAGTGATATCGTGGACGATGAGAAACGTTGTCAAAATTTCAGCAGGCTCTTGACCAGCTCGGGAAGATGGCTGATAAATGACAAACGGAGTTTAACGCAGATAAGTGTGAGCTCTTGCATTTTGGAACGTCAAATAAAGGTAGAAATTTCAAGGTGAATGGTAGTGTCTGAATAGGTGAAGTGGAACAGAGATAACTTGCAGTTCAAGTTAATGGTTCACTGAATGTGGAGTCAAAGGCAGACTGGACAATAAAGAAAGCTTTCGGCACACTGGTCGTCATCGTTCAGAGCATTGCATATCAAAGTTGTAGAGTTATGCCATAGTTGCATATGATGTTGCGGAGGCCGCAGTTGGTGTATTGTTTATTCACTGTGCAGGAAGGACGCTATTAAACTGGAAAGACTGCAGAAGACATTTGCAAGAACTATTACCAGGAATCATATTTAGTTTCCAGAGAACATCATATTCTAAATTTGTGCTACCGTTTTTTTTTTGGATATTTATTACATCAACGTTTGCTTCTCCTTGTATTTGTAAGCTCCAAGTAAACTGACTCTGTGGAGCTGAGTACCGTATGTTGTGGCATTACCAGAAATAGTCTTGGAAGAGGCATTCAGGGAGGCTCACCTCGACTCAAAGATGATCTGCAGTAATGTCCAGCAATAAACAACAAACACCAATAAACTACCCGATCAATCAAAATCAGTGTCAATGCATTCTTTCTGTTCCCTCACCCACACTGTTTATCTGTTGCAGCACATAATCTCGAACAAGGCTCACGCTCTATCTTCAAATGAAGCTGAGGCATTACCACACTCATTACTCAATTTACCACTTGACTTCCCTCACGTTGTCTGACGCCTACGAAGATCTCTAGATTAATAACAATATCTGGACATAACACTGACGACTAGCTGACTCTGGATACCTCACCATAACTCGCACTACCAGCAGCGGCACACAATCCCATCTCACCAGCCTCCCTCCCTTTCTCCCATTCCACGAGAACAACTGGGAATCCGCCAGAAAGGACCGGGCCGGGTGGAGGAGAGCCAGATATCATTTCCCTCTACCCCTCTTCCCACGCCATTTGGGGTCTACCCTGACATGAACCGGAGACATTTGTGGAGATTCTGAAACATCCATGTAGTAGTAATTGATAAAGGAGCAATGTTCAGTGAATGTCAATCCTCACTTTACACTCATTGTCAGTTTCAACATCAGTTCTCTCCAACCCAAAACAACAGATACCTCATTGCACAGAGATGCAGACATAGAAATGCACAGAAATACTGGTAAACACCACAGTATACGAACATTCAAAATCCATACAAGGAGTTTGGCATACACGCACAGAGGCATGTGCAGTCACATAAAATAAACCACAAACACAGATTGAAATGCACACGCTGATAGACAGGGAGCTGTAGACACACAAATACTCAGACATCAAGCACATGGACACACAGACACATGTATTCACGCTTACAGACATATACATATGTTTCAGTCATAGACAAATAGATACGTTTTTACTTCATAAGGGGATTAAAGGTTCAAGCAAGAAGGCAGGAGAATTATGTTGAGAAAGTATATCACATTATTCAATGGTGTATTAAACATGATGGTCTGAGTGGCCTAATTCTGCTCTTTTCTATGTTTCTACAGTAGGATGTTATTTGGTATTCTGCTGCTGCGACAAGAGTGAAGGCTGAATTCGATCAATATTTGTTTGGAAACTCAGTCGTAAAGTAGGGCAACCTTGAAGAGCTGAAGAGTTTATGTCAATTCCTAATTATTCTACCCTTACATCTCAAAAGAGGTGACTTTTTGATGTTAGGTTAACACAACTTTATAATAACGGCTCCTGCAGTGCAGTAAGAGTGTCCCTTTCACTTTAGTGTTGTTATATCCATGGTGTCCTCATCCTCAGGGAGTAGAGTAGACACCATTATGAAAGATATTCAAGGCTGACCTCGACTGATCTTTGCTGCACAGGAAAATCAATGTTTATTGTCAACAGCAGGAGACGGGTAGTCAGGCACAATCGGATCAGCCATGAGCATTTTGAATGGTGCAGCCTAATGGCCAGCTGCAGCCCCTATCCAATGTGTTGTTCCTGAATGCATCCCTTGAGGCTGTGACAGAGGTAGGGAACCACTCCATTGAGCCGTTCAGGATTGTTCCCATGACATCAGAGATAAAAAAAATTCTATGCCTATCTGGAAATACACACGAATAACGAATTAAGAAATTCAACTCATTGAATATATTACACAAATCAGCTGCAGGTTATTCAACCCGCCTGAGCTGCTACACAGGAAACTATCATTTACAGGAAGAGATAAATACTTATTTCTTTTGGCTGCAAAGCTGTAACGAGTGTAGTGCCTCAGGTATCGCTTTGGCGTCATCAATGATTAATAATCTGTTTCAAAGATCTGACTGAAGGTCTGAATGGATTAAAGCTTAATTAGCTCGTACACAAAGATGGTCATTCAATTTATCGTCAAACTGAGGTAGTGAGTCCGCAACGTGATTACAGACAGAGGATGTTCATGAGCTATCCTTCAGCAGGAATAAAATAGAGTTGACTATTTTGGTAGGAATGAAGGAACAGTCGGAATCATTTTAAAAATGGAGAAAGATTGAAGAATTCTATCGGATTATATGGAGTCAGACTGCAAGTCATGAGTTATATGAAGTCAGTCAGTTTGGAAGGTGAATGGAATGATGCTGTATCTGGCAAAGTGAATCGGGTTTAAATATGCGGATGTTTTACTGCATCTGCACAGGGCATTGCTGAGAACACATCTGATAAACTGCGTGCAGTTTTGATTCCCATATATTCAAAATGGATATAATTTTTTTCGAAGATTTTTTCCTATACTCATTCCTGGACTGAAGGTCTTTTGTTATACAGGATTATCAGTTTAAGTCATTGAGGAGAAATCTTATTGGACCAGCCATGATTTTCAGAAATGTGCATCAGCTGGATACGTATTTGTACTTGTTAATGATACGAATGTTAAAGAATAAACTTAAAGAATAAGATGTGTTGACATTTGCGCATATGAAGAAATCAACGATTTTCAAAAAAATGCACAGCCGCACATAAACATGTCATCGCATTATGAAACACAGATTTTTTTTGCACATGAAAGACGCAGTGTACAACAAAATAAGTGATGTACCTGCATATAGTCCATTATCATACGCTACAGGAATGTTCACGAACACCACACATGGTCCGGTTTGGTGGTTTTTTGACATTATTATATGTTCCAACACACAAAGGCAGTAAAATGTTACCGACCTGCGAAGCAGCAGCCTCGTGGTTGCTTTACTTTACTTTATTTTTCCTGGCAACAGAGAGTGAAAGCAGAATAGCCCTCAGTCACCCTTACCAGTCGTGAAGGATTCCTGATGTCGATTCGTTGGAACATCTTACTCCCCGAAGCAAGGAGAATTCAGCCAAATCCAACTGCTCTGGAAAAAAAAAATCCATTGCCAACAGATTGTGTAAGAAAAGTAATTTCAAAATTAGAATAAAATGTGGGGCAGTCTATCAGTTTACCGTTTTCATGAGTTGAACTTCCAGTGTCTCAGATTTTGCTGGATAATTACTCTATCTGATACTATTTTATTAGCCACATCACGAAACTCGTTATATTTAACATTTCTGGTAACCAGTGGAGGAGGGGGGCTAAAAATGCATCGGTGACCCTCCAACATTGTTTGGAACATAAACAATTGATTCTCAAATAATTGTTCAAGTGGGAATTCCCCTCCCCAGAAAGTTGTGGTGCCTGGGTGTTTGCATTTGTCAAACATTTGACAGGTAAGTGATTGTAGGAAAATGGTGTGCTTTCAGAAAAGTATTGCTGTGACCACAATCGCATCAGCAACAACCTTAATGCCTGCTGGAGCAGTGACAAAGTGTCTACAGTCCTACTCTTGCTCCCCACTCCTATGTTTCCATATTCAAATCATCGCTCAAATATCATACACAGGAGCAGATGGAGTCCATTTGCTCCAAATACATGGTCCACAGTCACACAGGCTATCTTTCAGTACCTCAAGACTGTCACAGACAGTTTGATGTGAGTTTGCAAATCTTTACAGAGATAGAAAGACACTTTTGGTCACTTTACATAGTCTCCCGTCTCGGCAGCTTGTGCATCATTTGTTCGTCATTGTATGGACCCATATTCATTGTGAATATCAACCGCACCAAGGGATTACTCACAAAATACGTTGCTCTTTCTGACTGAAACGATCAATAACAGAACGTTCACGCCAATTGCAATCATTAATTTTTCAATGCCAGAACATGAGAACAGAGGAATGGGTGTTGGTAAATGGGCAGATTAAGCCATTGTACAAGATCATGGCTGATCTACTGTTGGCATTAATCCTCCTTAATGCCAATTCTACACTTGCCTCAACATACTGACAGGTCAAAACTTCATCTATCTCCTCTTCAAATACTTTCAATGGTCTAGCTTGACGATCTCTCCAGATGAGATCATTCCAGACATTGATTATTCACTGTTTAAAACGTGTTGCTGGAAAAGCACAGCAGGTCAAGCAGCATCCAAGGAGCAGGAGAATCGACGTTTCGGACATGACCCCTCCTTCAGGAATGAGGAAAGTGTGCCAAGCAATCTAAAATAAAAGGTATGGAGGAGTGACCTGCGGGAATGGTGTTGGAAATGCGATAGGTGGAAGGAGGTGAAGGTGAGGGTGATCAGGTGAGGGTGATAGGCCGAAATGGGGGAGGGGGTGGAGAGGTCAGGAAGAATATTGCAGGTTAGGAAGGTGATGTTTACTTCGAGGGTTGGGACTGAGACAATGTGGGGGGAGGGAAAATGATGAATCTGGAAAAATCTGAGTTCATTCGTTGTGGTTGGAGGGTTCGTAGGCGGAACATGAGGCGGTCTTCCTCCAACCGTCGTGTTGTTATGGTCTGGGGGTGGAGGAGTCCAAAGACCTGCATGGCCTTGGTGGACTGGTAGGGGGAGATGCAGTGCTGAGCCACGGGGTGGTTGGGTTGGCTGGCCCGGGTGTCCCAGAGGATTAGATTATTCACTGTCAGAAGACAACACTGCCGGTGCAGAGATCGTCATCTATTGTTTTGAACAAAAGAGGTGAACACAGGACCGCAGGTTAGAGTGAATGGCCTTGATATCAAGGTAGGAGTTTTCTGAGGAATTCATCGGAAGCGCCAACTTATTTGAGATTAATTGGAATCAGGTGAAACCTCCACACGTCTTTGGCCTTTCCGAGCACAAAGGAGGATGTCTCTGGTCTGTGGTCGATACTCATTTCAGTCCTGGGACATCTCTGCAGGAGATCCTCAGGTTAGCTTCGTCGGCTCAAATATCTTCAGCTGCTTCATCAATGTATACTTTCGCCACTCTCACCACCACCCATCCTAAGATCAGAATTGAGGATGTCCAAAGAAGATTACACAATGTTCTAAACGAGTTGTCACCACACCCCCATCAGCTCCTGCAGCAGTCTGTGTCCATGAGCAGCAAGACCTAGACAGCAGTCAGGCTTGTTCTGTAAAAGTGTTGGTGACATTTATGTAACAGCTCTGCAAGACACTTCACATTTCCTCAGTTAAAAGAGGATCACATTCAGCACCTCAAGCTGGTTTCACACGGGTATGTGGAAGCTATTCAGTCCTTTGAAACTACTGAACAAGAAGAGGGACAGCCCATTCATTCTTCCTGCCTGTTACACAGGAAGAGAAGGAGTGTGGTCAGTACATGTGGAACGTGTGTTACTTCAACATTGTTTACGTGCAATGAGCGGTGAAGCCAAGTATCCACCTTACATCTCCAGGAACACAGACCCATGTTCTCCAAAGAGGTCAGAAGCTGGTGGGAATATTTAAATGTTTTAGAATGAAAGTATTGTGGCTTCCTTTTGGATTGTGGATAACATGAATTTCAGTGCGGGATCACGCATCAACTGCGCTGTATTAATGTGGGGAAAGTTGATTTAAAGCTTGAACCTCTCCCCTCCCTGTAATTGATATGAGCAGTTGGTTTGGAGTGACAGGAACGTTTTCAGAGGCAACTAAACTGTCCAGAATCATGTAATCCGAGGGAAAAGTAAGGCACAGAATATATCATATTCTCAGTGACCGTGTAGAACAAATGTCCATCCCCCTCAAGGTTCAATGCAAGGTTCAAGTTTTGCTCACACCTTAATCTTCACCCGGTCGTCCTGGCAGCCTCATCCCAGGGATTCGTCTGGTGAAATTCCTTTGCACTCTTTCTATGGCAAGGAGAAGGTTTCTTAAAATTGTGGAAAAAACAGCACACAATAGCCCAAATTCTGCCTCGATAACACCATCAAGGTTGATCACAATAATTATTTTCCCACACTTTCTCATCTCCGTTTCCTTCTTGTGGTGTAAAACGTCATTCCTTCTCTATGCACTGTGACTGACGTGGGATGTAAATGTCCTTTTTATCTGAAGTCCGCATCAACAATGGCCAAGAGCAGCGGTGCCTATGGAGATAAACATCGCTATGGGGGAAGAGTCAGTCAGAAAGAATGCACTTGAGACAAGGATTCGTCACTGACCTGAATGGAGATGAGCTGTAAGAATACGGAAAATAGGCAGAGGAAGAGAGCTATCTTTGCATTTGTTCTTCCCTTCCGGGGAGTGTGCAGCCCTTATCAAGCCAGCATGTTATGACTATCTTGAATTGAATGGCTGTTTCAACTGTTCCACTGCACAGCAATAACTAAAACTCATTTTCATTGGATTGCAGTCTCATGGAGCTCTGACCAGGAAAGGTTGACCGATTATCTTCTCTAAAGGAATTAAGACAAGCAGATGGGTTTCTCTTTCCAGCAAGTGGTGATGGTTTCATTCACATTCCATTAACTTCTTTCATGAGACATCAACAGATTATTGTTCTGTTCCTCTCGAATAAGAATGAATAACTTAAGCACCATGCACTGTCTGCCCGTCAGACAGATTCTGTCGAGAGAACAAGTTGACCATCTCAGGTGCAATTAATTTGATATGGAAGCATGATAAGAAGGATCGTGAATCAGGTGAGGACACTATAACGAAGGCACAAATAATGGTGTATTCAGAACTTCCACTGACGGTAAGGAGCAGCCTGGGATAATATCATGATGGTAATGCCGAGGAATAGTGAGTGGGGAGGCTATGGAGATGCAAATCTGTGCAGGACTGAAAAGAATATGGAGTTGTAGATGAATCTGTGTTCCCCTCGCATCCCGGTGAGTAATTTGTAATTAGTAATTTGCTAGATATAATTTCTAAGGATTTTTTTTATTGGAACTGAAAACATCGACTTCCACATTTCCAAAGTTTTAATAATATGAACAGCAATTCAGTTTAACCTGGCGTAATGCCCAGGTAGAATGACTTATCAGGAACACCAGTTTTGGCAAGGACAGGACACTAAACACTTGAATAACCATCACTACACTACCGATCCGCCATGTTCATGATATGCACGACTGAGAAAGCCATTACCGACTCTGGAATAAACTCCTATCAATTGATGGAACATTTCAGTCTATTGTTCTCATATTCTGATCCATTGTCGGAACATTCCAGTCGAATGTTCTCAGATTGCGATCCATTGTTAGAACATTCCACTCGAGTGTTCTCCCTGAAGTTGCTGATCCCTCTTAGTGCTATCAGTGATGCTCCCACTCATACTATGGGATATCACATCGAACAGAGTCCTGAATTAATCGAAGATTAAAACCCTCCAGTGACATATTTGAATTCATGACGACTCACGTTTATCACGTTTGCTGAATAAATAGTTTCAAGTGACTCCTTTGAATTCAATACCGTCATATGAAAATTCAAAGTAATAATTACAAATTACATATTTTGTTTGGGATATGTAAGAATGACTGAGGGAAGAAATGTGGGAAACAATTGTTTGTAACCATTCAAATTGACTTGGGCACGTCAGAAATGGCAGACGTTTATCATAACATAAACATGCTTTTCAGTTTATAATTGGAAACATTCAGCCTGTAACTGCTGATAGCAGGCATTGCAATATCGTTTAAAAAGAGAGAAGTTTTAGAGTCCATAACCTGAATCGAAAGTGTGCCTTAGACAACGTGAGGTTATAACAGTCAAACGGCGTGTATATGTAACAAAGAATTGTACGTAGGAGATAATGGGGACTGCAGATGCTGGAGAATTCAGAGCTGTTGAAGCATGGCGGTGGAAAAGTCGCAATTGCTCATGCAGCATCCGAGGAGCAAGAGAATCAACGATTCAGGGCAGGTCACTTCTTTAGGCCTGGGGAGAGGTAAGGGTCCTGAGAGATGAATGTGTTGGTGGGGTGTGACTGAAAGAAAGGTAGAACATAAGTGAGTGAAGGTTGGAGGTGATCGTGATATTTCCGTGTGGAATGTTCAGAGGATAAGTGGGAAGGACGAATCACAGATAGTAATGGAAGTGAAACTCAATCTGCCACACCTCAGCCCAATGTGTGCTAATACATATCCATCCCCATTCAGTTTTGAATCACCCTCCCCTCTCAAGAAGCCCTATAAACACCAACCTTGATTTTCCCAATCATCCACGGCTTGGTTGGCTTTGCATACGTAGAGGGAGGAGTTGGTGAGGAGAGGCCGGAAGGTAAGCAGGTGCCTTGTATCAATTAATGATTTTAGGAAGATTCATTTATTAATGAAAATAATGGCCATTTTTATGGCCAGAAATGCTGCTATTTCGTCATCTCTGGCATTCAGTATTGACATCTATTCGAAATCCCTCATCGTACAGCTTATATCTACAGATATTCTTTCCCAAATATTGCAAACTAAATACAATAGCCATTTAAACTGGAATTATAGCCAAGCAATTAAAAATCCACAGTTTATCTCGAAGGCAGGGCAAATACACTGAACATCCGATAGTTGAGGCTCATACATTGTATCTCTTTAAAAAAGAGAAATACCCCCTGTGTAATTCAGGAATGTTCACCAGAAATTAATATAGCAATATAGAACTGAAGCAGACACAGAAATTATGGTCCAACGTCTGGGCATGGTATAAGTCTTGTATATTGTGTAGCACCCATACCTCTGAGGCAGAAGTCAAGATTCGGTTCCAGAACATAAGCTTGTGATCGTTACCCTATCCCTGGAGTAGAAGGTGTGGAATCAAGTCTTGATGTGAAGGAAGTGTTTCACAGCATGTCAATCAGGTTGATGAACAAACACACAATATAATAATGTTGCAGATTTAGGGGATATTGCTGAATGACGGTAGTGTCCCTACCTCAAGACCAAATGTTGAGATTCAAATTCAACAGAGATCCATAATACTTTTTATGCATTTCGATGCATTATCCGTGCAATCGAGAATATCTGTGAGCATCTTCAATTGATAACACACAGCATGTCTGAACATGTTGATTCAATTTATTTTAGAATTGTGCTTGAATTGAATTTGAGGATGAATGAAAGCATAGCCATTCCTACTGATTGCAGTTAAACTTGCATCTTCTGAGGTTTATAAAATCACGTGGAGGGTGAATATTCGAGATCTTTTTTCTCAAGGTAGGGGAATCCAAAATTAGAAGACATATCTTTAATCTTTCTTAGGAAGAGAAATATTTTAGACTGACATAAAGAACAACTTTTTCATGTCAAGAGTGGAGCTTGGATGGAGTAAGCTGCCAGAGGAAATGGTGGAGCCTGGAACAATTACAGCATTGAAAGGGATCCGGAGTAGAAGGATATGGGCCAAATACTGGCAAGTGGGACTAGATTAATTTACAATAATTGTTCAGCGTGGCCTTTTTGATGGGACTGTTTCCCTACTGCGAATCTCGATGATTCATTGATTCAATTGATCAAGATCTCTTTGTAGTCTTAGATTGTTAACTCCTATACAAACCCTGCCCACTATACAACCAAGCTTGATGACATCTGCAAATTTGCGAATCATACATTCCACAATTCTCATGTAAATCATTTAAATAAATGACAAAGAAAAGTTAATCCAACACTTTTTGCCTGTGGATCGTCGCTGCCTGCAGGCTTCCAGTCTGAAAAATACAACCCTCCATGACCACTCTATCTCCTGCCATTAAGCAGATGAATACAGAAACGTCCATGCACACACACACACACACACACACACACACACACACACACGTAGAGTAACAGTGACAGTCGTATCTTTCAGACAGAAATAGGTAGGTTTTGCTGAAAATGGAGGTCATGCGTCACAGTGAGAATGGAGGACAGTTTTGCAGAGACATGTGTCAGGCATGATCAAACAGCAAAATTAACGTAATGGGCCAATGGGTCTAATTGCAATTTCCTATGCTTTCTGACCTCAAAGCCTCAGGACTATTTTCCCAAGGGTGCACCGGAGGCTGAGATTGATATATACTTTACTGAACGGTCAATGGAATGTTGGGGTGGCTTTGAGTGGCTGAACTGTATATGTCTTTTGCTATCTGGTGTTCCCTTATCTCTCCAGAGTGGAGGTGACATGCTGTGAGGTAAGCATACTTTAGAATTATGGGCCCCGCCGATTAGGTCTGGGATAATGTTGTTCCATTCTGCTTTGGACTGGGCGATCTGTGGTGCTCTCATCCTCAGGGAGCAGGGAAAGTATTCAAGGCTCACCTTGACTGACCTTTGGTAGACAGGAGAGTCAATGTTTCTTGGGAACAGAGAGGAAATGGGTGTTCAGCTACAAAGTGACCAACCATGAGGTTTCTGAAATGTACAGCAGGCTCTATGGTTGAATGGCCAACTACTGCTCCTACCCTGCATGTTATTTTCTCATTTTACCACTGGAGACTGTTACACGGAATAGATTCAGCCACTCAGAGCGTTACCATGTGACAGCAGGAGACCATTCTACTCCTCCATAGGGTTATACAGGAAGGTAATGAAGTGTTCAGTCTTTTAAGTAAATTCATAGAAGGAGGCCATGTAACCATTCTAGTCTTTTGCACATGATCACTGTAGCCCTGGGCCGCTACCAGAAAATACAGAGTAGAGGTAATAACTCGTTTTCAAGTTGGAAAGCTGCAACTCGTGGAATTCCTCAGGGATCAGTGTGAGGTCATCAACAAATTAAAATTTAGATTAATGTTTTGGATGTCGGGGCTGAATGGATTGGAGTTCAGTTCGATCATAAACCTGGATGATCATTCAATAAGATGTCAAGTGGAAACAAAACGTCTGCAATGGGATACAGACACGGGAGGGTAGTGAACAAATGTTTGACAAAAAAAGTACTACGTGGGCAGTGGGAACTTTGAGTTGAGGGGAAAGGATAAAACAACAGAAAATTATTTTAATGTAAAGAGAACACAGAATTCTGTAGTACAGAGGGAGTTGAGCGTCCCGGTACATGAAACGCATCAAGATAGTCTAAAGATGCAGCATGATATTTAGAAGATCAATGGAATGATGCTGTTTCGTGCAAGGAGTGTCGGGTATCATCTTCGCCACGTTTTTGTGCACTGGGCCAGGGCAATACTGACATCGCATCTCATGCAATGGGTGTCGTTAGGTTAGATTTGTCACAGTGTGGAAACAGGCCCTTCGGCCCAACAAATCAACACCGACGATCCGTGGAGCAACCCACACCCCTGTGCCTCATGCACCCTACAGTATAGCCAAATTTATATGGTCAATTCACCTGCCTTGCACATCTTTGGACCGTCGGGGGAAACCGGAGCAACCGGAAGAAACCCATACAGACACGGGGAGAATGTGCAAACTCCACAGAGACTGTCGGCCAAGGCTGGAATTGAACCTGGGACCCTGATGCTGTGAGGCAGCACTGCTAACCACTGAGCCACCGTGTCGCCACTCATTTATAGTTTCCTAAAGTGAAAAAAAACAAAATTGTTGTCGAAACATTTAAAATATGTTTCACGTGACTCGATCTAAGGATGAAGGCATTATATTATGTATAATTCACAGTTTAGGCCTGAGACTGTGAGATGTTATATTGACCATATAAGATCTCGAGAAGAGTGTTCTGGTGAATCCAAGATTGATATTTCCTCTTGTGAGGGAGAATAAGACTGGACACTAGTTTTGAATATGGCAGGTTCCAAGGATAGCACACTGAGCTGGAAAAGTTAACTTCGATTTCTCTTCGTACATGCTGCTCGGACTGTTTTTTTCTTTTCCTTTGATTTCTCTGCGTTTTAAAGAATTAGACACATTCATTTTAATACAGATATTGTGAAGACATTTTTTTTTTAATTACGCGGTCACATATAAAGTCATCTTCACAAAATGTAGGGCCATTATTTTGTTAATGAAATCATTCTGTGAACGACAGCGGAAATTATGCATCTCCATGGAGCAGAGAATGTAATGGAGTCATGCAACTCAGGCAATGTTCATGGAGCCCTGACGTGATCCAGTCTGGATTCTCATAACATTACCAATTCAATTCAGAGAAGGAGAAATGTAAACTATCTGCGAAGGAATAGTCTTTTTCTCCCTTTCTCTTTCCCCGCCCTTCATCACATTAATGTGTGCGAGCTAAACAAAATGTTTAGTCGACCTTACCACTCATGGAGGATTCCTGATGAGAATCCATAGGAATCTAACCACTGCCTGACAAAAGAAAATCAGCAAAATTCAACTGTTCCAGGATGGATCCTAATACAGCAGCAGAATAACTTCAGAAGAAATGAGGCAAACTGGATAGGTATGGACAGACAGGAGATTCTGTGGCTGCAAATGGGAGTCCAAGATGGTGTCTCAGAGCCGCTGTAGAACGTTCTCGAGGATGACAGTGAGCAGCCAGAACGTATTTGCATGTTGACACAAATGGGACAGGTAGAAACAAGGATATGGTCCCGCAGAGTGACTATCGAGAACTCGGAAAAACGTTAAAAACAGGACCACGATAATGGTAATCTCCAAAGTATTTCCAGTTCCACGTGCTAGCGAGGGTAAGAACAGAAGGGTATGGCAGTAGAGTACATAGCTAAAGAATTGGCGCACGAGGAGGAGATTCAGATTTTAGATCACTGGGTTCTTTTGTGACAGAGGACGCCTGTTCAAGAGGGACCGGTCGCACATGAACTGAAGGAGGAACTAATACGCTGGTGGGCAGGTTGCTCGTGCTACAAGGGAGGGTCTGAAGTATTTTGGCAGGGGTTCGGATACTCAAGAGCAAAGTGCAAGTGCGAGGCTGGAAGAAGATGCAGTCATCAGAAACAGAAAAGTCAAGAGAAAGGTCAGGCTCGAACACAAAAGGGAGCAAGTGGGCAGACAGGTAAGGCTGATGAACTCGGGGCGTGGATAGGCACGTGGGCCTTGTATATTTTTGCATTGGCTAAGTGAAAGAACGGACTGGCAGGGTACAGATGTTTTAGGCGGAACGGGATGGATGAGCTGCATTTTTAGTTAAGCCGAGTATCAAAGCACTGATCAGAAATAAAATAATTGAAGGATCATCCAGATAGGCTTTGTGGGTGGAGATAAGTAATAAGAAGTGGGTCGTGACGTCATTGTGGTTGCAGTATTGTCCCCTAAATAGTCAATGGTAATTAGAGGAAAATAAATGTGTCATGAGATTGGGGAGACTTTCTCGGGGAAGAGGATTGCCATCATGGGAGATCTTAATTTTCCTAACATGAATTTGAACTGACATAGAACTAAGGGCTTAAATGGCATGGAAACTGATATGTACGTTCAGTAAACCTTTCTCAACAGTAGGCAGAGAATTCTACACGGGATGGGGAAAACTCAGCTTACTCTTGGGAAATAGGGAAGGATAGGTGACTGAGGTTACAATGGGGGATGCACTTTGGGAAAAGTGACTACAAATTGGAGTTCAAATTCCCCAATGAGAATTGTTTTGAAAACGGTTAACTGGACATAAAATATTGATATCTCACCACAGATGCTGCGAAGTCTGTAGACGTTCTGCCGCATTCACTAACACCGAGAATGATCGCACTGTGTTTCAGTGAGATCATTCATCTTTCTGCTGTTCTTACACCTAGTGCAAAATCAATTATATGCCTCTTCTGTTCAGGTCACGAAAGCGTTTCTCTCCCCAAGGTTCAGAAGCATTTCAAATGGATTAACAAAGAGAGTCAATGAAGATAGACAGGCAAGTCACTTCCTGAGGCAGCAAGTTTCTAAAAAAAAATGGCATTTACTCGATTTGTTTCAGTTTGCATAGTTTCTAAATTACTGTCATCTGCAGTACGAACATTTATGTACGTAATTCAGACGAAAGGGCACCAATAATACTCTGGCAATTGCAAACAGACGTTTCGTGACGAAATACACCTCTTTCCCCGTGTATACTTAGAGACCCTATCAGTGTTTGATCTGTGTAGTCTTAATTGCAATTCTGTCTTTGAAGCTCTCTCGGTGCTGGCGTAGTAACCTTGATACTGTTTTCTTTGGGTTCTGCTTCACTAGCTGTGTTTGTTGACATTGAGGAACATGTACAGTATGACAATAGACAATTGACAATATGTGCAGGAATAGACCATTCAGCCCTTCGAGCCTGCACCGCCATTCAATATGATCATGGCTGATCATTCCTAATCAGTATCCGCTCCTGCCTTATCTCCATAACCCTTGATTCCACTATCTGTGAGTGCTCTATCCAACTCTTTCTTCAATTAATCCAGAGACTGGGCCTCCACTGCCCTCTGGGGCAGAGCATTCCACACAGCCACCACTCTCTGGGTGAAGACGTTTCTCCTCATTTCTGTCTTACATGGTCTGCCCCGTATTTTTAAACTGTGTCCTCTGGTTGAGCACTCACCCATCAGCGAAACATGTCTCCTGCTGCCAGAGTGTCCAATCCTTTCATAATCTTATATGTCTCAATCAGATCCCCTCTCAGTCTTCTAAACTCAAGGGTATACAAGCCCAGTCGGTTCAGTCTTTCAGTGTAAGGTAATCCCTCCGTTCCAGGAATTGACCTTGTGAACCTACGCTGCACTCCCTCAATAGCCAGAATGTCTTTCCTCAAATTTGGAGACCAGAACTGCACACAGTACTCCAGGTGTGGTCTCACCAGGGCCCTGTACAGTTGCAGAAACACCTCTTTGCTTCTATAATCAATCCCTCTTGTTATGAAGGCCAGCATACTATTAGCTTTCTTCACTACCTGCTGTACCTGCATGCTTACCTACATTGACAGGTGTGCTGCAGAAAGAAACTGTTCCATGCGCTGTTCGATCAGTTTTGCTGACACGTGCTTTAATCATGACTGGGAAAATGACCCAAAACAATCTGATGGAGTGCAATGTGGGAAAGTGTTAGATTGAAAATTTAAAAGTACTGTACTTTGGAAGTGCATTCACTCAATTTCAAAAACACTGGTTTCGCGACGGAACAGCTGGTGTAAAGTACTCTCGAGTCTTGTTCACAGTTGAGAATCTCCATCACATTCTAACTCCAAAGCTGTATCTCTACCGTTTGTGCTTCACATTTTATAAACATGAGAAACAGTTTAATTAACAAAAAATACAAAGATTGTATGGTCTTACTGCAACGAAGACAGCAAAGAGAAACTCAAGTGTATTGAGTACAGGATGTGGTAGGTCATGTTGTGGCTGTACAGGACATTGGTTAGGCCACTGTTGGAATAGTCCGTGCAATTCTGTTCTTCCTATCGGAAAGATGTCGCGAAACTTGAAATGGTTCAAAAAAGATTTACAATGATGTTGCCAGGGTTTGAGGATTTGATCTATAGGGAGAGGCAGAACAGGCCGAGGCTGTTTTCCCTGGAGCGTCAGAGGCTGAGGTGTGACCTTATAGATGTTTGCAAAATTACGAGGGGCATAGATAGGATAAATAGACAAAATCTTTTCCCTGGGGTCGAGGAATCCAGAACTACAGGGCATAGGTTTAGGGCGAGAAGGAAAGATATAAAAGAGACCTAAGGACAACTTTTTCTCGCAGGGAATGGAACATGTATGGAAGGAGCTGCCAGAGGATGTGGTGGAGGTTCGTACAATTGCAACATTTTAGAGGCAATCGGATATATCAATCGGAAGAGGTTGCAGGGATATGGGCTGGGTGCTGGCAAATGGGACTAGATTGAGTTAGGGTATCTGATCGTCATGGACAGGTTAGGCCAAAGGGCCTGTGTCTATACTGTACATCTATTTGACTCTATGACTCTGTGTTTGTGATTGTGGATAATTTTGACCTATCACGGTAAGCATTGACAGTGATATTTTATAGTACCAGGTGTATCGTTTGGAATGTCTGTCAATGTCATTACTTTGTGCTAGAATAAGGATTCGCCTCAGATCCTCAGCTGCTGAACAGAGCCTTCGATGTATGCTGTGAACCAGACTAGGTTCAGACAGCAGCTGAATTTCGTGCTGCGTATTGTCAAATCAATCTATCAGTCAAAAATCACTAATTTAATAATTAAAACCAGAAAATGTAATTTTAAACCAAATTGTCATCAATGACGCTGCCTGACGTTGTATTAAATCCCTAAAGGTACGACTGTCTTATTTCAATCTTCCACCACAGGTTCTTTGGCACTTTCCAATCAGTCTGCCAGCTCTGGGTTCAAAACAAAAGGAGGCACCATTCGATAGGGCTGCCATCATGCACACTCTCAATCAGTAAAATTCTTCTGCTGTCCAATTTACTTGACTCTCTATATTCGTCTATTCCTCTGGACATGTCTATCTCTTCTTCCTTCCTGCCTTCCTTTCAATTATTATTCACCAACTATGTATCTCTCCATATCTCCATCACTGTCTCTGCTTTCCTCTCGCCCTCTCTGTCTCTCCTGCCATTTGTATCCAACTGCCAAGAACAATGCAGAACAGGAACAAACAATTCGCCCACAAGCCTGTGGCGACACATTTTACATTTTCGTCACTTGCAGATTATGTGTTCCCGCTTCCCTTCCTAATCATGTATCTTCTAATGTTTCTTGAATGTTGCTGTTGTGTCTGTTTCAACATCACCTCTGGCCGCGTGTTCGAGGCACTCAACAACATTTGGGTCAAAGACACGCCTTGAAAATCGCTTTTAAAACTACCAACAGCCCCCAACATAACGCCCCCAGCACATTCCCCCACCTCCTCCAATGCTTAGAACCTGAGTCGCTGAGTAAATGAACTCTCCAACCTGACAATAAAAGTGTCATAAGTTCCAGATGATCCATGCATTCATAATTTTTTAAACATCGATCAAGTAGCCCCTCAACATCCAGCATTCTATTGAAAACAAAGCCAGTGTATGCAAACATTCTTCACAGCTAAAACTGCCCATGATGTGCAAATATTCCGAAAACGTTACTGTATCCTCACCTGCTAGTGCGGGGAAAAGAACTGTGCACAGTATTACAAGAGTGACCGAGCCAAAGTTCAATAAAATTTCAACATAACTCGTCTATGCTTGTACTCTTTGCCCCTTCCAATGAAGACAAGCACACCATAGGCCTTTGTTTTCAAATATATGAAGGGTATATTGGCGATAGAGCGGCAACAATACAGGATTATAGAAATTATATATGTTCTTCAGGTTTACGATAAGAGGATTAAACAAATGAATCATTTTGACTCTAGAATTTAGGAAGTTAATGGTTTTATGGAAATCTTCATGCTGACAATTGGGTCGGGCTGGGGGAAGGGGACGGGTAGATGAACTGAAAATTATTTTGCGGGTTGGATATTTTGGAAGTAGTGGGCTTTGTATGACATTTACAGCCAGAGATGTTGGGAAGCATTTCTACACATGCAAGTTTGAAACGATCTTGCACAAACAAGAGTGAATTCGGGATGAGTTGTTACATTTTTGTTGTCGAAAGAGAGTAAGGATCATCGGCAAAAAGCAAGAATTCGGAGTTCGGCAATCGAGGCAACCCCGACGTTGATGAATGGTGTAATGTGCTTGGAGAGTTCACCCGACTCCTCCTTTCTTGTGTTCATATGAACCTGTGCTTTATTTCATGGAGCCAGGAGGTTACTTTTTATCTCGCAAATAACTGTTTTTTGATTTCAGAGACCGGAGATAATATAACACACTTCACTACGATCTGGAGCTGAAATCTTTAATCCATGCATTTTCGACAGAATTAGATTGGATAACTCTACTCCGGTCTCTGACATACTTATTTCAAAACCGTGAGATGACACAAAAGCTCCACAAAAGTTTTTTTTCTTTCTTGACACTACAGTTAGCATCGGCAGTTTCGATGTATATGCTTACGTTTTGCATCAAAACCACGTATCTCCCATAAATTTTACGAAGTCACCAATTCCCTGTTTCTGAAAGATTCCCAATTCCTCAAAATTTCATGTATACTTGAATCCTTGGTCTGGAATCTCATCTTGACTTCGATTGAACTGTGCGAAATCTCTCTGCTGGGCAAGTCTTCCACCTCTGGTATGTCTTTTATAAAGGAATCCTTTGTGACTGAACCAAACGATACATCAACTGATGTGCCAAGGGTATTTAGAACCTTTGCTTTAACAACAGCCAACATAGAAAACATGATGTGGAGATGGACCACGTTATGAATCAAAAAACACCAGCTTACAGTGCAAATCGCTTCTTTCAAAGAAACCTGTTGAACAATAATCAGGTGTTTGATTGTTAATTTTGTTTACATGCGGGGGATTACAATGTTGAGATCAATGCTGTCTTTCGGTTGCGGTTTTCATAATTCTCAATGCAGGGTTTCTGCAACTCCCACAGTTTGTGATAATCGGTAAGACTTCCACGGATTCTGATTTTTCTTTGAAGGTATGAGTGGAATTTCGTCATGTTATACTGCTTCCGGGTCTATCCATAGTTGGAGTAATTATGTTGGGTAATGGTTTTGAAATAGTGTCTTTTTCCCTGGCCTTGCATTGGGCTGATGTAGCGTAACTTCTGGTCTTCTCTCAAAGGAATTGCTATGGTCTGGACCATACCAGACCATCTCAAAGTAGTTTAAGATTGATGTATAAACAGGACGGTTTGCTTATTTTAAGGCAAAAGAAAGGTGCTGTGTTCCAGATGCGACTTTCATGGTCAAATAAATCAACATTAAGCAAAACACAATTAACAGGCTGTTGGGGACAGTAATCGTTACTGATGAACTGTTCCGATTTAGTAACATGCCATAAACACATCCTTTTTGCAAACAGGCATTTTTAGAAGTCTGATTTCCTCACATCCAATGTCTGCAGCAGAAAGACTAATGCCAACTTCTGGCTGTGGACGTGAAGGGGTGAAAGCTCTCTTCTATTCCTGCTGAATTTAAGACCTAAATACAATCTAGAAATCCTAACCTGTGAGAAAAGAAAATACCCATCCACGCTACTTCTGCTGTTCCAGCTACTTTCTTAAACTAATGCCATAACAAATGTTTTCCAGCATCACGAACAGCTGTGCGTCTCTGGTTTCGATCTCCTTCTAAACAGGAACCACGATGCAGTACACATTTTATAGCCACGCCATTATCACGACATGGCATCACTTTTCTCCGGATCCTCTCACTCACAACCGTACATCTCCATGCACACCACTGCCGCAAATCAGTTGTTGTTATCCCTTATTTTGCATGTGCCGGTCATTTATAGTTTCTCAATCATCTCTCTCAAACCAATCCTCCGATGCCCAAAGGTGGCGACCCTTTCGAACGTATGAACAAGATCATAACAAGCCTGCTATGCAGTTCAGTAACGTCATGGATAGTCAGTAGCAGCAGTCTGTACGAACTAGAATTGCAATATAAGTCGAGTATCAACAAGAGGTGGTCAAAAATACAGAATCCCACAGCCACCCAGGCACTGCCTGTCAACAACACTCAAGTAAGGAGTGTCTTGGAATATTTCCCAGATTCCTGGATGAGTGCAGCTCCAATAACACACAAGAAGCTTGTTAGTATTCGAGACAAAGCAATCCACCTGTTTGAGAAACACATTCATAGATTAGATTACTTACAGTGTGGTCAATTCTCCTGGCACACACATCTTTAGACTGTGGGAGGAAACCGGAGCACCCGGAGGAAACCCACGCAGACATGGGGAGAACGTGCAAACTCCACACAGACAGTCGCCTGAGGCGGGAAATGAACCCGGGTCTCTGGCGCTGTGAGGCAGCAGTGCTAACCACTGTGCCACCGTGCCGCCCATAAGCAACCATTCCCTACAGCACCAACGCTCAGTCTCAGCAAGAAATTCGCTAAATATCTTCAGATAACACATTGCAAAGCCACGACCACGGCTATATTGAATGATAAGAATGGCAGATCCATATGAATACCTCCACATGTAAGTTCCCCTTCAAGTCATGCACCATTCCAACATGGAAACATGTCACTGATCCTTCAGTGCTGGTAGAAAAGGCACTGCAACTGCCTCTGTAATGACACAGGTACGACACCACATGGACTGCAACTGCAGAAAAAGGCAACTCAGCACCATCTTCTGAAGGAGCAGCAAAAGAGGGCCAATTTATGTTGGTCCCAGCCAGTGGCAATCGCATCCGTGAAAAAATAAGATCAAATCATGCTACTCTGTTAGTGTTGATCTGTGTTGAGGACTATCAGCTCTTCACTTGTCTGGACAACGACATCCTTACACATCTTCAGCCAGGATAGGTGAGCACCTTGACTGAACGACTATGAAATCTGCAACATGGATCATTTTCACCTTGGCCAAAAAAACACCAGAAAGATTGAAAAGTCGGTCTTCAACATTTGTACGTACTTCGTTCAGCCCTGTGGTCAAATTTGCAACGTTGGTTTGTTGAAGGTTCATATCAGGAAGGTAGTCCAAACCTATCACAGGAGTGAAACTGGTGGCTGGAGATGTTGGAGATTACAGTCGTGGGTGTGGTGCTGGAAAAGGACAGCAAGTAAAGTAACATCTGAGGAGCAAGAGAATCGACGTTTCAGGCAAAAGCCCATCATCATGAATGAGGCTGGGAACCTCGCGGCTAGAGAGACAAATGGGAGGAGTTCAGTCTTTGGAGACGTTAGCTGAGAGTGCAATAGTGAATTGAGATGGGGGTCGTGGTGATATATTAGAGGGGAGGGTAGAGAGGATTGGTGAGAAGGAAGATGAACAGGTCGGCCGGTCATGAGGTGGCGCCGTGTTGGAAGCATGGATCTGTGCTAAGGAGTGGCCGGGAATGAGCAAACTTAGGGAATACATATTGATGCAGTGGGGTTGCAGGGTGCCAAGGCAGAAGATGAGGCGTTCTTCATCCATAAGTCAGGGGGTTAGAGTGTGCAAATTTTGGATTCCCAGGATGTGCATTTCCATGGCGGAGTTGGAGGGAGAGTTGAAATGTTTAACCACGGGGTGGTGGGGTTGGTTGTTATGGGTGCTGCAGAGGTGTTCTCTGAAGGGCTTTGCAATGAGGCATCTGTCTCGCCAATGCAGAGGAGACCGCATCTGGAGCAATAGGTAGATTAATTAACATGTGCAGAAGAGCGGGTGAAACTTTGATGGCTGCCAAAGACTCCTTTGGAACATGCACGGAGATGAGGGGAGAGGGTTGGGCGCCGTAGCAGGAGAAGGTGCCAGGAGGGGAGGATGGTTTGGGGCGTGGAAATAACGAGGGAATCGCGGAGGCCACTGTCTTTATAGAAAGCAGCAAAGGGTCGGGCGGGAAAAAAAGAAGTCTGTTGGTTGCATCCGTCTGTCGGGGGCAGAAATGATGGAGGATGATGCGATGGACACAGACTTTGGTCGGTTGTAAGTGGAGGACCAGGGGACTGTTTCCTTAGTGCAATAGGATGGTTGGTGTTTGAGGGCGGAGCTGCAGGAAGTGCATGAGATGCCCTGCAGGGCATCATCAACCATATCGGAGGGGAAATTGCCGTCTTTAAAGAAGGAGTGATACAGCTGGTGAAACCATACATTTAAAAAAAAGATACAAAATACGGAGTGAAGCACGAGAGAAAGAAAATAACAGAATATGGAATATTTTAACCTATCCAGAAACACAACCGAATATTTTGCAGCTTAATATCAAAGTTCCAAATTCCAGGAACATCCCCATAACATACCACATGGGCAAGAAGTTAAACTCAAACACAGGTCCTTACAGGAAAGCTGTCAGAGAGAATCAGCATTGAAATTCTTTTCACTGCAGCTTTTCTTTGGATTCCCAGCTAAAACCTAAACCAAAGCAGAAGCAGCCATGAACTTGAAGAATTATCTATTAACCTTTCATTGGAGAAGTGTTTGAAAAACATCTGAAAACGTTTTCCCTGGTGGTTGATTTCAGTAGTATCTGATAGCCATTAGCAAAGATACAAACCAAGCAAATTGGACCCTCTGTCTTTTAAACCCTCATGAAAAATGAAAACAAGGGAAAATGTAACTTTGCTCAAGGAGCAGCATCAGCAGATATTCGACAGGCACATCACACCCCTTGGTGGAAATGAAGTGCGTGTGGATGATTAAACAAACACTTTGGAAATTTCAACAGCGCAACTGGCAACTTGCATGAGGATTCAGTTTGGTATGCCACTGAACAACGATTGTTTGTCAGGTTAGGGCATGCATTTAACCTCAATTTACTTGAATGTCACCACAGGATACGGGGGTATTGTATATTCTCCACTTCTTTATCCCTGAAATTCTCTGTAGGTATTGAGATACACTCAGGTTCAGTAAAGTTTCTTGCACTAATTCCTCCTCCACCACTAATGGGATGCATTGACAACAAGGTTGAAAGGAGAAAAAGCAAGGCTTTCGTCGCTTTCTGTTGAGCTCTTCGTTACCAGTTGTGCTCACTGGAAGGCAGAAACGCTTTATTTTACTATCATTCATTATCGTTCTCTCCCATAACCCCACATCCACACTCTAACACAAGCGTGTTCATGCATAAATACACACACACACACACACACACACACACACACACACACACACACACACACACACACACACACACACACACACACACACACACACACAGAGGGCGAGTTCCAATACGAATCTTTTAAAGGGACAGTTCAGTCACGGAGATCTGCAATAAAGTAACTCAAAGGAAACGTGGATCTTCCTCAGTTGAGGCAGTGAGTTGAATGGTGTTCTGTGGGAACTCTGCTCTGAAGCAGAACATCCCCAGGATGGTGACGGACGAGGCCAATGCATTGTGTATAAAATATGATCCCGCGACAGGGATTATTAGAGCGAATACATTTCAAAGGGATCCTCAGAATTTCTGTGCTGCCCCTCTCCTGCTCATAAAAAAAGACGGCGATTCAGAAAGTAAAGAGAATCCAAAGGCATCATTTAATGCAGTAAGCATTATTCAACTTATCCTAAAATCACTGGAGCAATGGGCTCCGGTTTCAAGTGATATTTAAGTGCGTGAATGACAGACATTGCTGTCACCATAACTCAGAGAATTAAAGCGATCACGCTAAGTGGGGGTGGGGGGAGGGGGTCGGAGGTTTGGCACATTCTGTGTTGCACCACACATTATTTGGTGCAGCATTGGTCACGATTCTAACACGCAAATATTTTGGTTTATTATCCGCCGTTGGTTGTGACAGATCAACATCGTCCTGAGGGATAGGACTGCTCAATGGATTTTTGGAGGTGAGTAATGTACTGTGCACCCGGTGTTTTCTGCCTGATGTAGATTAGGTCCTAAGACCTCGCCAGTGCTCGTGATCTGGTCTGCAGAGTATAACTAGTGTTTTCTGTCCAACGTATGTTTGGACCTGAAAAGTTCGCAGTACTCCCAGTGTGGTCTGCAAAATGTCGATGGGTACTGGAGGAATGCAAAATGTTCCCATTGTGGTCTGTCCAATGTCGATTAGGACGTGCGGATTACGCACTGCTCCCAGTGTAACTTGTTCAAAGTAGGGTTGGAACTCAGGATTGCACAGTGCTCACAGTATGGTTTACTCCATCTACATTGGTGCATGACGATTACACAGTGTGGTCTGCTCAATGTCAATCGGGCCTTGAGGATTACACAGTGCTCCCAGTGTGATATGTCCAAGGCAGATAGGGACCGAAGAATCATACACTGCTCCCAGTATGCTCTTCGAAATGTAGTTGGGGAACTCAGGATTACACAGTGCTCCCATTGTGGCCAGTCCAATATAGACTGTGACGTAATGTTTTCAAGTATCCCTGCTCAAATTATGTATGGACCTCATTATTGCATCGTGCTCACAGTATGATTTGCTCAATATAGATTGGTGCGTGACGATTACATACATCTCCAAGTTTGGTCTGTCTAATGTATATTAAGACCCGAGGAGTGCACACTGGTCCCAGTGTGGTCTGTCCAATGTGGATTGGGATGTGGGGATTTCGCACTGCTCCCAGTGTAGCTTGCTGGGTTTACACAGTGTTGTGGTTTACACTGACCTCAGGCTCATTGAGTTTGGCCCTACGTTTAAAGAGTTAAAGGGACAGTTCAATCACCAAGAACAGCAGTAACGGGGAGAAAGGACTAAACGTGAGCTCCCACTCTGCTCTTTAATAATATCACTCTCGTAGCTGAGCTTCATACAGGAATGAGTCAGATATCAGGCAGAATTGTGGCTTGATCCACTTCATGTTGTTTGTGTTCAATGTAACATGACATTTTTTACTAATGCATCAGCATTCCGTGCTGCTATGTCGCATTGAGCAATAACGTTCACAGGTGTGAAGTGATTAATGTATTTAAATACACAGGAACTTCAGCCATTCAGCGCAAAATGTTACTGTCAGTTCTTTGCGGGAGAACTGAAAGAGCTAGCAGAAGAATGATTGGCCAAATATTCACCTTAATTAAAATAAACAAAACGTAAATATCCAATGTGAAAGTTTATTGTGAACTTTCACCACGGCAATTTGTAAACAGTTAGGTTCCTCTGTTCACTGAGAAGTAACTGATTGACAGAAGATCTTAATCTTTTACCTTCATCGCTGCCTCTCTCTCTCTGCAATCATTGTAAGATTTACTATCATCAATTTTCTTATTTATCTTGAACAGAGTATAACCAAGAATATGCCACAACCGGTCCTCTCTTCTTCAGACCCACACTTCCATGTACCGATGACATTACACTTCTTGTTGTCGGGAGGGTGGTGTTTTGGGAGTGGTGGGTGTGGTGTGGTGTGTCAAACATCTGCCACTGTGAGTCGCTAAAGCTATTTACCATATTCTTCTCCTTCAATATGTGGCCTGTTTACTTTCAATATTTTCGCTTTTCTTAGACCTTACTCTGAGCTGCCCAATACCTTACTATTTTCTGAGGCAGCATTATCAGCCCCATAATTATCCAATGCATTTTGTTTACCTCGGAATTTTAGTCCTGGACCCCATGCTATGACCAGGCCATTGAAATATACAGCAGAGTGGTCGGAACACGTCAGCTCTCCAGTCAATCTGGCAGCATATCTATCGAGGTGTTTTCACTGGGAGTTGTTCAGCTCACGTCAGTCGCATTGCTGTTGTGATTACCCCTTCATTCCAAAGCACTCCATTGTACTCTACCGTTCTTAGCACACATTACTTCTCTTTATACTTCTTCCTCAAATGTAACCATGACCCCTATCCAATATTCCCTGTTATGTTATGAAAAAAGCTGAAACACATTCATTCTTGTCACGACATGGCAGACGTGCCTGAGACATTCGATCATCAGTTCAACATGTGTAGAACTTCTTTGAGAGGAGATGTGCTACATAAGACAGTGATGAGTCACATACCCTCGAATCAATTAAGAATCCTTTGGATGAGAGCTTAACATGCGGGGACACAATAGGATGTTCCCCAAATGCAGGTTAAATGGATTAATATAGTTTTTTTGTTTGTTGGCTTAGATATGTTGGGCAAACTGTGTCCATGTTGTATGCAAAACAGAATGATATGCTTTAGATTAGATTACTTACAGTGTGGAAACAGGCCCTTCGGCGCCAGAAGTCCACACTGACACGCCGAAGCGCAATCCACCCATACCCCTACATATACCCCTTACCTAACACTACGGGCAATTCAGCATGGCCAATCCACCTGACCTGCACATCTTTGGACTGTGGGAGGAAACCGGTGCACCCAGAGGAAACCCACGCAGACACGGGGAAAACGTGCAAACTCCACCCAGTCAGCCACCTGAGGCGGGGATTGAACCCAGGTCCCTGGCGCTGTGATGCAGCAGTGCTAACCACTGTGCCACCGTGCCGCCCTAATTCATTTGACTAAGAAGAGTCTGTCACCTTCCACTCTCTGTCTCGATGGTTACGCTGGATGGACTGCACACACATGGCTTATGTCTCCAATTATCTGCTGAAGTGTTGCAGTTCTGCAAAACCCCCTCTGACATAAATCCATGTAAAACAAATGGGAAGGTTTTTTAGAGTAATACTGTTCGTTGTGTTTTGGTCAAAACCTTGTTTATAAATCCAAGAATGTGGAAACAACCACTTCAAATTAATAAGTCCATTCCGTCCGTCCAAGCATCACCCCGCCTGGGCACCTTCCCCAACTGCTCCACATTTGGCTGAATGATCATTTAACATGGCCAATTCATCTCATATGCACATCTTTGACTTGTGGGAAGATTTCAGAGACGTAAAGGCGGAGGAAGAACGCACAAACTCTACACATGCAGTCAACCGACACTGGAATCGAACACAGAACCGGAGCTTTGCAAGGCTGCAGTGGCAACCACTCAGCGACCATGCTGCTCTCTCTGACAGAATGTTCTCCTGCCACTCCGAGTACTAAGAATTTGGTTTTGAAAGATATGGGTTGAACCTGTTTGTTCAGAGTCTGTGATTAATATCAATCTCTAGGGATCCTCGCTGTGTCGCTGGAGAGTTATCCTGTATTCTTCATAAGGGAGATTTTCTAAATTGTGATCTAATCTTTTCGGAGAGTAGCTTCACGTCTGTCATGAACAAGGTTCGGAGTCTCTGACAAAGGGCGACGAGCAACCACAATTCGAGAAGGACACACTGGACTATTACAGCGATGGAACGGAATCCGTATGCAGAAGACGAAAGATTCTCAAAGTTTAACTCGAAACTTTCTTCCCATTTTGACTATTACATTAAAAATCAACATTGGATGCCAGTATACATTCGAGTACGACATGTACTCCTGCGCTTTGAGCATATTTACTATCCCTTCCTTGCTGCTGTTGGTGTCGTTGGTAAGTATTTCTATCAAGTGAATTTAGTCCATGAACCGGAGTTGAGGGGAAGTTTGTCAATAACGAGAGATCGAGCACTATAAATGTTTACATTGAATGTTAGCTAACGTTAATGGGTTTGGTTGACGGGATAACTGCTTTACTATGCAACAGAACACGAAAAGCGTTGGTACAATTCCCAGATCTAATGGTTCGTCCAGCTCCCACCCCTTACCACCCCCTCCACCCCACCACCACCACCTTACACCTTGCAATTGAAATCCATTGAATGCCAGCATGAGTTTCAGCACGGCTATCACACCTCCTTTCTGGATGTCGATAATGTGCTGATAACCAATGTCATTATACTTCCGATCTCTGTCACTTTTTTGAAAAATACTTCTCCAAATTCACTTCCAATGACTCACTTTCCATGCGCCCGCTATCCTTGTCCTTCCAGAAAGATTTGGAAGGTGCAGTCTGAGGACCTTGGATGAAGTTGTGCAGTACATTCTGTAGATTATACGTAGTTCTGCTACTAAGCGTTGGCAGAGGATGTTTACAGATGTGGTGCCAACTAAGCTGTTTGACTTGTTCTGCATGGAGTCAGGTTGTTGAGTGTTGTTGGAGCTCCAGTCATCCTGTTACGTGAGGAGTATTCCATCATAGATGTGATTAGTGCATTGTCGATAGCAGACTAGTTTTGAGGATGTCGGGAGTTGAGTGACTTGTTGTAACATTCCAACGTTTTGTACCTCATCTATTCAGATCAGTGTGAATGATAATTCAAACTCTCGGTTGAGATTGCTCACTCTCTTGGCGGAGCAGAAAAGGGGTGTTTGGCTCTTTGCAGTCGCGGTTAAGTATTTTTTACGTTTTAAAGTTAAAAGTTTTTTTAAAAGTGGAGAGCAGACCCGGAAGCTGGTGTAACGCAAGATTACCTGGCTAGGTTTTCCCAATACAGGGGTAGTGCATCCCACCCGCCCTTCCCCTCTAAACTAATAATAAGACACGTTGAGGTAAGCAAGTAAGTGCTACATTTTGATTGTTTTATTCTTTAGAACTACTTTTTTTAAAGGTTACTTTTATAGAGATGGCAGTGAAGGCAGTGCAATGTTCCTCTTGCAACATGTTTGAGGTGAGGGATGTCATATTCGTCCCTGCTGATTACACGTGCGGGAATTGCACCCATCTCCAGCTCCTCCAAGACCGTGTTAGGGAACTGGAGATGGAGTTGGAAGAACTTGGGATCATTCGGGAGGCAGAAGGGGTCATAGATTGGAGCTTTAGGGAAGTAGTAACTCCAAAGATTGCAGATAGATGGGTGACAGTGAGGGGGTCTGGGAGGAAGCTGCCAGTGCAGGGACCCACTGCGGTCGTTCCCCTCAAGAACACCGTTTTGGATACTTGTGGTGGGGGGGCACTTAGCAGGGGTAAGCAATGGGGTTAAGGCATCTGGCACAGAGCATGTCCCCTTTGGTCAGAAGGGAAGGGTGGAGAAGAGCAGAGCAATAGTTATTGGGGGCTCGAGAGAGACTCACGATTGGTATATTGCCTCCCAGGAGAAAGCGTAAGTGAAGTCTCTGATGGTGTTTTCTGGGTCCTTAAGGGGGAGGGGGAGCAGCCCGAAGTCATGGTCGACATTGGCACCAACGAGATAGATAGGAAGAGGGATGAGGATGTTAGGCAGGCTTTCAGGGAGCTAGGTTGGAAGCTCAGAGGTAGAACAAACAGAATTGTTGTCTCTGGTTTGTTACCCGTGCCACGTGATAGAGAATCGAGGAATAGGGAGAGAGAACAGTTAAATGAGTGGCTACAGGGTTGGTGCAGGAGGGACGGATTCCGGTATTTGGATAACTGGGGTTCTTTCTGGGGAAGGTGGGACCTCTATAAACAGGATGGTCTACAACTGAACCTAAGGGGCACCAGTATCCTTGGGGGGAGGTTTGGTAGTGCTCTTTGGGGGATTTAAACTAACTCTGCAGGGGCATGGGAACCGAGACTGCAGCTTTAGGGTGCAGGAACTTGAGTGTAGGAAGGTTAGTTAAATAGCATCAATCTCGAAGGAGGGTGATTGTAAACAGGAAGGTGGCTTGAAGTGTGTATACGTCAATGCGAAAAGTATGCGAAATAAGGTCGGTGAACTTGCAACGTGGGTTGGTAACTGGAAATTCGATGTTGTGGCTATAATGGAGACATGGGTAAAACAGGGACAGGAATGGCTGTTGCAAGTTCCAGGGTTTAAATGTTTTAGTAGGGTCAGAGATGGAGGTAAAAGCGGGGGAGGTGTAGCATTGCTTGCCAAGGAGAGTATTACAGCAGTGGAAAAGGCGATGGATGAAGACTCGCAATCTGAGGTAGTTTGCGCTGAGGTTAGAAATAGGAAAGGTGAGGTCACTCTGTTAGGAATTTTCTACAGGCCTCCGAAATATCCTAGCTCTGTAGAAGAAAGGATTGCGAGGATGATTCAGGAGAAGACTGAAAGTAATAGGGTGGTTGTTATGGGGGACTTTAACTTTCCAGATATTGACTGGGAAAGCTATAGCTCGAGTACTTTAGATGGGTCAGTGTTTGTCCAATGTGTGCAGGAGTGTTTCCTGACACAATATGTAGACAGGCCAACAAGAGGTGAGGCCATACTGGATTTGTTTCTGCGTCACGAACCAGGCCAGCTGTTAGAATTGTAGGTAGGTGAGAACTTTGGGGACAGTGAACACAATTCGGTGACTTTTACTCTAGTGATGGAGAGGGATAAGTGTGCACTGCAGGGCAAGAGGTATAGCTGGGGGCAGGGAAATTATGGTGCGGTGAGGCATGACTAAGGATGCGTGGTTGGAAAAGTAGGCTTGAAGGGAAGGGCACAATGGATATGTGGAGCTTGTTCAAGGAGCAGCTATTGAGTGTCCTTGATAAGTATGTACCTGTCAGGCAGGGAGGAAAGGGTCGTGTGAGGGAACCGTAGTTTAATAAGGAATTGGAATCCCTTTTAAAGGGAAGAGGGTGGCCTATGTAAAGATGAGGCATGAAGGTTCAATTGGGGCGATTGAGAGTTATAAGGTAGCCAGGAAGGATCTAAAGCGAGAGCTAAGAGCAGCAAGGCGGGGACATGAAGAGTCCTTTGTTGGTAGGATTAGGGAAAAACCAAAGGCTTTCTTTAGGTATGTCAGGAATAAAATAATGACTAGGGTAGGAATAGGTCCAGTCAAGGATAATAGTGGGAAGTTGCGCGTGGAGGCTGAAGAGATTGGAGAGACACTGAATGAATACTTTTCGTCAGTATTCACTCAGTAACAGGACATTAGATTAGATTACTTACAGTGTGGAAACAGGCCCTTCGGCCCAACAAGTTTACACCGACCCGCCGAAGCGCATCCCACCCATACCCCTACATTTACCCCTTACCTAACACTACGGGCAATTTAGCATGGCCAATTCACCTGATCCGCACATCTTTGGACTGTGGGAGGAAACCAGAGCACCCGGAGGAAACCCACGCAGACACGAGGAGAACGTGCAAACTCCGCGCAGTCTGTCGCCTGAGTCGAGAATTGAGCCCGGGTCTCAGGCGCTGTGAGGCAGCAGTGCTAACCACTGTAACACCGTGCCGCCCTCATTGCGACTGATGTGAATATTGAGTCACAATTAATTAGAATGGATGACTTTAGGTATGTCGGGAAGAGGCGTTAGAAATTCTGGAAAGGGTGAAAATAGGTACGTCCCCTGGGCCTGATGGCATTTATCCCAGGATTCTCTGGGAAGCAAAGGAGTAGATTGCAACGCCATTGGCCTTGATTTTTATGTCCTCGTTGTCTACAGGAATTGTGCCAGAAAATTGGAGGGTAGCAAATGTGATTACCTTGTTCAAGAAGGGGAGTAGGGATAACCCTAGTGACTATAGGCCGGTAAGTCTCACTTCTGTTGTGGGTAAAGTCTTAGAGAGAATTGTAAGAGATAGGCTTGGATTTATGAACATCTGGTTAGGAATAATGTGATCAAGGATAGTCAGCATGGTTTTGTGAAGGGCAGGTCGTGCCTCAGAAACCTTATTGAATTCATTGAGAAGGTGACTAAAGAGGTGGACGAGGATAAATCGGTAGATGTGGTGTATATGCATTTTATTAAGGAGTCTGATAAGGTTCCCCATGATAGGCTATTGCAAAAAATACGGAGGTATGGCATTGAGGGTGAGTTGGAGGTTTGGATTAGGAATTGGCTGGCTGGAAGAAAACAGAGGGGAGTAGTTGATGGTGAAGTTTCATCTTGGCGTGCAGTTACTAGCGGTGTTCCGCAAGGATCTGTTTTGGGACCATTGCCGTTTGTCATTTTTATAGATGACCTGGAAGAGGGGCTAGAAGGTTGGGTGAGCAAGTTTGCATATGATGCGAAAGTCGGTGGAGTTGTTGACAGTGAGGAAGGATGTGGCAGGTTACATCGGGATACAGATAAGCTGCAGAGCTGGGCAGAAAGGTGGCAAATGGAGTTCAATGTAGCTAATTGTGAAGTGATTCACTTTGGTAAGAGTAACAAGAACATGGAGTACTAGGCTAATGGTCGGATAATTGGTAGTGTGGATGAGCGGAGGGATCTTAGTGTCCATGTACACAGATCTCTGGAAGTTGCCACCCATGTAAATAGCGCTGTGAAGAAGGCATATGGCGTACTGGCTTTTATTGGTAGAGGAATTGAGTTCCGGAGTCCTGAGGTCATGCTGCAGTTGTATAGGACTGTGGTGCGGCCGCATCTGGAGTATTGTGTGCAGTTTTGGTCGCCATACTATAAGAAGGATGTGGAGGCACTGGAACAGGTGCAGAGGAGGTTTACCAGGATGTTGCCAGCTGTGGTAAGAAGATAGTCTGAGGAAAGGCTGAGGCACTTGGAACTGTTTTCATTGGAGAAAAGAAGGTTTAGGGGTGACTTGATAGAGAGGTGTACAAGATGATTAGGGGTTTTGGTAAGGTTGACAATGAGAACCTTTTTCCACGTATGGAGTCAGATATTACGAGGGAGCATAGCTTTAAATTAAGGGGAGGTAGGTATAGGACAGATGTTAGGGGTAGATTCCTTACTAAGCGAGTCTTGAGTTCATGGAATACCCTGCCAGTAGCAGTGGTGGACTCTCCCTCTTTATGGGCATTTAAACGGGCATTGGATAGGCATATGGATGGTAGTGGGCTAGTGTAGGTTAGGTGGGCTTGGGTCGGCTCAACATCGAGGGCCAAAGGGCCTGTCCTGCGCTGTATGTTTTCCACGTTCCATTTTTATGATTCTGTGTTCAATATAATCTTTGCAGTCAGCCAAAAGTACGTACAATGAATGTATCAATGAAGGAATGCAGTCACTGTATCGAAAATGTCACTTGTAAGTCTTTCATTCATCTGTCTTCACTCCAAAATTGCAGAATCCGTGTCAAGCAAGAGAGAGAGAAAAAAACACATTCAATGATGCAATGTTAGACTGTGACATAACCAACAAACGTCCCTTATCTCCATCCCGTAATTCCTATTCTTCTGAATTCTAGCGATAATCTAGAACATCCTTCCTGCTTTCACTTTCTCGAGTCGTGTTTTGAATTCAGAATGGCCCTTCTCCAGGAGAACATATTTGAAAAGAGGGAAAGAGTAAATAATTTGGGGCCCACTATGACTTAAATATACACAAGTATTTCCACGCTCATAATGCTCCATTGGTAGTATCTGACAGACAGACAACACTGTGAAAGAAATCTTCGATCCTCATCTCTTTCTTAAATGTCTCCCTCTTAGTAATCGAGTCTATTTATAGTGGTGCTTGAAAAGAACAGCAGGTTAGGCAGCATCCGTGGAGCAGGAAAATCGATGTTTCAGGCAAAAGTCCTTCATCCCTCTTAGCAATGACTGTGCTCCTTTTCTGCTGTGAAATGGAATGCGTGATCTTCAACTGATGTATAACTCGAGGTTTTGTTTTGTTTCTCACAGTTAACGTATTGGCGATTGCAATCCTGTCTCGAGATAAGTGTGGTGTATCCAAATGTGTGTCCCTGTATCTGGTGGCCATGTCAGTGGCGGATCTACTGGTCAATATCTTTGACCTGATACTGAGGCACATTCCAATTGTTTATAAGATAAATTTTCAGTTCGTGAAATCCATCCCTGTATGCAATATCCATGCCATTCTTGTGAATGGAGTCACAGACTGTTCTGTGTGGTATTTTGTTGCTTTCACAGTTGATCGATTTGTGGCCATTCGCCACCAGAAACTGAAACGTAAATATTGCAATGTGAAAATTGCATTTGTGATATTGGGAACAGTGACAACACTGAGCTTTTCAAAGAATATGTTTTGGTATTTTATGTTAACTGGTCATTATTTGTTCCAGAATATTCCTTGGTTTTGTGAGCTGAGATGGAATGTTGCAATGTCTCAGTTCTGGGCTGCAGTCGAAATCATTCATTACCTTCTTACTCCTTGTTTGGCAATTCTTTTAACTGTGCTGTTTAATGCTTTATGTGTTAGACATGTCCTAATGGCCAACAGTGCCCGCATGAGATTCCAGACTCTGAGAAAGGGGAAGAATGCCACAGATGCAAAAATACAAAGTCGAAGAAAATCCATGATTTTACTTTTTCTCATTTCCATCAACTTTGTTCTGTCATGGGCCGTCATTACGCTCTATGTAATATCAAGAAGAGTTTGGCGGATCATGAAGACGGGAATTTTCCTACATTATTTTGTACAGGAAATTGGATACATCTGCCAACTGACGAGTTGCTGCACAAATATATGTATTTACACTGTGACATTGAACAAGTTCAGGGATCAGATGAAGACTGTGTTGAATCATCCAATTAAACTTATTAAAATTGTTTAAACAATGTAAAACAGTTTTTTATAAAGATATATGTCAAGGATCGTGACCAAAATCCTACCATTGCCCTGTCCACCAGTTATATTGTTCACATATTTGAGGAGACCACACTTAGCTCGTGACAGAATTTCAACGGTCGAAATGTTAAGTTGAGAAAGGAAACAAAACCTGGAAGTTAAACATCATTTGAAGATGACACATTCCACTTGACACGACCAATGCAGGATCATTGCAATTCATATTCCCATACAGCCAAAAACAGAGGCTGAAACAGTCAAGGAACATGCATCAGCATTTGATAAAAAGAAACAGTTTGTCTGTCTGCTCTTCTCCCGAGAGTCATCGAAGCACACATAGTGGTATCATTCTGCTCTCTTCTCGAGATCAGTGATGCGTACAGAGTGGGGTCAGGTTGATCTCCCTCCAGATCTGTCGCACGTACATATTAGGGAGGCTTTTCTTTCACAGGTGTCAGTGATACACATCCATTGAGGTCAGTCTGCTGTCTCCCCAACGTCAGTGATACACACAGTCGGCTCAGACTGCCTTCGCCACAGGGTCGGCGATACATTTGTGGTGCTTTAGATCTTTTCTCGCTCACATTTTACTGATAAACACGCACATTGCAGTCTCTGTCGGGATCAGGGAATGTGGGTCGCCTTGGTCTTATTCCCATGAAGTGTCGGAAGCAGATGTATAATCTTATCGATGCTGACTAAAACTTGTGGGGAATCCGCATGCTGAATAGCATCATGCACAGGACCAGGCTCTCTTAAAGTATGTTAAGAAGGCAGTCCACACTCCAAATATTCTTACTGTAAATGCAGATGGGAATGGTTATTCCAGATGTGATGCAATTAGACAAACAACTTTGTTTGTAGAATTAAAAAGCAGTCTATTTCAGCTACAGTTGAAATGCAAACAAAAATAGAATTTAGAATTACTTAATTATTTGGATGCCCAACTGATGCAATTTGCATATTGGCTGGGGACATTTCCAATTAGTGAAACATTCCATACACATAAGTTTTGGCAAAAGGTGATTTGAAACACATGTTTTATAGGCAGGAGAGCTTCAGAGAGAGATGCCAATTGAAGCTTGGAATCGTTCTCTGAATGGAAGCAGAATCCCACTGTTACTCCTAATAGAAACGGAAAAAAATTGAAGTGAGAGAAATAGCCACTCCTCTGCCATTGTTATACTCCGTTCTTTCGCAGATATTTCTACACCTCTGCATTTATGAACTCTCTTGAAACAAGCTCAGAGATAAAATGATCTTGTTAAATAGATCGTCGCAAGAGCCAAGATATTTCCAGAGTATAGTGCAATCTAAAGTTGTGGGCATAGTTTTAAGTTTGAAGGGTCCTGAGGGCAACTTCATCTCACAGAGTACGGTGTGTTCAGTGAATGAGGTGCTGGAGGAAATGTACTAGGCCTGTGCAATTACAGTGTGTAAAAGACCGGAAAGGCTGATAGTGATATAGGCCAAATGGAAACGAATGTGACTAGTTTAATTTGGATTCTTTCTTTCCTCATGGAAGTGTTGGACACAAGGAATTGTTTCCATTCTGTATGTTGCTATGACTCTGCGATATACAGAGACTGAGGCAGGGCGTGTTGGTACTGATAGAGATTTGGGCATTCAGCTTTGGGGCTGACAGGGGCTGGGACAATGAACTCTTGTACTGACAACGATGGAGGTAGTGATTTCTGGGATTGACTTTCGGCTAGGACAATGAGATCTGGGACTGACAGAAACTGGAACAGTGATCTCTGGGAGTAACGAAAACCGAATCTCATAATGCAGGACGCCGGTGAGCCGGATATAGCGATGGTTCCCACGTTCCACACTGAGTTTTACAGTCTTCATTTGTTCGATAGCTAAAATTTAATCGTGCTTTCTACATGTAATATTAAAACAGTGTCCAGGTCTTTTGATGTTCAATGTTGCACTGACCTGTGGGACTACCATGTCATTAACTCACATCAACTGCGTTTATCATTCAGAATTTCGTTCCATCTCGCCATGAAAGTCTGTCCTTTGTTAAATCTCACAATGACAATTTAATAGGCTGAGACTGAATAAATTGTTTGCATCAAAACTGTCTCCTCTGTCTGTCTCACTTTATGCTTCATTATGCTGTCTTCCACTATGATCGCCTGACACAGATGCTATTAATGATAGTATACCTGATACACTGTGACACTTGGTCTCAAGGGGAAAGGGCAGTGCATCTAAACCAGCATGACATTTGGTCCCGGGGCGAAGAGCAGTGTATTGAATGCATTGTATGCCTGAGTTCTGGGGGTGCGGGGGTGGGGTTTGGGGTGGGGTGTGCAGAACAGTGTACCTCACCGTGAATATTGTTACCTATTGGCTAATGCGAAGCAGATGTTGATATGGAATACGGGAATGGGACACTTGATAGATTTTATAAGGCTCAGCCTGATTATTGAATGAGGCCTCCTCCATCGTGGAACTGTTAAAAGTAAGCTCTCAAAGGCAGTGCTCTTTGGAGTCTGCTTTTCCCCATTTCTATTGTTCCTACGAGGAGCTAAAACTCACTCACTTTTATATGAGACACAGTAGGAACCCTGCAATTTCTCCATCTCAAGTCTTGCACTGAATTTCTCATTTTCTGCACATGTATGAGTTTCTATTCCATGCAGGGAAATGCAGGCCTTAGACGCCATTTCCATTCAGTACAATATTAAATATTTATCAAGGTCTGGAAATTTTCGATCCCATGTGGGAAATAATGTTCTTCGACCTCAAATTGGGACAAGCAATAAATTTAACAATTTTCCACCACTGTGAAAGTTTTGGCATCATACATGTGGTTGCTGGATTTTCCTTTTGATTAGGAGCTAAATCTTTCTCACATTGACAAGACACAGCAAAAACCTTGCGATTTCTCCATCTCAGCTGTAGCACGAAATTTATCATTTTTACTTCATGTGTGAGTGTTCTCGACCATGCAAGAAATGTCGGCCACAGGCTCCAACTCCACACAGCACTTTATTTACAAATTTCACGAGGTGTGGGTATTCTCGATAACAATGCAGGCAAAATTATCCTAGAACGAAAACATGGGTTGATCGTCAAAATTAACAATTTCCACCAATGCAAGTGTTTTGCAGTGTCATGCAACAAACATAGACCAGGCTCCATCTCATGTCTTGCGTTTTCTGCTCTTCCACCAGTTCTGGGACAGATGGACCCAGATGCATGAACATACAAGACAGAAAAGTCTTAAGCTATCTTTTGACGTAATACTCACGAGATTGCCAATCTCATCCTTTTCCACAGGCATTAAAAAAACTGTATGCACGGAAATGAAAAATCTGTCTTCGGCTCTGAAGTGTACTGAGATGTCACAGACCAAGGTGCCTCATCTGTCAGCTTGACTGTTTTTTCCATCTGGTAGTTACCAAAACCAACAAGACAGGATAATGGAAATCCAGTCTTCATTTGCAGCAATGTTAGTCAACCATATGGAATGATGCGGCAACCACGACCATCGAACTCACTGGTAAATATATCTGCACATAAAGCAGTGAGTTCCAGTATCCATTGTTGGGCCTATTCCTAAGCCATTCGCACACTGAGTGATTTGGGACGAATTGAGACACACAGAGGAGTGAATTTAGACTGAGTATCCTGATCTTGGCTCGCGTGCTTCCACTGATCAAGGGGTTTTGAATCCAACAGAAGTGAAGGCTGAACCTTGGGCCTAATGCTTAGTTGTCCAATCTTAATTCCATTGTCAGATTTGTTGAGTGAATATCCCCACCGCCAAACGTACACACATAGACGATGGAAACTTAAGATCAGTCTGCATCTTGGCCCTAGTGAGCCAAAGTCACTCGAAGTGATGCTTTGAATAAATAGCTCCCCTCTTCCACCCTGGCCACGATGCACCTTTGCATCTCAGACATAATGATGAGTTCATCAACACACAAACTTCACTCTCAATGATGAATACCACACTCTCTGAACCTACTATCTCGAAAAAGCAGAGATATCAAGGACCAGGATGAATGATAGCCTGCAGCTCGTAAGCCAGTAAAATTTTGATTGCTAGTAGTGGATTTAATGCAGGGAAATATAATGCCAAGATGCAAAACTGGCCGAGTGCTGACTGAGCCAGTCTGACTGGCACTTCATCACTGATCGAGCTGGTCCGGGTTGGGATCCAAAGACTCAGATTCATTTTGTACTCCCTGACCAAACAAGTGCATCGGACTGACTGAAACATATGGACCCATTCTCCTGTTGGATCACGACTTCTCCATGATTCAATGCAGTCTCCCCAGTGGCTAACGCCCATTCTGATTCCCTTCCCACAGATCAACAAGCATGGTTCATTCAATACCCCTTCAGCGCTCCTGGAGGCCTGCACTGCCCCTCCCAAGAACGAAGACGGTAATTACGAGTCCGTTCGCCCCCTTTGCCAGTGGCAACCCAACAGTTGCTTCTTGGCTACAGTTCTGGGCGACATCCAGAGAGAGCAACAGATGCTGAATTAGATCCAGTGCCTCCTTCAACAGCAGGTCACCTTCACCTGTCTCCAGGATTTGGATGCGTTAGCGAGGAGGAGTGCATTTGCAGGCCCAGGAGCCCTCTGATTTATCCTCCGGCATGGGGCACTTGAGGCCATGGTCAAGCACTAGTACATCTTCACTCACTAAATCCACTGGGCGGGCAGAGCGTTCATGGATCTCGAAAGGCTGAAAAAAACGGTTGATCGTCAGCGATATAGCAGAAGCTTAGTTCCCCCTCCGAGGTAAAAAAAAATTATTAATGAGGCTACTGACCCACTGCAGAAGCCTGTGCTTTCCATAAATGACGAGTCCACGCCTGCCAATTTTATAGAAATCCTGACTAAGGTTTGTTCGTCGCCTGCTCAACGTTACACATTGCACCACAATGTTAAGGATTCGTTTCTCAGTCCAGACAAGGAAAATCGGTACTGGATAGACGAAACCACAGCAGAGCAGTGGAGCAGGGAAACGTCCCGGAAACGGTTGCTCCAAAACCAAGCTATGCAGGCCATCTCAAATGGGGCCAACCAGCATTGCATCTTTGGGAAGTCACTCGAAAGCTTCAAAAGAAAGGTGAATGCCTTGCTTATTTTTTTCGCTTCTATTAAGGACACAAAATTGAACAAGAAGAGTACAGCACAATACAGACCGTTCACCATTGATGTTGTGCTGGCAAAAAGGTTTACTCAATGTTCTAGAACTTAAATTGACTCGACGCAAATGCTAACAAGAGCAAAGAATATGTTTTATTGTAACCACTGCAGCGGGAATCAATGCGTTTGACAAAACGTGTCATGTCACGGCTCTTAAGAGATTTCATGTATTATTTTTATTCTATACTTCACTTACGCTTATCATACGCTCGAGGACAAGGGCTGAGAACGTTCGAGCTCCCTTCCAGTTATGCAGTTGTTTTTCTCATTTCTTTGCTGTTGATATAATTGCTTTCTCCCCTTATGTCTTCCCTGACTGTGCTGAATTCGACTACTTGCAAGACTTGCAAGGCCACGTTGTCTGCTTGCAAAACACAGCGAAGTCAGGCAGCCTACCGACATATTTAGCAAAGAATTAGATTTATCAAAGTATTCTCTTTCAGATTTAGCAATAAATGTTAATTTTGTTAATTTTACACCATATTTTCCCCTTTTTTTGTCATTTTCTGACAACAAGGACAAAAGAACAGGACCAGATTTATTTATATATATATATATACATACACACACACACACACACACACACACACACACACACACACACACACACACACACACACACACACACACACACACACACACACACACACACACACACACACACACACACACACATCCAGATAGCTATATATTTGTGACCTTAACAACTGTCTGTGTTGGAAGGAAAACATGAAACGGCTTCGGCTTCCAGCTTTTCCTCTTGACCGTTCTCACCATTATCCAATGTCAAGGTTCTAGATCATGCAGCTTCCTTTCTGCTGGTGGTGGTAGTGTTGCTTTCACTTGATTCTCTATTTGGGAGGAAAGTTTCGAGAGGTTAATAAAGTTACACACCATCTCATCCTTACAGTAGTCTGTTGTCTGTCTTACCTTAGGTCTTGGGCCAATTCTTGCATTGGGTGGTCGAGCTAAAAAAAATCTCAAACGGGCTAAGATTGGCTCTTCCTCTCCTCCTATATCTCATATCCATTAGCCCAATCGGAAGTGCCTTTGTTCATGTCACCCCTAGTTCCCCACAACATATGGCCAATTTATTTTTTGGGTAGCATTTTGTTTTTCAACTGTGCTACCACTCGCTGGGTGGTAGGCACAGTGTTGTCTCATATTTATTCTCAAGAAGTCATTGACCTGCTGTAGAGCATTATTGATAATTGGTGTCTTATTGTCACTACTAAGCCTTTCAGGGATGCCACTATTCGGAATTATTTCAGTTAGCGAAGCGTGGGCTACTGCACTGGCATTCTGTTTAGACATGGGAACGCTTGCACCCATTTGGAAAACATATCTACTATTGCCAGTCAATACATTTTTTTCCCCATCACTGGGAGTTGGTTCAATAAAATACATCTGTAAATGTTCAAAGGGTGTTTCGGGTTGGGGTGTGCAGCCTGACTCACCTGTATTCCCCCGCCGCCCACATTATTAGTAGCACAGATAAGACATCATTTACAATAATTCTGGAAGTAATGAATAGTGTACCAATGTGCCAAAACACTATCTTAACTTGTGTCAGTTTGGCATAGAATGGGAATAATGTTGGTGGTTGGCAAGTTTTACCATTGGAGCCACACCATACCCCTTCCCATACGCTGCACCAGACCCTTGTACACTCATACTGCTCTTTCAGCGTCGCCTGCGAATGTAAATCCCCCACGTCCGCTGTTGGGTTACATATTTTTGTCATACACAAGTCAAGCTGATCATTTGGTGGCTGCTGGGTTGCCATCCTTGCTAATGAGGTAACATCAATCACTGCAGATTCTGGAAACCAGATTCTAGATCAGTGGTGCTGGAAGAGCACAGCAGTTCAGGCAGCATCCAAAGTGCAGCGAAATCGACGTTTCGGGCAAATGCCCTTCAGAATCTGTTGAAGGGCTTTTGCCTGAAACATCGATTTCGCGCACTTTGGATGCTGCCTGAACTGCTGTGCTCTTCCAGCACCACTGATCTAGTCCTTGCTAATGAGAATGCCCTTGCATTGCCTCGAGAAATAGAATCGTTATTTTTCATGTGGGCTTCACATTTACACTCAGTGATTGATTTAGGCAGTCGGACCTCTTCCAGCAGGTCAGACTTCATGCCGCGATGTGTGATGGGCTTTCCAGTGGAGATCAAGAAACCCCTGTGTTTCCGAGTAAAAAGTGAGATCTGCAGATACTGGAGATCAGAACTGAAAACGTGTTTCTGGTTAAAGCGCAGCAGGTCAGTCAGCATCCAAGGAATAGGAAATTCGACGTTTCGGGCAAAAGCCCTTCATCAGGAAGCAGGAAAGTGTGTCCAGCAGGCTAAGATAAAAGGTAGGGAGGAGGGACTTGAGGGAGGGGCGATGGAGATGTGATAGGTGGAAGGAGGTCAAGGTGAGGGTGATAGGCCGGAGTGGGGTGGGGACGGAGAGGTCAGGAAGAAAATTGCAGATGTCATGCAACCACACTTCTCATCTCCCGTTTGTGCAAAAGGATTGTTTGGATTCGGACTCCCCAGTGATGGCGTTGTTTGCAGTGTCATTTTCAATCCAGCAAAGGCATTGTCAGCCTCTGGGGTCGACTGAAACGGACTTTGGTTCTGCAAACCTTTTGCCATGGGTTATGCCACTTCGGACGCCTCAAGTGTTGTGCAATGCGGGATAAGCATTCTACAGTGGGAGCACATGCCCAAAAAGGACTTCATTTGTTACTTTGTGTGAGTCTTTGGAGTTTGCTGGATTGCTTGAACTCTGTCTTGACCAATGGCCGTTCCTTGTTCAGATATTAGGTGAGCAAAGATCTTCAACAGGTTGTTGCACAAATTGTAGCATTGAGAGACGAGCTTTGTGCCGCTCCTTCGCTCGATATCAGAGCAACGCAAGGGTATCCTTTTGACATTGTTCCTCTGTCGGTGCTGCTATTAAGCAATCGTGTACATATTGCAGAAGCGCTGCCCCCATTGCTAATATAAGAGTTTTCAGACTCCTGCGTCGACCCTCATTATATATGGTGGGGGACTCATGGCAACCTTGACAAAGTCACGTGAAGTATGTGATTTCCCTTTGAATGAGAAAGCGAACCAAAATTGACTATATATGTGTACGGTACACTAAAGAAGGCATTTGCTAAATCCACAACAGAGAACCATTTACTGTCCGGTGGAATTTGAACTAATATAATATCGGGGTTGGAAACAATAGCGTTATTCACTGCCTGCAGGTATTGAACAAATATCCATTCCACCTGTTCACCTGGAAAGTTTGCGTTTTTGACCAGAAAAATGTCAGTTCTCACTGGTGAGTATCCACAGGGTAATATGACTCCAGCCTTCAGGAGGGATTCAAAGTCTGGAGTAATTCCTTCTCTGGCCTCCGGTTTTAACTGGTATTGTGCTCTCCAAGGAAGATACTCTGACTTCGGTGTAATCCTTATGGATTCACAGCCTCGTATGAGCCCTACAGCATGTTTGCCTTTTGCCCACAACTCAGTAGTGACCGTTTTAATCTTAGGGACCGTCCATCTTAGGGAAACGCCAGCCTACCCTCCGAGGCTTTTCAGGGCTAGCAGGTTTACCTGGACTGTCAATATCTGCTTGTGTTAGTCAATTGTAGTATCTTCCCATGTATACACATATCTGCATTGAACCAGATGACCATTTCGTTCCTGAATACCCAATCCTGAATACCCGGCCAGTTATACTTGATTTTGATGACATTGGCACCAAGTTTTCGTTGCAGGAGACGTCTCATTTCCAGTGATTTGGGGCGGAGCTCGGTACAGAATTATGTCACTTCTTCGGTGTACTTATTGCCTCCAACCACACGTGCGTCAGGCAACGGCCCATAATCACTTTCCGAATCTTTGAAGTTCCATGGTCTGTGGACCAGCACTGGACCTGCAACCTCAACCATTGGTGCTTACAGAACTACCTGGTTAGGTGATCGTACTTTCACCATCGGACTCATCATCCGTCATGGGGAGATCGCGAGCAGGCCCTGGATGCCTTTCTGTCTTAGAGTGGCCATCGTCATTTTGGGCTTCTTGCTTCAACTGGGTGCGGGTAAAACTTGCTATCGGTGACTCACCAGATGCTGAGGCCGCGGCAACTGACCTGGAATCTTCGCCAAGCCAATCTCGTAGCAGGGCTGAAGGTCTCGGAGGGCAGTGATCAAGGTCAGGATCTGGAACAGATTTAAGACAGTGAGCAGCTTCGTCAGGGTGTTTTCTGCGCTTGTCTGCATGTGTGCTAGTGTTTGTATGTATTTGATCTAGCTTTTACTTGAGATTTCCTTTCTCTGATATCAGCGTCACCCTCCCACATGTTACAAGCACTCAAATTCACAGGATGAGATTGTGCAGCAGATGTACAATGATCAGTGACAAAGATGTTCATAAAAGGGTAAAAACACCTACTCGTTCGAGATCTGAATCATGTCTTTGGACTGCCAACATTAGTGTCCCAAATTTCCACAATCTTCACAACAGTTTTCGTTTTGGCCAATGCAGCTTTATTTAGAAAAATGCAATGCGTTGCATTTTGGAAAGCCACACTCGGGCAGGACTTACACTATTGGTTGTTTCTCTGGCAGGAGGGAGGTGTTGCCGAACAGAGAGCCCAGAATTTCAGTGATATGGTTATTTGAAAGTGGTCTCGCAGGTAGACGGGGCGGTGAAGAAAGTGCTGACCACGTGTTCACTTTAACATATAGGAGGTGGAATCAATCCCTTTTGTCTAAGAACGATTACTAAATGCGGAATGGCCGCTGACTCCGTGAAAAGAGCACTCGTGTCTGTTCATGGCCACTCCAAGGATCTCAATGAGAAAATTCAAAAGCAATATTTCTTCTCCTTGATTTTCTGGTTTGGGCCGAGCTGATGCCTGCTTTTGAGGGAATGTTTGCGAGACTGTTTTTTTTAAAGCTACGTGCTTATCTGATTAGACTTATGGAAGAGCAGGTGAGGGCCATTCATCCTTCAAGATCCGACTGTAACTAATTTCGTTGACTCCAACATGGACTTGATGGGCTGATTAGTCACAAATGCGGTTCTGCCAAATAAGTGCTAGGACATTGCCTTGGGTAGGCCGAAAAACGCAGGGTCATTGGAAAGATTGTGATGCCCCTGAGGACGAATCAACGATCACAAGAAAATGGGAGCATATATTCACTGACTACATAAGATATCTGGACAGGCAGATAAAATGTATCATAGTTGTCATTTATTAGCTGAGGTGAAAAGTTCAACAAAGATGTCTTTTGATCAGGTTAAAATATTGCTCAGTCCATAGTGAATCAATACCTGTTGTAGGGCTAATGCCCAAGCATCAGTTTTTCTCCTCGGATGCTGACTGGACAGCTGCATTTTTACTGCACTGTATTCTCAATTGATTAAATTATATGCAGTTAAAGAATACACATCATATGAGATATGTCATTTTACTGGAGAAGATGCATTTGTTGTGGGTGTTGGTCAGAATATTGCCTTGGGTTTGAGTGTTGAAGAGCGATTCAACAGACTTGGCTTCTTTCCTTTTTAATGCTCGTGGTTGTGAGTGATCGTGATTGAGATGTCAATTTATGAAAAGCAGAAATAGAGTAGACAGGAAGGATGCTTTGCCCCTTCTTTGGCAGACCAATGAATAGGAAGCATAAGATTAAGGTACGCAACAGAAAGTTTACGGGAGATGTGAGGGAAAAACGTTTTTGTTCAGAGAATGGTAGGCGTCAGGAAATAACTTCGTCTACGTTTGGAAAAGGCAAAACCCTCAAGACATAAAGAAGTATTTAAATGTGCATTTGCAATGCAATGTCATGCAACAAAATGGGCCAAGCACTGGAGAATAGGATTTCAATAGTGAGGCAGTTGGGAGGATGCATTGGGCCAAAAGGCATTTTCCTTTGCAGTCGATTATGGACCTTGCTGACACGGCGAGGAAAATGTACTTTATTTAATTTGCAGAATGATAACAATCGGTCGCTTGGAACAGCACGGAATAATCCGCTAGGTGACGACGATGGTCGGGTGATGAAGCCGGGGTTACTGGTGGGGTGTGAAACCAGCATGGTTTTTCTCAAAGAAGACGATGTTTCACTCCCGAAACCGACTGTGCAAGGTCGGTTAGATCAACTTTGAGAAGTTGGCGTTCTGAATTTTTCGTTTTGTGTTCTTCCCTGGATGAAGATGTCGTCGAGAAATAAAAAATTGAACACTGAGTTCCGTCCTGCACTGGTTTGAACACAGCCGGAAGTTTCTTGTGGAAATCTGTTTAGCAAATTGCAGGGAGACGACGATTGTTCTAGAGAGAGTACAGAAGGGATGCACACGAATGGAATTTGAATCTCAACTGGGAGCCCTGGGTACTCCAACAATACACACCAGGTCCTGGAACGTAGAACAAGAATGGGTGACTTTCGACAAGCACAGATTTTGGGATGAAAGTTATGCCTACATGTGTCGTTGCTTTACTATGTTCCAATGGTTCTCTGCTTCTTATCCCTCAGTAGCATGACAACGGGAATATTGCACAGCACTCTGGTTTGTGAGCATATCAGTGATACCAGGCAACGGGGTTGTACTGTCTCGACTGTTGCGTCAGTAATGTCTCACTCTCTGTTCCATAGATGGATTCTCCTCTTGTGAATTTATCAGAGGAGTGTGCAGAGCAAATCGCTCTGATCCAGTATAAGTTTACATTGTTATGTATTGCCCTGAAGGGTTATGTTACTGTAAGAAGTAATGATTGAATCATTGGGAATTGTCCCACATATACGCCCTTCTGAACTTGCGAACGATCCGAACTGTATTCCTTGTTGTTCAGGTTCAGCTACACTGGATCAATGTCATCATCACTGAAGCATTACATTGTGACTTTTGGCAATGCAACTTATAGCATTGATGGCAGTCCCTTGCCAGTTACTCATTTTTCATTGTGATTTCTGTGTCTGTTCATACTGACTGAAGGAGAAGGGGAGATGGAAAAGGTAAGAGCATCCTGGCATCTTATACCTTGAATTCAGAAAGCATTACAGAATCATGCTTCCGGCCAATGCCCAGCTTCGATCAGGAGCATTCCCTGGTATATCTTTGCCCCACTGGAAGGACACAAACTCCAGAGATGATGGAGCGGTGTTGTCTACGGCCCAAAGTGACTGACCCTGGATGTATTCACTCTTGATGTCTAACTCTGCGAGATCCCACTAAATAGGTCCCAACCTTGTACTGGAGTCCCGTTGCTGACTTTCTAACGGGTACCCTCCCTCGGTCAACCAATCTGACTCTCTCTGAATTGAAGTCCATATATAGGATGCTCTGAGGGGAGTGAATGGCACAGATCGGAATCTGTTTTTGTCAACATAAATAGCTGACAACATCTAACAGTGGATATCAGATAAAGAACTGATCGGAGGAGGGATCTACCAGGAGCCTACACTGAGCTATGTATGAACCTAGTCTGTCATTCTGAGTAACAACACTGAATCGACATTGAATGTTGCCCTCCTACAGACATGCCGAGAGGATGATTATTTTTATCATACTTAATAAAAGACCGGTCCATCCTTGTGATGGACAAATATCTGGTCATAATGCCTCAATTAAAGCTTCAAATGCAAGTCACCAATATGTCACAATGTTTTGAAAGATGCTAGGGCTCTAGAATGTGTTGGTGAAGAGTCCCTCCGTTTATCGTTTCCTCTGAAACGACTATTAGCTCTTCTCTCACTCTCACTAAATTATTCTTCAACTTTCTGCTTCGCTCTCTTTCCTCTCCCTCTCCATCTCACACTGCAGTTGACCACTTAAATTCTTGTTGTCCCAGTCTCATCGACATGCTCCTCCATTATGATGTCAAACATAGAGAAGTACAACAAAAGGACAGGCTCTTAGGCCCGTCGTCTCTGTGCAGACATATGATGCGTTTCTGAACTGATCCCAATCGTCTGAACATGGTTAGACCTTTTATTTTCTGTGTACTCATGTTTCTGTCCAAATTACTCTGAAAAGTTGCTGTTGTATCTGTTTTAACCCTTCCTCACCATTTGGCAGCGTGGAACAGGCACTTGCCATCATTTACTTAAAAAAGAATCTTGCCTCACATATCTCTGTTAAAGTTTACCCTTCTCGTCTTAAACCTAATGTCTGATATTACAACCCCGTACAGATGACCGTGCAATTCACTATGTTCATGGCACACATAATGTTATCGACCTCTGTGAAGGCACGACTTAACCCCTAATTCTCCCGTGAAAACGGTCTAATTTTATTGAACTTCTACTCATGGCAAATGCACTCTAATCCACGCAGCACCCGGATAAATATTTTGTGCGCCATCTCCAAAGGTCTCCATTTTTATACCACTGCGTAAAGTAGAGTAGCACGAAAATCTCCAAGTGTCACTGAACTGTAAATTTCATACAGCTGCCGTAAAAGTTGCCAACTATTACAGTCAATGTCCTGACTAATGAAGACTACCACTCCACACGTCTTCTTTCCCACGTTATATGTTTTGTTGCCTATTTTAGGCAGCAATGGATTTGTAACCCAAGATTCGTCTACGTGTCAATGCTCCTAAGGGTCCTGCCAGTTAGTGTATTAATTCCTCTTGCATCGCCCTGCCAAAGTCAATGACATCACATAGAGTCAGACAGTCAGAGAGATGCACAACAACGCAAAAGTCGCTTCGTTCCAACTCGTCTGTCACAACCAGATAGTCCTATTTGCCATCAATTGATCCATATGCCTCTATAATCTTTCAATTCTGGTACCTATCAAGATACCTTTTAAATATTATAATTTTTCCAGCCTCCACCACTTCCTGTAGCTATTCATTCCCTACACACACGACGGTCTGTGTGAAAATTCTGTCACTAAGATCCGTTTCCAATCTCTGCCAACTAAAATTATCGCTCACCACCAGAGGTATACTTCCCTACCGACCCCTAACTATGTTCTTCAGATGCTATTTTCTCTGCAAATGCTATGTTGGGTCCATGCACCAAATTAACCAACACTCCACACTTGTAACCTTCTCTTGCCGCCACAAAAGGTGTTCACTTGAACCCCTTAACACGGTTCGAGGCCGCAAAGTATATTTTCACATCGGCAGAGATTTTTTCGATGTTGCACTGACCTGTCATACTAATCTGAGCCCATCTAACCTACACTATTCCATGTACGTCTATATGCTTGTCCAATGATGACTTAAATGTATTTAAAGTTGGCGAATCTAGTACCGTTGGTGGCAACGCATTCCATACCCTTACTGCTGTGTGAGTAAAGAAACTACCTCTGGCAAATATCCTACATCTATCACCCCTCAATTTAAAGCTGTGCTGCCTCGTGCTCGCCGTCACCATACTTGGAAAATGGCTCTCCCTGTCCACCCTATCTAACCGTCTGATTATTTTATATGTCTCTATTAAGTCACCTCTTAACTTTCTTCTCTCTAACGAAAACAGCCTCAAGTCCCTCAGCCTTTCATCGCAAGACCTTCCCTCCATTCCAGGCAACATCCCAGTAAATCTCCTCTGCACGCTTTCCAAAGCTTCCACATCCTTCTTACAATGTGGTGACCAGAATTGTACACAATACTCCACGTATGGCCATACCAGAGTTTTGTACAGCTGCAGCATAACCTCATGGTTCCAGAACTCGATCCCTCTATTAATAAAAACTAAAACACTGCATGGCTTCTTAATAACCCTGTCAACCTGGGTGGCAACTTTCAAGGATCTGTGTACATGGACATTGAGTTCTCGCTGCTCAACTCCTCTACTAATAACCTTACCATTATCCCAGTACTTCGCATTCCGATTTCTTCGACCAAACTGAATAACCTCACATGTGTCCGTATTAAACTCCATTTGTCGCCTCTCAGCCCAGCTCTGCAGCTTATCTATGTCTCCCTGTAACCTACAACATCCTTCGTCAATATCCACAATTCTGCCGACCTTAGAAACTGTTTGCTTTATACTAGCGTTCAGACAGCAATGGAAAAATCAAGGATCATGATGATGATACAGTAATATGCAATCACAAGCTGACATTGACTGAACAACGTCCGAGGATATCAGCAATAAAACATGTCACATTGAGGTTCATTTTGCCTGTCTGTGCTGTTGGTTTTCCATTCACAGTTTCTTCTTTTTTTGTCTTCCCTCATTATTCTTTTCGTTGTTATTTCTATCTCGAACGCTGTTATTTATATTCCCTCTCCCACATCACTCTATACCTGTCTATGCTCTCTCTGAAGCTTTATTAAAACACTCTCCGTCCTCATTAGTCAATTTCTTTCTCTTTTTCCTGTACATCGCTCTTTCGTTACTGTCTTACCTGTTTTTCTCTCTCAAGCATCTTTATATTACTTCTTTTGTCTCATTACTCACTCTCTCATGTACACTTCTCCCTTCTCTCGCTACTCTGCATGACAGACTAACACCTTTCTCTTCTTCGTCTCTGCCCTTTATTATTTTCTATACCTCTATTTCGCTTTTAAACCCTTTATCTTCTTTATGCTTCCCTCATTACTCTCTCTCTAACACTTTGATCGTCTATGTTTCGGTCCCTCATTTCTATCTCCATCTGTATTTTTCTCTATAGTTCCTTTATTTACTGTGTCATTTTGTTTCCTCACGCTTGCCCTGTTCCTCTCTCAATCAGCACTGTGCTTCTCTCTTGCTCCCTCATTACTCACTCGACCTTTATTTGGCACTCTCTCTCTCACTATCTCTCTGTCTTTTACCCCTCCTTCTGAATGTCTTAACTTACCTCTTTGACTGCATTTCACGATACAATGTTAATCTCCATGCCCGGAATGCTCTCATTCAGCCGCAGATTGTTAGGTACCGAACATTCAGCCTCCCGTTATGAATCATTCCGAGCAATCGCGTTGCCAGGAACAGGCGCAGAGCTTTCATTATCACTTAACAAGTTCCACAGAATGCCAGTGAGTTCGTGAAACAAACGAGGTTTCTTCAGCTGGATCAGAGACATGTGCCGTTCCTACTCTCGCAAATGCTTGGCAAGCAGTAGTACCGCCCGCCCTCCCCAGATATCAATTCCCTCCACATCCCTCGCTCTGTGAAGTGAAAGTGACAGTCCATAAACAGTGAATAGGGCATATCGCATTACCATGTAAAGTTTATTTTTTTCCCCAGTGGGAAAGCTCAAGTACACTAATAAGATATACTAAGAAATCCCTCCCACACATATCCCCATATCCCCATGCCAACTGTTCTGGATTGGTTTCCCATCTGTGGCTTATTCTGTGTTCTGTTCCCCTTGTTATTAGAAAGATGTGATTACACTGGGGAGAGGAGAAAGCATAGAAGATTCTCCCGGATTAACAAGTTCAGCAATGCAGAGAGGCTGCAGAAGCGTGATTTGTTTACTCTGGAGTACAGAATGCCGAGAGTGGAAAGGTAGAGATGCGTAGGGGTCACTAGAGGGTTAAAGAAGCAGCTGCTTTCCTTATCCGGAGAGTTAATGGAAAGGTGTCATTACGTTAAAGTGAAATACAAAAGGTTCAGAGGCGAGTTCAGGAAAAAAAAACACTTTCATCCAGAGGATGGTGGGGCATCTGGAATGAACTGCCTGGATGGGTCATTGAAAACGGAAACATCACAACCGAAGGAAAGTACTTGGATGAACAAATTGAGGCGTCCTAACTTTCACTGCTCTGCGTGATGTGGGAAAGCGGATCTGCTGATGCAACATTTTGATTTTGATGAACAATGGGCCAAAGGGCATCTGCTGTAATATTGCATCACGTTCCTTAGCCCTCGATAAACTCTATCTCTGGTGACAGCATCTACCGTGTTTATACCTCTTCCAGCTTTTTTCCTGGCACAGGGAATAACACGGGGCAGCAGCAGGAGCAGTACCCCCACACCTGACACGGTTTTGTGCGTATCCAGTATTTACTTGCTGACTGAGAAGGGTTCACGTTGGGAGGTGATGGCACAGTTCTAACGTTAGTGCCCCCACTAGCCAAGGCTGACACTTTGGGGTGAAGACTGAATTCGAATCTCATGGAGGCACGAAGTAAGAACATCAAGTTTTGAAGCAGAATCAGGGTATTGAGCCCATTGAGATATCTCCACCATTCGAGCGATAAAAGATCAAGTTTGAATTAAAAACTGGTTGAATCTGTACACTCTGAGTCTTTTTTAATAGAATCCACCTGACTCACTTTTGGGGAATGAAGTCTGCCATCCTCACGCAGTCTGGAGAACGCACAACAACTGCAGTCCCACATCAGGGCTCGACTCTCAATTGCCTAATCTGAATAGTAGAATGTTAGCTTGTTAATTAGCCTATCATATGGTTCCTTACTCAACAATTCCGAAGATTCAAATATTTAGCAACGATTGCTTTCCCTTTATCCGTCCTGATTGCTACTTCCTCAATGAATTCCAGTAAAATGGTTTGATAGTACCCCCCCAGCTGAGCGCAGTACATGCTCTTATCTGCAGCAATGATGCTAAGGTGTAGATTGTCGGCAGCGTTACCAGGAGTAACAATCACCAAAAATTTGTCCTGATCCTTCCACATCGAAATTACGGTGAAGCAAGCACAAGAATATCTCTACTTTCTCAGAAGTCTATGGACGTTCTGTATGTTCATCAAGATTCTGACATTTGTTTTGTAGGTGCACAATATAACGCATCCAAGTGATGTGCATCAGAACTTGTTATGATAATTGCAGCGTCCAAAACCTCAAGAGATTGCACAGAATCGTGAACATGCCTAGTCCATCGTGCAAATTAATCTTATATCCATTGACTCCACCTAGTCTTCCCACTGCCTCAGGAAAGCAGTCAACATTATCAAATGTCACCCCGACGAGTAATCCTTTCTTCCATCCTCTTCCGAAGGACATAAAATTTGAACATTTTAATTCAAATATGAAAAGTTCCAATCACAGCTTCTTATAACTGCTAACACATCTCTAAACAGACCTCTTAAATTCTAATCTTTACTTCCCTGTGCTGCTTCTCTAAAGCTGTGATATTGTATTCTGCACTCTGCTCTCTTTCCCTAAGGTACTTTGATAGTATTATCTTCCTGTACAGCACGCGAAACAACCGTTTTCACTGTCTATCAATATGTGTGATAATACCACTAAATCTAATCTTAAACCTGTGCTGAGTGCACTTGATGATATTATGTACTGCTAAACAATTTGCTGTTATCTCCTTTATAATAGACTCGAACGTTAAGCTGACGAAAGTGCGTTATATTTGTCTTCAAATCTTTTTCGTCTCAGGGTCTTTCAGTTTTTCAATTCTCTGGAAGTAACGATGATAAAGATCACAAAACCCGAAGACAGAGCAGCAGAAATTCGGCCCTTGGAAACTACTCCGCCATTCATTGTGGGCGGCACGGTGGCACAGTGGTGAGCACTGCTGCCTCACAGCGCCAGAGACCTGGGTTCAATTGCCGCCACCAGCGACTGACTGTGCGGAGTTTGCACATTCTCCCCGTGCCTGCGTGGGTTTCCTCCGGGTGCTCCGATTTCATCCCATAATCCTAAAGATGTGCAGGTTAGGTGAATTGGCTATGCTAAATTGCCCGTAGTGTTCGGGGCAGGGGCAAATGTAGGGAAACAGGTCTGTGTGGGTTACTTCAGCGGTTCGGTGTGGACTTGTTGGGCCGAAAGGCATGTTTCCACCCGCGGCACAATGAAAAGATTTGTCTTGCGAGCAAAACAGGCAGGTCACACAGTAAAATGTGATAGGTCGATTCTATAGATGGGAAGTTGGCCTTTGCGATTGTCTGGGTCGAGTACGCCACTCTCTGTAACCGTCTCCAATCATGTTCAGTGCAGTTACAGCTTTTTATTGCAATGAATTCCATAGTTTCACGAACCTCTGGCTGAAAAATGTTTTCGTACATCCGATCTAAATGATCTTCCCTTTACTCCAAGCCAGTGCCCTTAAGTCTTGCTTTCTTCTGATAATGGAAACATCTTCCCATCTATTCTATTTACACTTTTCAGTATTCTGCAAGTCTTAATTAGATAGCGCCTCATCCGTCGACACACCACAGACCCACAATCCTAAAACTTTTTCTCATATATTAAGCCTTTCATTCCTAGTATCAGTTAGGGAACCTACTCTAGACTCACACCTGGGCCAATACATTCTTCCTAAGATATGGGCTCAAATTCACAATATTCTAAATATGGGTTGTTTTGACCAGAGCTTTCTAAAGTCTCAGATGTGCATGTCTGTCTTATTTTTAATGGCACTTCCACCTCTATTGCTGACAATCTAAGAAGTGTAAGAACCTAATTACTGACATCCCAATGAGTGGAAAAAGAATAACTGGCCTTACTCGTTAACTAACATTAAATGATGCCTCAGTCAGTGACACCCACATACTGTGAAAAATTTGTCTTTTTTAATTTCTGAAAGTTTCACTTGAGTTGCAGTTTATTTCATGCTTGCATCTTGTAAAACATTTACCTGGTTCATGGAACAGATGAGCTGCTGTTGCCATTCTCTCTGCTTGGAACAAAGTTAGGAAGGTATTCACGAATGAATTGCAGCACTGTTCGTTCCAAAGTGAAACATAAAAGCTACGAGCAGGAAAAAAATCATTCAACCATGCGAGTCTGCTACACCATTCAACGTGACTTTCGCTAATCATTCAACACAATCCCCTGTTATTGGTTTCTCACCTTACCCTTTGATCCACTTTGCTCCAAGAACCATATTTGACTCCTGTTTTTAAGAAATAAACAAAATTTACACCTAGATTGAGTTCAATGGCAGATAATTCCATCGTCTTCCATTCTCTGGGCGAAGAAATGTCCCCTACCGCAGCCTGAAATGTCCTATTCTGTTTGCATTCGATTACCCCCCCCCCCCGCAACCCCCACCCTCTCTTTCTGAACTCCGCTGGTCACCGGAAATTTGCTTTTTGTTAAACCCGATACAGGCTGGTTAGCATTTTATGGATTCAGGCCACTGAGCCCCTCGAGTTTTATTCCGCCCTGAAACGAAGTCACAAGTGATCATTGGCCTAAATTTCTGAGATTATCCTCCAACTCCACATTGGTCTAAGCCACATTGAATACAAACCAATTCCATCAAGACTTTCTTCATACACCAATCTTGCCAGTCCAGCAATCAATTTTGTAACCTTCGATGCACTGATTATATGAACAACTTTCCTCAGAAAAGGAGGCTAATAGTAAAGGAACATATTAAATAATATTTATGTTATCATAGTATTATTAAACTATATGATATGATATGATTTGATATTATATTATATTATATAATATAACATCGTACCGTATCATTTCATATCATGTCAGCCTTAAGAATCTTGACCTTACCTCAAATTCGTTCATTGATCAGCGCAATGTCTCAGTGGTTAGCAATACGGTCTCACGAAAGAAGAACCCGACTTGATTCTGCCATTGCATACCTGGCTCTGTGGAGTTTGCACACTCCCTTCAAGTCTACTGTGTTTTCTCTGCTTTCTCTGGTTTCCTCCCACAAATCAAAGATGTGCAGATTTTATGGATTAACCGTGGGGAATCCTGGCTTAGCGGGGGAGGCTGAGGATGCTCTCCAGAGGGTTGGCATTGGAGTTGATGGTCCTGTATCATGTTGTATTTACATAAGCTGTCGTTTACTGATCATATATTGAAGACATGCATCCGGTCAACCCTTAACCTTCTGTAGAGTACAGATTTCTTCATAAGGTAAACCATGAATTCCAGGCATCATTCAAGTAAGCCAACGTGAAACTTGCTCCAAGGTCAATATCACGTTTTTTTGTGATCTGGTTCTCTGATCTGCTCACGGTCGGGCAAATGGGGTGAAAGCAGGGAGTCGTGAAATCCCAGCACAACTTCTGTGCCTTCATATTCCAGATCCTAGATTTGAAGCTAGCATTCATCCAGCTGCCTTGAATATTTTCTGCAAAATGGCCCATTCCAACCATGTCTAATTTCACTCACTCGCTTCCACAATCTGTGGTAATGATCCACTGCCCGTGATGAGCAAGCAAGTGACAATTCTTCTAACATGGGTGATTGTTGGTGATAAACACAAACGGCACTAAGTTTACTCCAGACGCCAGAATTAAACCCTGAAGGGGTATAAACTCTTGGCATCGAGGCAGTTGGAGAAATTTGAATTCAGCAACATTATGGAAGGAATTGGGACGCTTGGAAATCAACGGGGATCGTTTTGGAAACCTACCTCTGATTCCTTGAATACCCTTGAGAAACGCAAACCTGTCAGCCTGTGACTCCGGACCCACAGCATTGTGGTAGCTACCCAGATGCACAGTCTCCACAAGGGATGCCTGACCCACAGCACTGTGATTACCACTGACCTGCTGTGTTTTTATATGCGAGGCATGGCACTCATCCACAGATTAAACCTATAAGCACATCGACCTGGACTCAATGTACCGACCACTGCAGCGGACAGCTGCAACTGACAACGAGAAGCGGCAGATTCAAACCACGACAAATGCCGGAGGAAAGATCACAGAAGCGCTTCACAAGAGGCTTTCAAGCACTCTGGATGTCACCAAGACAGGGGATGAAACGTCTGCAACACAAATTCCCAGCTCGGCGAACAGAACAACAACAACAAGAACCTGAGCTACAAATCTTCTCACAGGTATATCCTGTCTCTGCATGTGACTCCAGGCACGCCGCACACTGGTTACCACCGACGTGCTCTGTTTCCATATATGCCTTCAGTGGCACTGCACTGTGATGCACTTGTTAGGTCTCTGCTTTTGACTCCACATTCACTGCATCATAGAATCATATAATGCCTGCAGCGTGGAAACAGGCCATTTGGACGAACATGTCCACACCGAGTCAGTGAAGAGTAATCCTACCAGATCCATTCCCTCATAGTCTTACTCCACTTTTCCCCTGACTAATGTACATAACATACATATCCTTGAACACGACAGGCAATTCATCAATGACCAATTAAGCTAATCTGCACATCTTTGGAACTGTGTGAGTCAACTGGAACACCCAGAGTAAACCTACACAGTGGCAGCAACAATGTACAAACTCAACATGGACAGTGGCCCGAGGCTGGAATACAAAACGTGTCCCTGGTTTTGTGATGCCGCAATGCTGAATACTGATTCACCGTGATCCCCTGTGTTTACCAGAAAAGATTAGGAAGAATGTTGCCAAGGATGAAGAGTAAAAGCTTTAGGGAGAGCCTCAACAGATTGTGCCTTTGCTCACTTGAGCATCGGAGGCCTAAACTGGACCCAATCCAAGATTATAAAATTATGAGGGACATGGATAGAGTGAATATTCCATGTCTTTTCCCCAAGCTACAATAGTCCAAACCGAGACAGCATTAGTTAAAGTGTGAGACGGGCAAGATTTAAAATTGACATTTTTTCACTCACAGGGTGGTCCGATCATGTAATGAATCACTAGAGGAACTGCAAGAGACTACTATAACTGCAACATTTAAAAGGCATTTGGATGAGTCTTCAAATAGGAAATGTTCAGAGAGATATGAACCAAATGGTGTCAAATGGCGTTCGATGAATTTAGGATACCTGGTCGGCATTGGTGAGAAGGACCAAACACATTGTTTCTGTGCGATACATCTCTATGAACTATGACTCCACAACCTCGCTACTATGCATATGACGTCTCTACTCTCTCTCTAATTCTCACGCTAGAACATCAGAACAATGATTTCCCGTGACCTGCTCTCTCTCTCTGCATTCGACTCCAGACCAAAAGCACTGTGGTTATCACGGATCAGTTCAGTCTACATATGTGCGTCCAGATTCACACCACTCTGTTTATCCATTGCTCTCCTCTCCCACTTCCTGTGACTTCAGGCCAACAGCACCAGAAATAGACTGATGTACCATGTGTCTTCATGTCACTCCAAACCCACAGAACGTTATCCACCATTGGACTGCTCTGTACGTGATTGCAAATTCAAAGCATTGCAGTTACCAGGACTGATTTGTCTCTGTTATAACTCGAAATGCACAGCACAGTGGGTACCACAGACTGATTCTGTCTCTGCATGTGAAGCCAGATGCTTAACATTGTGGTTATTACTGACATGCTCTGTCACTCCATGTGACAGTACCGCACTGGGGTTTCAACTGACCAGCGCCCTTCCTACATATAAATCCTGGCACACAGCACTGTGGTTACCAGGTACTTGCGCTTTTCTCCGTTTGACTCAGACCCACAGCAATGTGGTTACTACCCATCTGCACTGTCTTGACAAGTGACTCGAAACACATACTCTGTGATTATGACTGAACTTATCTGTGACGACAGGCCCAAAACACTGTGTGTACTACTTATTAACTCTGTCTCAATGTATGTCACAGGGCCGAATGAACAATGCTTAGAAGAGACCTACTCTGTTTCTGCAGGTGACTCCACACGGAGAACACTGTGATTAGCAATGATTTGTATTGTGTCTGCTTGCGACTTCAGACCTATCGCACTGTGGTTACGTTTGAACTGCTCTATCTCTAGGTTTCAAAACAGTTCCAGAGCACTGTGGTTACCAGTGACCTGCTGTGTATCTACATGTGACTTCAGTCAACAGCACTGCAGGTATCACTTAACAACTCTGTTTCTGCATGTGACTCCAGACCCACAGCCCTGTGGATACTACAGACGATTTTAAAGTATGTTGCCCAGGTTGGAGAGTTTGAACTTCAAAGAGAGCCTGATGAGGCTATTGTTTTTAATTCTCTGGAGCTGAAGGGTGATCTTTCACAAGTTTACAAAATCATGCAGGGCATGGATATGGTGGACAGTTCATGACATTCGCACGGAAGTGAAGTACAAAACTAGAGGGCATTGTTTGGAGGATGGCAGAGGAAAGATAAAAATAGGTATAACGGGCAACGTTTTTCACGCAGAGGATGGAATGTGCTGCCAGAGAAAGTGGTAAAGACTGTGAAAATTACAGTATTTAAGAGGTATCTGGATGTGTTCGTGAATAGTAAGCATGTGGACAGATATGGCAAAATTCAGCCAAATGGGGTGAGATTAATGTAGGATATCTGATCAGCAAGGTCTATTTAGACCAAAGGTTTTGAATTCATGCTGTAATTTTCTATGATTCTATGACTCCGTGCCCACAACATTCTGAGTTGCGCTGAAATACTCTGTCTCTACATCGGACCACAGAACGACACCACTGTGGTCTCCGCTGACCTGATCTTTCATTACATGTGATTCCAGACCTGTGCTTATCACTGCTCTGCGCTATCTGTACATTTGACTCGACCCGATTCACTGTTGTTATAACTGATCCAAGACATGGTACTGAACACTACAGGAACGGGCCCATCCACCCATATTGTTGTGTCAAACATGACGCCAAACTGAACTCATTCCTTATGTCAACTATTGCTCCACATATCTCCATTCTGTGCATATTCATGTGATGGTCATAAGTCGCTTAAATGACTGATCCGCTGTACTTCCATCACAACCCTTGGCAGTGCATCACAGAATCCTACCACTCTTTGTATAACAAAGCTGCCCCTCACGTCTATTTAGAAATTCCCCCCTCACCTAAATGCGTTTCCCTCCTATTAGACGTTTCCATTCTGGCGAAAAGATTCCAGCTGTCAACCCTATCTCCGTATCTCATAATTGTATGGATTCTATGAAATGTTCCCCTCAGCCTCCGCTATTCAGCAGAAAGCAATCTGAGTTTTGTTTCTGACCTCTCCCCATTGATCAAACCCTGTAATACAGGCAACATCTTGGTAAACTTCTTCTGCAGCCTTCCAACGCCTCCACATCATTCCTCTAATGTGGCGACCACTGCTGGACACAAGGCTCGAAGCGTGGTTTCAACAAAGTCTTACAAAGCTGCAACATGACATCTTAAATTTTGTACATAATTCCATGACCAGTAAAGGCAAGCACACCATATGACTTATTTATAGCCCTAACAACTTACATGGCTACTTTCACGGAGCGATTGACTTGAACTACATGGCCCTTGCATGCATCAATGCTGTAGAGGGTCCTGCCATTGACTGCATACTTTTCATTAATGGTGATCTCCCGAAGGGCAGAACTTCACAGTTATCCATAGTAAACTCCATCTGCCATTTCTCCGACCATGTCTGCAACTGATCTATATAGCCAGTATTTTTGACACCTTCTTTACTATCTATAACTCCACTACTCATTTTCTCATCTCCAAAATTATTTACCTACCGATCGACATTTCAATCAAAATCATTCATGTATGTCAGAATTAACATAGGTCTCATTACATACTGTTTTGAAAACCATTAGTCAGGGACCTCCATCCTGACAAACCCCCTAGCATCATCACCTTCTGACTTCTTTGGGCAACCCAATTGGTAATCCACGCGGCCAGGTCACCATGGATTCCATGAGTCTTAATTTTCTGGTTGAGTGTACAATGTGGTTTCTTGTCGAAAACCATGCAAGCATAATACTCTGCTCAACTGTTATCGAACACCTTTGTGACCTCCTTGGAAATAAAAACAATCCAGTTAGCAAGGCATGGCCTGCACCGCACAAAGTCGTGATGACTGCCCCTGTTGAGGCCATGCTTTTTAAATGTGCATAAATCCTAACCCGAAAACTTCTCTCCAAAAGCTTCTAAGAAACCGCCGACGTTAGACTCACTGGCCTATAATTTCCTAGATTATTCCTATTTGCTTAATTGACGAGAGGAAAAACGTTAGCAATTCGCCAGTCCTCTGGGATCTCATAAGTGCTTAGCGAGGACACAAAGCTCTTCGTCAATGACACAGCAATCTCCTCTCATTTTTCTCTGAATATGTTGGGGTAGATACCATCAGATGCTGGGAATTTATTCAATCAATGTTCTTCACGAAATCCAAAAGCACTTCCCTTCTTGATCTCAAAACGCTAGAGCTTATTAGGAAACACAACATATATCTCATTAACCTCCATGTGGTTTTACTGGGTGAATGCCGATGTAAAAGATTCATTTGGTTCTCACCAAACCATTCTCTACCTCCTAGCACACCGTCCCTCCATTATCCCTCTGTAGTCTTACTATCTTCCAAGTTATCCTTCTGTTTTTAATACATGTGTGGAATGCTTTGGGATTTTCTTTAGTCCTACTAGTCAAGGATAATTCATGGCTCCTTCTTCCTCTCCTCATTCCCTGCCTTAGTATTTTCCTGTTTTCCTTCAAATCTTCACGATTCCTATACAAGTGTCGTTTCCTAAAACTTATATATGCTTCTTTTTTTCCCTTTTGATCAAATTCACAAACTTTCTCGATACCCAAGTGTCCCTTACCTTGCTATCCTTGTCCGTCTTCCTTACTGAAACATGGCCGTATTAAAATCTCAATTTAAGGTCTTCGAACGGTTCCAACATGTGAAATATTGTCTTTCCAGATAGCTGCTTATTCCAATTAATACCCCCTCGCTCCTGCATAATTCTGATTGCATTCCGCCAATTTCGCACCTTCCCGATTTTCTTGACTTACCATTGTTCATACCTCCTTGAACACTTAAGGAGTTGTGATCACTGCTTTTCAAATGGTCTCCCACTAAACGAAAAGTCACCTGGCAAGGATCATTAGCCAATACAAATTCCAATATGGATCCTCTTCCAGTTGAACTATCTACATACTGTTTCAAGAAACCACCCCGCCCCCCCTCCACTCACCCCCACCCAAACTTAGATCCACTTAAGAAATTCCGCCCTGTTAAAGCATCTTACCCTAAGGGAATCCCAATTATTATTGGGGAAGGTAAAGTCACCCACAAACGGTTACAATCATTTGATATTGCATCTTGCCATAATTTGCCCACATTTTTTTTCTTCGTTGTCTCATTGGCTGTTGAAGCTCCAACATTATAATCCTATCAAAGTAATTGCAACTGCCTTATTTTTGAGCTCTACCCACTTTCCCACAGTGGATGACCCCTTCAGCATGCCGTCTCTGAGTACAGAAGTATCAATCTGTCTGATTGGGATTGCAACTCCTCCACCTCTTTCACGTTATTCTCTATCTCTTCTAAAGCAAGGAAATTCTGGAGCCAGTCCGGACCCTCTATCAAACAATTCTCTGTAGTGGGCAAAGCATCATGCTACCTTATAGTCATCCAGGTTGTAAGCTCATCTGTTTTATCTATAATACTCCTTGCATTGAAATAAACGCACGTTGGCTCATATGTACCATTGTGTTCATTGACATGCTTGTGCCTGTCATTTCTTTCAGGTTTATTGGTCTTAGCATCTACCCTCACCTCAATCTCTCCATTGTTCTCTTTCCGCTCTGCTTGCAACTACTGCTGCTCTCGTTTAAACCCTCGCGTGTGGCACGAGCGAACAGTCCTGCGAGGATACTGGTTCCCCTCCAGTTTAGGGCCACCTAACCCTTTTGTATTGTTTACCCCGGCACTAGAAGAGTTCCAAGAACCTGACACCATGCCCCTGCATCAGTTCCTGAGCCATATATTTATCTCGCCTATTTTTCTCTTCCTTGCCTCACTAGCACGTGACACTGGCAGTAATGCAAAAATTATTTTTCTCGAGGCTCTGATTTTCAGGCTCCTTCATAATACCCTCTCTCCGCTCCGTCGGATATGTCGTGTCTCCATATAGAACTCCAAACCGACAGCACTTTATCACTCACCTGATCTACTTCTGCATGTATCTGACCAACGTAAATATGTTTAACCCTAATCCGCTCTGTCTTTACATGTCATGCCAGCGAACCAACACTCTGGCTATCATTGGTCTGTTCTGGAACTAGTGGTGGCTCAATTTCAACAGCATTTAATTCATGTTGATGTGCTCTTTCTTCTATGCGATTCCAGAGTCTCACAACTGTAGTTGCTACTGACCAAAGTTTTGCCCACAAGTGGCTCCAGACCCTCAGTGATCTGCTCTGCTTCTACATCTGACTCCGGACTCACAGTACTGTGGCTTTCAGCAATCTGTTCCATCTGTCACGGTGATTCCTTCCCCTCAGCACCGTGGTTACCGCTGATCTTCTCTGTCTAAACATATTGGACAGACCTATGGTACTGTGATTAAAATTACCTTGTTCTGTCTCCACGTGTGCATCCACACCCACAGCATTGTGGTTAACATCGACTTGTTGTCACAACATAAGTCTACACATCCACTTTGTTGACCAGTGACGTGCTCTGTAGTCGCATGTAAATGCTGAACCACAGCACTGTGATTCACACTGACATGTGTCTCAATATGTGCATCCAAAACAACAGCTTACCGCTAAACGTCTGTGTCTGTACTTGTGAATCCACCCGCTACTCTGTGGTTGCTACTGACCTGCTCTGTGTCTGCAAGTAGCTCGGAAGGCAGTCAAGATTTTCCTTGACCTACTATGTCTCCAGTTAGATTTCCAGATCCACAACCCTGTGGTTACCCTGACGTGCGCTGTCTCTCCTTATGACTCAAGACTTAGCATACTGCAGTTAGCACATGTCTGTTCTGCATCTGCAGTGATTCCTGGTCAGTAATACCGTGGTTTCCCTGATCTGCGTTTTCTGTCTATGGTTCCAGACCCACAGCACTGTGGTTCTCAGTGACCTGTCTGGCTGTGCCTGTAACTCCAGATCTATAACATTGTGGTGAGCACTGACCTTGTCTTTCTCCACAAATGACACCCAAATCTCAGCGCTTTTGCTGCCACTGGCACGCTCTGTCTGCCCATGTAACTCCTGGCCAACTGTGCTGTGCTCATAACTGGCCCGTACTGTCTGGACGTTAAGCTCCCGCTCCACGGTACTGTGGTTATCACAGAACTGTTCTATGCTCATAGGTGATTTTAGATCCACAGCAGTCTGGTTATCATTGAGCTGCTGTGTCTGTACATGTAACTCCAATCCCAAAGCACTATTGTTCCGACTGACGTGTTCTAGTCTACATTTGACTCCACAATGGCAGCAATGTAGCTAACATTAACTTAGTCAGTACTTGCATGTGACTCCAGATCCGTAGCACTAGGGTAGCGGCTGATCTGTTATGTCTATATATGTGACTACAGCACTATTTTTCCAACTGCGTGGTCTGGGTCGAATTGTGAATCCAGACCTACAATATGGTGGCTACCATTGACCTACTCGGTCTATACTTTGTGACTCCATGCTAAAAGCAATGTGGGTACACCTAGACCTGGCCATTCTTGCAATTGAATCTGCAAGAACAGCACTGTGAGTACCACCGACCTGCTGTGTCCCACCGTTTATCTGAAAACCCACAGTGCTAGTTTTGATCATGACCTGGTCTGCTTCGACACGTGACACTAGATCTACTTCGCTGTTGTTGTCACTCACCTGAAAATGGAATGTTGACCTTTCCTTCAAATGGAATAGAGTTTATCATGTTCTCAGGCAGCACATTCCATTCTGAACTAACTATTCCTCCCATGAAATTACATCATTTTGGTCTCATATCAGGAAGGAAGTTTCATAATATACCCCTCTCATAATTTCCCATTCCCTAATCAGGTTCCCCCTGAGTATTCTTTGCTGCAAGGTGAACAATCCGGCCTGTCCAGTCACTCATCACAACTCAGAATTTCCATCCCAGGTAACATCCTGGAGAATCTCCTTTCATGTTTCTTCAATGCAATCACGCCCTTCCAATTATATGGCAATGGAATTGCACTCCGCATTCTACCTATGGCTAATTCAATGATTTGTGAAGTCGCAACTAGTCGTCCTTGTTTCCAATTTGTAAGGACTAATAAGGGAATGTATTCCGTAAGCCTTTTGCATGACATTTATGACATGTGTTCACATCTTTGGCGATTTATTACCTTGCACATCAAGATCCCTTTAAGACTCCCTGAGGACATATAATATACTGTGCATATCCTTCCCATTAACCTTCCAAAATGCATCAAATCACAATTATGGGGATTAAATTTCTTCGGGCATTGTTCTGCCTAATTTAACAGATTAACATCAGCAAACAGGCAACTGAGGCCATTTTCTTCATTATCACCAACATCACCAAATTTCGAGATATATCCAAACTTACTAATTATACCTTTTACTTTCCCATCTAAGTTGTACATGTATAGTACATAAGCAGAAATAAATGGGCGATGATGCCCATTTAAAACAGTGATGATAAAGCATTATTTTCCTTTCAGGAGGTTGTGAGTCTTGGAAATTCCCTTCCGCAAAAGGCAGTGGACGCAAGGAGTTTAAACATTGCTTTCAGGCAGATGACGATACAATGTTGATAACTGAGAGGCGAAAGACTATCAAGGGATATGTAGGAAAGCAGTATTGTGGATAAAAGTGAAACAGCCACAATCTTAATAGAAATCGGAAGAACTGTGGATGCTGTAAATCAGAAACAAGCAAAAAGAAATTGCTGGAAAAGTTCAGCAGGTCTGGCAGCATTTGTGGAGACAAATCAGAGTGAAACTTTCCGGTTGAGCGATCCTTCCTCAGAGCTGAAGCTCTTTTCCCAGTTCTGGCGAAGGACAATTTGAAACTTAAAGGTTGCTCTGATTTCTCTCCACGGATATTGTCAGACCTGCTGAGCTTTGCGAGCAGTTTATGTTGTTCTCGCAAACTCGAATAGCTGAGTGGCCTACTCCTGTTCCTATTTCATCTGTTTGGCGAACTCCTGGGTGCCTGCTGTGCCAATGCATGACGAATTCAATTTGGAAATTGCTTATTTGTTTCCTGCCTACTCAATGGTTAGTTCACCTCCTGAAGACCCCCAAGCCTGTAGTCATTTCCTTTGCGTCTTGACAATGTGGAGAATAAGTGATGCGACAGATGTTCTTTCGGTTGTTGGCCAGAAAGCAGCATATGCTTTGTCTGTTGCTTCATTCAAGTGCACCTCCCAATTTCCTTTCCAGTTTTTGAGATCAGAGAATGTTGCAATGGAGATTGCCAAACTGTCATTTGAGTTGACCAACACGCTCCCTCTTTCCCTCAGGGAAGAGTGTATAATGAGCAAATGACATTGCTGCGGGCTGCTGTTCGTGTCCGTTAGAGCACACGATCAAAGAGGCTGAGGTTATCGCCAATTCATTTCCAGACATTCCGCCTTTTAATTTCCAATTGCATCCCCCCATTGGACTGAGCAGAACAGCTGCTTTCAGCTCACTCAGTCCGTGCTGCCCATAAACCTGTACACATGATATTACCTTCTCTAGTACCTTCTCTGCTCCTAACAAAACAATCCGTTTTAATGCAGCCTCTCTCCGTAGCTAAACTGCTCCAGTGAATACAGATGAGTACAGCACAACAGTCCCTTCTGTCAGTATGTCTGTCGAGACGAGTATACCATTCTAAATTAATCCCAACTGCCTGCACTACGTACATATCCCTGCCTGCTCTGCCTTTTTATCTGTATATCTAATTACCTGGTAAACTTTGCTATTGCATCCAATTCTAATAACTTCCTGACAATGTGTTCTAGACATCTATCACGCTCTCTGAAACAAAAATATTGTTTGCATGTATGCCATTGAAACTTAATTCCCCTCACATTCAACCTATGCCAAGTACGATGTGACATTATCATACTGGGGAAAGGCTTCTGGCTAAGTAACCTGTCTACAGTCCTCGGCGTTTGATGTACTTTCCTCAGATCGCCTTTCACCTACAAAGATCCAACAAAAACAAGCCAAATTTGTTCAACTACTCTTCGTAGCTCATCGTCATTAATCTAAGAAACATCCTGGTAAACCCCTTTACTACCCTGCCCAAAGCGTCCACATCCTTCCCACGGTGGGGCGACCAGAACTGCAAATGATCCTCCAGTTGTGGCCTCACCATCTGCCCACATAGCCGCTAATTGAAGACCATCAGCGCATCTTACCGATATTCTGACAACTCCCTTCCTTCTTGTCACGGTATTAAGAAATGAATATTAAAGGGAAAGGTGACATGGAGAATTAATGTTTGCCATATCACATGTTGTATTCACGCAGCTGAGAAAACAGTGATCGTTGGGTTGAAACCATCGACAGAAGCCTCAATTGAAGAAATGTCAGATCTTTTTAATCAGAAACTCAGCTCCTTTCCAGCGTTCCATGTTGCCCTTTACCTCTCGATTTCAGAAACAAATGTGACACATTTTTAAGAGTGTGCAGGCCCCCTTAAACTCATTGAAATAGCCTTATCACATGTTACGTCGCTACAGAAACCTTCTGTTGTGGTTCTGTTCGCCGAGCTGGGAATTTGTGTTGCAAACGTTTCATTCCCTGTCTAGGTGACATCCTCAGTGCTTGGGAGCTCCTGTGAAGCACTTCTGAGATCTTTCCTCCGACATTTATAGTGGTTTGTCTCTGTTGCTTCCGGTTGTCAATTCCAGCTGTCCGTTGCAGTGGCCGGTATATTGGGTCCAGGTCGATGTGTTTGTTGATAGAATCAGTGGATAAGTGTCATGCCTCTAGGAATTCCCTGGCTGTTCACTGTTTGACTTGCCCTATAATAATAGTGTTGTCCCAGTCGAATTCATGTTGCTTGTCATCTGAGTGTGTGGCAACTAAGGATAGCTGGTCGCGTCGTTTCGTGGCTAGTTGGTGTTCATTGATGCGGATCGTTAGCTGTCTTCCAGTTTGTCCCATGTAGTGTTTTGTGCAGTCTTTGCATGGGATTTTGTACACTACATTGGTTTTGCTCATGCTGGGTATCGGGTCCTTCGGTCTGGTGAGTTGTTGTCGGAGAGTGGCTGTTGGTTTGTGCGTTGTTATGAATCCTAGTGGTCGCAGTAGTCTGGCTGTCAGTTTGGAAATGCTCCTGATGTTTGGTAGTGTGGCCAGTTCTTTGGGTTGCGGCATGTCCTCGTTCCGTTGTCTCTCCCTTAGGCATCTGTTGATGAAATTGTGCGGGTATCTGGTTTTGGCGAATACATTATAGAGGTGTTCTTCTTCCTCATTTTGCAGTTCTGGTGTGCTGCAGTGTGTTGTGGCCCTTTTGAATAGTGTCTTGATGCCACATTCTTTTTTGTGTGTTGGGGTAGTTGCTTTCATATTTCAGGACTTCAGTGTGTCGCATTCCTGAATACCTTTGTGCTGAATTTTCTGGTCGGTGTTCTCTGTACCATCACGTCTCGGAATGGGAGTTGGTTGTCCTTCTCTTCCACTCTCGTGAATCGGATTCCTGTGAGTGTGGCGTTGATGGTCCGGTGTGTGTTCTCTATTTCTGTGTTTTTAATGATTACAAAGGTGTCATCCACATATCTGACCCAGAGTTTAGGTTGAATTTGCGGTAAGACTGTTTGTTCTAACCTTTGCATTACTGCTTCTGCTATGAGTCCAGAGATGGGTGAGCCCATGTGTGCTCCGTTGATTTGTTCACATATCTGGTTGTTGAATGTGAAGTGTGTTGTGATGCACAGGTCCAGTAGTTTAATATGCCGTCTTTGTGGATAGGTTCAACATCCTGTTGTCTGTTCTGTAGTCCAGCAGGTTGGCTATTGTTTCTCTGGCTAGGGTTATGACTATAGAGGTGAACAGTGCCGTTACATCGAATGAGACCATGATTTCTTCCTTATCTATGTGTATATTTCTGATGATGTTCAAGAATTCCTGTGTTGATTGTATAGAGTGTCTGGATCCGCTCATCAGGTGTTTCAGTTTCTTCAGTAGTTCTTCAGCCAGTTTGTGTGATGGCGTCCCTGGTAGTAATACTATGGGTCTGAGTGGGATGCCTGGTTTGTGCACTTTAGGTAGTCCATAGAATCAAAGAATGACCTACAAAGAATGATACCTGAAAGCAACAACACCCCCAGAATCTATGGACTACCTAAAGTGCACAAACAGTGCGGGTTGCTTGAAGTATTTTCTAACAATTATTCGTGGAGACCAGAACTGTGCGCAGTGCTCTACGTCTGACCAATACTGACGCATTCTACTGGCAACCCACAGCGTGTTCCCACTGTGAGGTATCTCGAATGAGGGCTTGCGAAGATTTCAGGGAGTGAGAATATGGCCGCAATTTTGACCGGCTTTAGAATTGACAGATCCACACACCCGAAACTCTGTAACTTCCTTAGTCAGGGAGTTGTTGGGATTAGGAATGCACTGCCTGAGAGATTGAAGAAAGATTCCACGTGAGATTTCAAACGTCAGCTAGATATGGATTTCACATCAAGGAATTGAAATGGATTATGGACGTAGTGTTGGCAAATGGAACTAGGTGGACAGCACTTTCCGGAGCCTGGACAAACGCAATATTGAGAATGGTCTCCTCCTGAACTGTGAAGTTCTCTGAATGTTATGTGATGGTCAGTCCACCAAGTCTTGATCAAAAATGTATGTTCAAGACCGGCCTTGAAAGGGGTTAGTGTCAGAGAAAAGGTACCTGACCTCAGAAAACTGGCATCTTGAGGCAAGTCCAAAAATGGCAGACGAATTAATAAAGCCTCTAGCACAGAATATCTGCTTTGAGGAGCTTAGATTTCACAAAGGCTTTCATTTGCAGCCGCTTGCAGAGCACAGGCTAGAAGTTGGAAGAATTTTAGGCCGTTAAGCCAATCGAAACTGATCTTGCATTTGGTAAATTGGAGGTGCTGATGTTGGACTGGGGTGGACAAAGTTAAAAATCGCACGACTTCAGGTTAACGTGCAACAGATCTATTCCGAAGGATAAGCGTTCGAAGCGCTGCTCCTTTATAGGGAAGCTGGCAGAGCAGGATTATAGGACACAGCATTTATAGCAAAAGATCAATGTGTCACACACTAATGCAATATATTAAACAAATAAAGATTACTGTTAAGTCTTTCATCTTTTTGAACGGGGCTGCAGGTATCGATTTCTTAACATGCAAATCTCAGGAATTCTTACAAGTCGCATTCCCGAAGTAACTAACTAGTTTATATATATACATATATATATATATATATATATATATACACACACACGCACGCACGCACACACACACGCACGCACGCACACACACACACACACACACATATATATATATATGTGTGTGTGTGTGTGTGTGTGTGTGATTACTCAGCGCAGACAATGCATGAAATGTTTGAGGTTCAAGTCTGTATTTATTCCAAACTTGAGTCAGACATGTTCTATTTCCAACGTACCAATTTATAAAATGCCACGTGGATGATCGAACAATATTGACTGCCTGCAGGTTGTGTGTTTTTTGAACAGAATATAATGCAAATTCACTGCATAGACTTAAGGGTTTGTGCACGCCTGTGAGGGAGACTGAGAGCATGTGCGCACGCATGCGTGTGTGATGGAGGCAGCGGCAGAGAGTGTGTGTGTTTGTGCATGTTTGATCGTGTATGTACCTGATTATGACGGAGTATATGCTTGTGAGCGTGTGTGCACATACATGTGAGAATGAGGTATGTGTGTATTGGAGGCAGAGGCAGAGAGAGAGAGTGTGTGTGTTTGTGCATGCTTGATCATGTGTGTGCCTGATTGTGATGGAGTATATGCTTGTCAGAGTGTGTGCACATGTGTGTGACTATGAGGTGTGTGTGTGTCAGAGAGAGAGTGGATGTATTTGAGAGGGTCTGCATGAGTGTCTTTGGAAGTAAAGTATGTGTATGTGAAATGGCTGATCTGATCATCCTCAACTTCACTTTCCTGCCTCTCACAGATAATTTCCCAATTTCCTGACTTGAAATCTGTCGACCTCACCTATAATGATAATGAATCACCAAGCCCTCTATGGCGAATAATTCCATTGGTTCACTATGCTCTGAAAGAAGGAAATAGTCCTCAACACTGTCTTAAATGGACGACCCTTTATTCTGAACATACGTCCTCTGGTTCAAAACTCTTCCATAAAGACAAACAACCTCTCCTCTTCTACCATGATAATTCCTCTATGAATATTTCATGTTTCCATAAGCTGACCTCTCGTTCTTCCAAACTCCCACTAATACAGTTCGCACCTACTCAGACACTCTACAACTGGTATCTGCAAAGTGATCTCCGCTGGAATATCTCAAATCGGAAACCGCCTGGGAACAGAGAAATAGCTGTGGAACTGCATGAATAATCTGTTTCAGACTTTGCGAAGAAAGACACGACAAGTATCAGAAAAATTCCAGACTGCTGGAGGGCCAAAATGTGTACAGTAGCTATCAACAAGGAGAAAGTGTGGGAAAAAAAATAAAGGCCTGAAAGTCGACATATCACCTGGTAAAGATTGTCTACATACGAGAATTGTGAAGAGGATAGCTGAAGAGATAATCGAGCTTCAGTAGTGAACTTTCTAGTATCACTAAAGTCAAGAAGGTTCTGACAACTGGAAAATTACAAATGTAAACCCCCTGTTTAAGAAGGGAGTATGACAGGAAAATATAGAAAGATTACTCTGACCTCAGTCATTCTTGAGTTTGTGGAATCCATTGTGAAGAATGAGGATTCTGAATATTTGAAAAATTATTGTAAAATAGGGAAAAATCAGAATTATTTCATCAAGGCAATGGTATGCCTGACAAATCTGTGAGAATTTCTTGAGGAGACAACGTACAGGTTAGGCAAACGTGAGCCAATGAATGTTGTCGAACTCCACTTCCAGAAGGTCTTCCATAACGTGCTGCAGAGGAGGCTACTAAGTAAGATAAGGGCACATGGTGGAAGAACATGGTGACATCATGGATAGAAGAATGGCTGTCTGGCAGAAGACAGAGAGTGGGGATAAAAAGGTCTTTCACAGAAAGGAAGCCAGTGACAAGTCGAGAGGCTGGCTCTCAGAATGTAAGAACACTGCGCGCTGTCCAAGGAGATGGTGGCCGATCCTGATTTCAGCAATCTCTCCAGGAAGCCCTATTGCTTCCAGTCATTTCCCAGTCCCCATCTGTCCGACTTCTGACAGTGCCACCTCTGATATTTTCACGGAAGCATCGAAACTGGAGACCTTTCGAACCATCAACCATCCACTCTTATGTATGACCATGGCTGATCCTGCTATGATACAGTCAGAGAGAATACAGCATGGATACAGGCCCTTTGGCCAGATTGTTCCATGCTACCATGGTGCTCACTCATCCACTTCCAATTGCCCACATTTTGTCCATATGCCTCCAAAAACTACCCATCCATGTTCCTGTCCGATCCAGTCTTGTTAGAAATATTGCTATTGAACATGTCTCAAACTCTTTCTGTGGCAGCCCATTCCCAATACACACCACCTGACTTTCAAATCGTTCTGTCCACCCCACCTTAAACCTATGGCCTCTCGTTTTCAATTCCTTATCACGGGGAACAAAGACTTTATGCATTCATCTTATCTGCGCCGTTTCTGATTTTACATATATCAGTGTTTTTACACCTCACTCTTCTACGTTCCTAGGAATAAAATCCTATCCTGACAAACTCTTCACATAACTTAGGCTGAGTAGTTCTGGCAACACTCTCTTCAGAGAAAGAGAGAAACTAACAGACACACTAACCACAGAAACTCAGAAAGTAGGAATAGAATTCAGCTGTTCGGCTCTTCCAGCCTGCTCCACCATACAGTATGATCACAGTTATGTTTTTTTCACTTCAGAGAGAGACAGAGAGAGAGACGGTGACAGGGAGAGATACACACCCACAAGTACACACACAATACAGAGCCCAAAGCACGACGTGTCGGAGCATGAGTAGACGAATCGACGCTCACACCCACTGCATCCTTCAATATGACCAGAAAAGGTCCTGTCCTTGAAGGTCGGACAAACAGATAGACTGACAACAGAGAGAAACGTACGCAGACAGACGGACAGATACACCGAAAAATGCAAACTAGGAGCAAGAGTTGGCCGATCGGCCCCTCAATAGTGTGATAGCTCATCTTCTATCTCAACGTCATATTCCCACTTGCACCTCAGACTCCTTATTGCCTTTAAAATAAGAATAAACAACCTCTCTTTTTCTTGAATTATTATGGCTAGAGCATTGATTCTTGTGAAACTCTAGTATTAATTCACATTTGATGTCACAGCCGAGAGAACAGGCAGCCCACTTATGAATGGATGGGAAACATTGATTTCGATAGCTGCAGAGAGGCTGTAGAACAGGGCAAGTGAGGGTCAAAGGTTTCTTGGAATATCTGTGAGCAGTTTAAAGGTTTTTTTCTGGGTATTGTGGAAACTTCCTAATTGCCCGCATCTCAACTCCGTTTATCTCCAGAACACAAGATGCAAAATCAAAAATCTTTCATGTTGCAAGAGCGTGCTCCTCCTAACCCAGTTACCTCCCACCGCTAGCTGTTTAGGCGAGACATGCCCATTGCTTCACTTTAGTAATCATGAGGTGCGATGCAAGTGAGCTGAGATAAATACCGGCCAGTCCCAGAACTCTCTTTACGTTCATAGCGACTGAACACGTATGGAAGGCCTGGAATGAGAGCAGACCGGCTGGCGAGACAAACTTCAGACAAGAGCCACATGTCCCCAGAGCACACGTTGTTGCCAAATGAAGGAGTTGGTGATGTTGGATTTGCAAAGCCGCTCTCCATTTTTCAGGAGTGACAAAGCAAATGAGAGATACGGTGGGTTGGCAGATATGGCAGTCCCTTGGCTCACTTGGGACTGAGGACTTATTCAGCCTTGTGACATTACTGTCTGTCGAACTGGCAAAAAAAAATTGGCCAGTGTCTGTCAATCAATCTCATCCTCTGTCTCGGCATCTCATTGATCCATGCGGAATGTTCCGACGTGGGGAGAGATTGGATACTAGAGCGCGTGCGCTCGTACACACACACACACACACACACACACACACACACACACACACACACACACACACACACACACACACTTCTCTTAAACGGCCGACTCTCGCCCCTGTCTGGTTAGGGATTGTACATAACCTTCTGGTCAGCCCTCTCAATTGTATGTCCCGATCGATCAGAGAAGCGTTGATTCTGCAATGGTCTCAGGTTGAGGCCATTCTGTCCGTCCAGTCCTACCCCCACCCACTGGGCCGATAAAAGTCTTGAACCCGAGGTCGCTTCTGTCTTTGTTAACTTGTCGTCATCTCTCTGCTGCCTTTCCATTAGTTTCTATTAAACGGCAATGAACCAAGAGGTTTCCAACCTAATTCCCTACCCCCATCATTCTGTCATGTCGTGCTGGTAACCCTCTCTCAATTTCCTCTACGGTAGCCTTCCCACAATCGAGTAACCAAACTTCGTTTACACACCTCCAGTTAGCAACTCGGCACGGTTTTAAACATAGAAACGTAGGTAAAAGCAGGAGGACACGCCGCTCCACTCTGTCATCCAACAGGATCATGGCTGATTGTCGAACTCAGTCCTCTGTTCCAATTTACTCCGTTGGACCCTTTCGCCCTAAGAACCATTTCTCACTCATTCATACAAAGAAAAGCAATGCTTTGGCCTCAAGCACATTCTGTGGCAGACAATTCTAAAAGGTCACCCACTGTCTAGGCGATTACATTTCTCCACGATTTGTAGTGCCCGATATCTGCAGACTTTATTACCTTTTTCTGTACTCCTGAGACTTTGGGAACACCATCCTGCCCCTACCTTGGCTAATCCTTTTAGGAATTTACTGATTTGTGTGACATTCCCTACCTGCCCCAAATATCGTTCTACATGCCAAAAATGGAATCATAATGGAACCAGTTTCTTTTTGTTTGTATTAGTTGCATCGAGGAATCAGTCAGGTAAATTTCCTGGCAGTCCCTCAATAGCCAAAACATCCTTTCTCAGATAAGGAGTCAGAAACAGCACAGAGTAGTCGGGAAGGTAAGATAAGATAGCACGGAGTCGTACTTATGTATGTGCAGAGTGAGACTCATTCAGGAACAATGTGTTGATTGGTTTGTACAATTGTGGACAGTTATAGATATCATCCCGCTGACACCTTTCCGAATGATTCACTGACACGTAGTATGTGTGAATGATATAGAGGCAAATGGTCACTGGACTGGAAGAAGCAGAGTCTGTCTACCTCTCCGCTCCTGACTTTGTCTCTATTCTCCGATGCAGGATCTGTCAATATCGCTCTGAAACAGAATCTAGATCTGTCTATTTACTGCAAAATTGCTCAAAGCCCGGAGACATCCATTTTTCTCTGGTAGCACTTGGGATTATTGACAATGTGTTGCGATAGGGTTAAGGTTAGGGTTAGGGTTGTGGTTAGCACTGCTGCCTCACAGGGCCTGAGACCCAGGTTCAATTCCCGACTCAGGCGACTGACTGTGTGGAATTTGCACGTTCTCCCCGTGTCTGCGTGGGTTTCCTCCGGGTGCTCCAGTTTCCCTCCACAGTCACAAAGATGTGTGGGTCAGGTGAATTGGCCATGCTAAATTGCCTGTAGTGTTAGGGGTAAATGTAGGGGTATGGGTGGGTTGCGCTTCGGCGGGTCGGTGTGGACTTGTTGGGCGGAAGGGCCTTTTTCCACACTGTAAATAATCTAATCTAAAAGCAGATGTGCTCAGGCAAATAATTCAATGAAGCTAGAAGAACAGGAAGTCTTGGGAATGAGAGCGAACAGCCAATAGCATTCTGTGGATTGGAAAAATTGCATAGTGATTCGCCAGTATCTTTTCTTCTTTTTTTTTAAAACAAAACTTATTACTCTCTGTCTGTCTGTCTGTGTGTCTGTCTGTCCGTCTGTCTCTCTCTCTGTCTCTGTCTCTCTCTCTCTCTCTCTCTCTGTAGGGATTTTACAACTGTGGGAAGATAGTGCTTCTTCTGCTCGCGTTATAAGTTGATCATGCATACTTTTGTGAACATATAGCACGAAATAAATCTATTGTAATAATTAATAATTCTTGTTATAGAGCCATCAAATCATACAGCACGGAAATGGACCCTTTGGACTCAAGTTAATGGGACTTGTCTTATTGGAGGAATTTCAAGACTGGAGGCACACTTTTAAGATAAGATGAAGGATATTGTAAAAAAATGGCTGTTTGTTTTACACAGAGGATGGTTACAGTGTGGAATGAACTTCCTGGTGAAGTATGGATGTGAGTACAATTGCAATGTATAAAAGACATTTAAGTAAGTACACAAGGAGGGGTTTGGATGGATAAGGACCCGTAGCAGTCGTGTGGGATTATGGTAGTTTGGGATTATGCTTGTTGTTGAGACTTCTATTCGTTTACTTTTAGCTTCTTATTTCTGTTATGGAATCTAATGCTAAACTTGAATTTTGCAGTTGAGGAGCAGCTTGTATTTGGAAGAAAGAAGGAAGGTATTTCTTGTCAGGAACTGGTCTGGAGAGATAATTGCAGGTTAATGGCTGCTTATGAAACACTACAGACATTTCTGTTTTAGGATGTGCTGCTCAGCGAAAAACAGTCGGCTGGATGTTAGGTGTATCAATCAACAATAGCCTAGCGCTGGCCATTCATTCACAGAGAATCATGAAGGCATTTTATCTATTATTTGGGCACGAGGCTGTGCGTATGAAGTTTCTGGACTGGAAGCTGTTTTGACTTCTGCTCTCTTCGGTTTTATACTCGGTTAAAGGATTATCAATGGTTTTGAGAAATGAACCTCAATCTGTTAAATCTAAGGAAATGTTTGAGATTTGAGCTGTTTTGAAGGTCATTGAATATTTTAAAATAAAGTGAATCTGGTGTAGGGAGGGTGATTTGTTTTGGATGGCAGTCACCATGGGGTCACAACAGGATCAACAGAGGATGTGGGAAAATAGCGGGGCAGAGATCGGGAATCAGAGAAGGAGAAACTGGCGGAGAATCAGAGAGGAAGAAAGCTGGAGGGAGAAACATGATGGGTCAAAGAATACAGGCGGTACAGGGGTTTGCACTGCTGCCTCACAGTGCTGGGGCTTCAAGTTCAGCCTTGGGTGACTACTTGTTTGGAGTTTCACCCTGTGTTTATGGGTGTGCGCTGGTTTCCTCCCACAGTGCAAAGATGTGCAGATTGGGTGGTTTAACTGCCCGGACTACCCACGAATATACTTGCAAGCTGAATTAACTATGGGAAATACAGACAAGGATAAGGAAGGGGATTGTGAGTATCAGAGGTTTGGTGTGGGCTCCATGGGCCGATTTGGGATCCCAGAAGGGATACTATGAAAACACAGGGTAAGACTAATCGAAACAGTGGGTACAAAGAGAAAAAAAAACCACTATAAATGCCGGAGGAAACATCACAGAAGCGCTTCACAGAAGGCTCTCAGGCATTGAGGATGTGACATAGATACGGGACAAAACGGCTGCAACACAAATTCCCAGCTCGGCGAACAGAACCGCAAGAGAGAAAAGCAGGTAGAAATGTTCTGCGTAGAAATCGCAGACAAGAAACAAAGAGGGACAAATTGATCCGGAGGAGAAAGTGGAATTAAAACGGGTAAGAAACAAAGAAGGAGACAGCAAAGGACAGAATAAGAAAGGAACTGAAGAAGGTGAAAGAACTGCGATGCGAAGGAACAGAGGGAAATTATTATGGAGAAAACAGTAAGGAAGAAGCTGATCAGGTTGAACAAAGCTGGAGAGGCAAAGAGAAGGGGAATTACAAATGGAGAAACAGAGGTAGTAAACAGAGACAGAGGAGGGATGTAAGGTTCAGAGAAATACCGAGGTAAAGACAGAACCAGACAGACAATATTGAGGGGAAACTTAGATAAGGAAACTGGAAGTGTGAGGTAGAAGCAAGTCAGGAGAAAAAGAGGGGCGAAGCAGAGGTGAAGACACAACTAGGGACAGAAATGAAGGAGTCGGTGACAATGCATGTGTAGATAATAATGGAGCTTCAGGATGGCAATTTTATCTCACCCGTTCTCTGACATCCCCGCCTTCCCTGTCAATATGTGCACACCCAAATCCGAGTGAGAGAAAAAAATGATAGAAGGACAATAAATGTTGACTGATGCAGTGAGCTTTATTCACATCTTTTGTAATGCAGTGGGTCAGAGGATGATGTTACGTTGAGAATCAAGCAGAGACTGAATGACCAAAACGACAACTCACATTAGTCAGAACTCAGACAACTCGCACAGTTGGAAAAATTCCGGTTTTCGTGTGAAATAATAAAGCAGCAGATGGGATTGAAGGAACATCTCGTGCTTCAGGCAATCTTCTTTGCTTGACAGCCTTCCTCCTTCCAACTCCCTCATCATGCTCACATTCCATTGAATTAACTGAGAAAAGGAAAAGAAGTCTCAATTAATACAACAGTCAGTACTATACGGAATAAAAAAGCAGCATCACAGTGAGCATAATGGAGACCAGCGCTATGCACAATGCTCTGAATGTGGTCTGCCAGAGGTATTTGATGATCAGAACATTGCACATTACTTCCAGTGTGGTCTAACTTAGAAATATGAAGATTAGGACTATGCACAGTGTTACAAGTGCAATTTCACTTGGAATTGATTGAGGCTGGTACATCGAAAAGGCATTGGGACAAATGCATGAACAGGAAAGTTTAAGAAGAATGCAGGCCAAGTGCAGGGAAATGGGGGTCACGTAGGTTGACATTTTGGCCAGCATGGACCAACTTGAGCCAAAGGGCCTGTCTTCATGTTGTTGGACTCTGACGCCATAACTGAGGGACATAGAGATCAGAAACTATACACAGCGCTCCACGTCTGGTCTAAGTGAATGATGAGATTAACAGAACAATATACAGTGCTCCCAGTAAGATCTAACTGAGGGATATGATGACCAGAAGAGTGTACAGAGACATTTGATGATCATAATTTTATATAATGCTTCCAGTATGCTCTATCCTATAGATATGCAGATTGGAACTATGTACTGTGTTCGAAGTGTGGTATACCTGAATTACATAGAGACCAAAACTGTGCACAATTATCCACATATGAACAAAATGAGGGCTATGTTTATCATAATTTTGCACAGTCATCCATGTATCGTTGATCTTTGTGGTATAATAAAAAGGACAGCTCACTGAGTTCCCAGTACAGTCAAACAGAGCGACGCGTGGAAAACGTCATAGCTTCATGGCCGATATCTCGGGTTCTGTCAGAACTTAATTTTCTGAGGTGACTCAATCAACAGGAGATGAGATGACGGTATACCCCGAGACTGAGTAACATGAGCAACTAATATGTCACACGACTACTTGTTTTAGTCGACGTGATTGTGTAAAAGGAGATTGTGAATGAAACGGTTTGAATGGGGTGAGGGTTGGATGCTTTTAGGCACCCTGGGGCTCAGGAATACGAAGGCAAATCAACCAATGATATAAGAAAGATAATCAGGGACTGTCCCGGAGAAGACAATTGGAGCGATGCATATAACTTGCAGGATTGACTGACTGGAGATGATTACCAAAGAGGAACAATGCGTGATCAATGGGCAGAGTTAATAAAATTAATAGAATTTATCCCCTAAATTCTACATGTTAAAAGGAGATGCAAGCGGACTTAGGACAGATCAGAGGGGGCAGTTGTTTTGGCTACTCTATTGAAAATTAAATTGCCATTAATTTTATCAAAATGGTCGATGCTCAGTTTAAAGGATTTTTCGCTGAAAAGGACTTTTTTTTCCCAGTTCTGGAACCCGATTTCGTGATGGTGTGAAGACACAGATCAACCATGCTTCTCTATCATTTCAATACAAGTTTGACAGGCTGCATTGATAGACCCTGGGTAAGCCATTATTTTAGCAGACTGAACACTCAGAGATGCACAAGGAAAAAGAAAAATACGGTATACTTTGTTGTGAACAAAAGCTTCCACCAGCTTCGAGTTAGCAAGGATCAAGAGCAGTGCTTTCCCTAACTTACACTGAGGTTTTCAAACGAGCAGTAAGATGAGTGGAGGACGGATGCTCTTTATATGAAATCACAGATGATTCTCGAGTGAGTTGTCGCACAGGCACTGTGCGGATTGGAATCCAACCATGGTCATGTGAGTGGAATAGTCCACTGGATAAATCTTCACAGTTTGAAATGCAAAACCTTCTGCGTATCTGGGAAATATTCAGCTCAACATGAGACAATCAGTTACAAATGCATACACGAACTCTTTCTTATCGAATGGCCCAAGACCAGTATTGCAGTCACAGAGTTCTCACTGCTGTTATAGTGCGATTAGATATCTACTGACCAGGAAAGTGGACACAGCTTTTCCTCTGATTGCAATTCAGATGCTTGTGGGAGCTTGACATGTACAAATTATTTCTGTGAGCGGTGACCATAAATTTGTAAACATATATAGAACATAGAACATTACAGCGCAGTACAGGCCCGTCGGCCCTCGAAATTGCGCCGACCTGTCATACCAATCCGAACCCCATCCCACCTACACTATTCCATATACGTCCATTTGCACTGTCCAATGACGTCTTAAATGTACTTACAATTGGCGAATCTACTACCGTTACAGGCAAAGCATTCCATACCCTTACTACTCTCTAGTAAAGAAACTACCTCTGACATCTTTCAATATCTAACACCCCTCAATTTAAAGCTATGCCCCCTCGTGCTCGCCGTCACCATAATTAGAAAAAGACTCTCCCTGTCTAACCTATCTAACCTTCTGATTATCTTATATGTGTCTATTAAGTCAATTCCCAAACTTCTCCTCTCCAACGAAAACAGCCTCAAGTCCCTCAGCCTTTCCTCGTAAGACCTCCCCATCCATATCAGGCAACATCCTAATAAATATCCTCTGCACCCTTTCCAAAGCTTCCACATCCTTCTTATAATGCGGTGACCAGAACTGTACACAATACTCCAGTGCGGCTGTACCAGAGTTTTGTACAGCTGCAGCATAACCTCATGGTTCCGGAGCTCAATCCCTCTATTAATAAAAAGCTAAAACACTGTATGCCTTTTTAACAACCCTGTCAACCTGGGTGGCAACTTTCAAGGATCTGTGTGCACGGCCAATCTGTTCATCTACACTACCAAAAATCTTACAATTTGCACAGTATTTTGCATTCCTTTTACTCCGACCAAATAGAATCTCCTCACACTTGTCCGTATTAAACTCCATTGCCAACTCTCAGCCCAGCTCTGCAGCTTATCTATTTCTCTGTAACCTACACCATCCTTCATCACTACCCACAACTCCACCGACCTTAGTACCGTCTGAAAATTTACTAACCCACCCTTCTATGCTCTTATCCAGGTCGATTGTACAAATGACGAACAGCAGTGGACCCACCAGTACGTGGACTCCAGGATGACCATTTCCCATCAATTATCACCCTCTGTCTTCTTTGAGGAAGCCAATTACTGATCCAAACTGCTATATCTCCCACAATCCCATTCCTTCGCATCTTTTACCATCGCCTCCTGTGGGGAACCTTATCGAACGCCTTGCTGAAATCCACATACAGCACATCAACCGGTTTACTCTCATCTACCAGTTTGGTCACCTTCTCAAAGAACTCAATAAGGTTTGTGAGGCACGACCGACCTCTCACAAAACCGTGTTTACTATCCTTAACCAAATTATTCTTTTCTAGATGATGATAAATCCTATCTCATATAATCTTTTCCAACACTTTACCAACAACTGAAGTAAGGTTCACTGCACTATAATTACCAGGGTTGTCTCTGCTCCCCTTCTTGAACAGAGGAACCATATTTGCGATCCTCCAGTCTTCTGGCACTATTCCTGTAGACAAGTACGATTGAAAGAACAAATGTAAAGTCTCGGCAATCTCCTCCCTGGCTTTCCAGATGATCCTCGGATAAACCCCATCCGGCCCAGGGGGCTGATCTATTTTCACACTATGCAGGATTTCTAATAACTCTTCCTTGTGAAACTCAATCATACGTAGTGAAGAAACCTGTATCTCAGTATTTTCCTCGACAACATTGTCGCTTTCTAGATTGAATACTGTCGAAAAATATTCACTTAGTGCTTCCCCTATCTCCTCTGACACCACACAAAACTTCCCACTACTATCCTTGATTTGCCCTCATCCTACACTCGTCATTCTCTAATTCTTTAAATGCCAATGGAAAGCCTTAGGGGTTATCCTGATCCAATCCGCCAGCAGCTTCTCATGTCTCCTCCTGGCTCTTCTGAGCACTCTCTTTAGGTCTTTCCTGGCTACCTTGTAACCCTCAAGCTCCCTACCTGAGCCTACACATCTCATCCTAAAATAAGCCGTCTTCTTCCTCTTGACCAGACATTCCACTTCCTTCGGAGACCACGGCTCCCGAATTCTCCAGCTTCCTCACTGCCTGACATGTGCATACTTATCTATGACACATAGGAGCTTTTCCTTGAATAAACTCCACATTTATAATGTGCCTATCCTCTTCAGTTTCCTTCCCCATCCAATGCTTCCTAAATATTGCCTAATCACATCATAATTGCCTTTTATCCAGCTGTAACTCTTGCCCAGTGGTATACACGTATCCCTTTCTATCAATAAAGTAAACATTACAGAATTGTGAACGCTATCACCAAAGTGCTCACCTACTTCCAAGCCTAACACCTGGCCGGGCTCATTACCCAGTACCAAATCTAACGTGGCTTCGCCTCTTTTTGGCCTGTCTACATATTGTGTCAGGAAGCCCTACTGCATACACTGGACAAAAACTGACCCATCTATAGTACTCGTACTCTCGTGTTCGCAGTCAATATTGGGAAAGTTGAAGTCCCCCATGAAAACTACACTGTCTCTCTCACTCCTACTGAGAATCACCTTTGCTATCCTTTCCCCTACATCTCTGGAACTATTCGGAGGCCGACAGAAAACTCCCAACGGGGTGACTTCGCCTTTATTATTTCAAACCTCAGCCCATTCTACCTCAGTTGACGAGTCCCCAGACATCCTTTTTGCAACTGTAATACTGTCCTTGACCAACAATGCCACACGTCCCCTTCTTTTACCATCTTCTTTGTTCTTACTGAAATATCTAATTCATGGAACCTGCAACAACCATTCCTGTCTCTGCTCTTTCAATGTCTCTGAAATTGCCACAACATCGAAGTCCCCTGGTACCAATCCGTACTGCAAGTTCACCCACCATTTTCCGGATGCTCATGGCGTTGAAGTAGACAGTATTGCTACTTAGAACCTTAGAAGATGTTCTGTGACTGTATTAGGAAACAGGTCAACCAAGACCTTCTGTTCTCTCTCCTTTTTGACAGTTTTATCTCTCTCCCTCCTTCTCTCTCTCTATTCATTTTCCTCATTCTCACATTTTCGATACCTGTACCCTCTGTCAATTTCTGAATGCTCTTTGTCTCCCACACTATTTTCAATCCCATGCATCGCCTCCCTTTACCAAATCTGTAACATTTCTCCGTCTTGTTTCACTGTCTTCCTTGGTTTTGGTTACTCAAGTTGTGTCTCCTCCTTCTTTCCCTTCCTCTCTATTTTCCTCTCCTACATGCGCGTGCATGTCCGTTGGCTCTTCTCATGCCAACACATAACGTTTAACAACATGTGATAGATTGACCATTGAGAGTGGAGTCGGAGATGGACAGGATACAGAAGGCTGGGTTTGGTATTCTTGCCTCTATTTGTCAGTGCATTGAGTTTAGTGTTAGAGACGTAATGCTGAGGTTGTACAGGACATTGATTCGGCCAATTTTGAAATATTGTGTGCAGTTCTGGTCTCCTTCTTATGGGAAGAATATTATGAAACTTCAACTGGTTAAGAAAAGATTTACAAGGGTGTTAATAGATTTGGAGGGCTTGAGGTAGAGGAACAGTCTGAATAGATTAGACTAGATTAGATTGGATTAGATTACTTAGATTAGATGAGATTACTTACTGTATGAAAACAGGCACTTCGACCCAACAAGTCCACACCAACCCAATTCCCCTACATTAACACCTGCACCTAACACTACTGGCAATTTAGCGAGGCCGATTCACTTAAACTGCACATTTTTGGACTATGAGAGGAAACTGGAGCACCCAGAGGAAACCCACGCAGTCACGGAGAGCATGTGCAAACTCCACACAGTCATTCGCCTGAGGCAGGAATTGAACCAGGGTCTCTGACACAGTGAGGCAGCAGTGCTAGTAGGCTTGGGATATTTTCTCTGCAGAATCAGAAGGTGAGGAATGACCTTATAGAGGTTTATAAATTATGAGTGGCATAGTCAGAATAGATATTCTGGATCAGTTGTGCTGGAACAGCACAGCAGTTCAGGCAGCATCTAACAGCAGCGAAATCGACGTTTTGGACAAATAGGCAAGGCTTTTTCTCTGGAATGGGGAGTCCAAACAAAGAGGACATTGGTTCATCGTGAGAGGAGATACATTTGGAAATGACCAAAGGGGCGACTTTCTGACTTGGAGTGTAGTGCAGATATGAAATGAACTGCGCAAGCAAGGGATGAACGACGGTAAAATTAAAACATTTAAAAGGGATCTGGATGGATGCATTAATAAACATGGTTGAGAGGGATGTGGAACAAATACTGGCAAATGGCACTAGATTTATTTAGGGTATCAGGTCCGTTCTGTACTTTTCTATGTCTGCATATTTTCATGAACCTATAGTATTGGACACTCAGTATTCAGAACGAATTGGCACAGACTATCCACAGCAAAAGAATTGCCCCACATAGAAGCTGTGAGGGGTTGGCGCAAATACCGAACCAGTTCACACTTTACAACTTTAGTGAAGGATGTGCGACAGCGTGGTGACTGGCAACAGGACAGTTTCACTTCAGAAGTAAATATTTGATAAATCAACAATGACTGTATACGAGAAGCCTTTGGTGATAATAGGCAAGGAATATTTGCGCTGCACAAATACCAGAATATGGCTATTTTAATGACAGACTATCTAACCAATGTCTCGCTATGTTCAATGGCGTTACTATCACTGAAGCCATCCCACCCCAAGCCATTATGACTCCTGGAGAATACCAGTGAGACCGAATCTCAACATGACGACTTGGCATACAATGGGATTGCCAGCATCCTATTCCGTCACGATTAACCTCCTGGGGAATACCATTGAGGGGTAATCTAATCTTTGTTCCTGGAATTTCAATGGCGTCATCATTATTTAAATCCCCTGTGCACTCACTCCAAAATACACACAGAAACAGATAGACAGATACACATGCTTGCACACACAACACACACACACACACACACACACACACACACAATGTCCTGGGGTTTCTATTGAGAGAGATTCTTGACATTCAATGGCATTACCATTATGTAATTCTCTCACGATTAAAACACTGAGGAAAATTACCATTGACCAGAAACAGCATTGTAGACAACAAATCATTACAGGTGCTGAAAGGGCAGGTTTATGATTGGAAATTCTGAAGAGTGAAACCCACTTCCAGACACTCTCTGTAATGCCTGTGCACCATAGTTAAGGCACAAGTCAGTCGTGTGATGAAATACTCTTTATTTGCCTGGTTTTGTGCACCTCCAATAATCCTGAAGACGCTCAACACATTTCAAGAGAAGCCAGTCCGCCTGATTGACACCACATCCAACTAGCATACTTCAAACAAGAAGTGGAATTGCTGCGGACCTCCTCATGTCTGACATCATCTGCGAAGAGAAACCAAAGTGAACGTTTCGAGTCGCCAAACACAGGTACTCATCCGTCCAGCTTGAAAGCACAGCAGTAAGCACAACGTATCATTTCGAAAAAACGCACTGCATAAATTTTCAAAACAACCACAGACAGCAACTTCCAAACCAACGACCGTATCCATCTAGAAGGACAAAGAGCACCAAAAGCCACTCTCCATCCTGATTTGGAAATATGTCACTGTTCCTTGATGTTCGTTGTGTCAAAATTCTGGAATTTCCATTGTTGTAAGACAATGGAATTTGCATACACACATGGTGCATATCTTTTCAAAAAGGCCACTCACGAAACCCTTCTCAAGAGCCAATTTCGTTTGGCCAATAAATGTGAGATCCATGAGTGAATAAGTTAAAAAAAATAACCGTCTGAGGCATTTGTATATATCAGCGAGAGAGAGAGAGAGAGAGAGAGAGAGAGAGAGAAAGAGAGATTTCAAGAGATAGCGTGAAATAAAGACGGGAAAGCACATAAATGATCAAAAAATGAGTCTTCAGCATAAAGGAAGAGCGATACAATCAAAATCAGACAGGAAAAGTGTGGAAGAGGAGGAAAGTGAACGGAATAGAGATTCTGAGAGAGGGATGTGAGCATAGGTAGACATACGTATGGGGAGACATAGAGACAGTTAGGAACAGAAAGACAGTACAGCTCCAACTCCTATGTCACTAGCTTCGACGGCGACTTTCGAATGATTTGAAAAGTTTGCTGTACATAAAACTGATTTGTTTGTTAACATTGATTTCAGCGTAGTATACAAAATCCCATTCAAGGACTGAACAAAACACTACACAGGAAAAACAGGAAGACAGCTAACGGTCGGAATCCATAAACACCAATTAGCCACGAAACGACACGACCAGCTATCCTTAGCAGCCACACACGCAGATGACAAGCAACATGAGTTCGACTGGGACAACACTACTATTATAGGACAAGCCAAACAGAGAACACCCAGGGAATTCCTAGAGGCATGGCACTCATCCACAGATTCAATCAACAAACACATCGACCTGGACCCAATATACTGGCCACTGAAGCGGACAGCTGGAACTGACAACCGGAAGCGGCAGATTCAAACCACGACAAATGCCGGAGGAAAGATCACAGAAGCGCTTCGCAGGAGGCTCCCAAGCACTGAGGATGTCACCTAGACAGGGGACGAAACGTCTGCAACACGAATTCCCAGCTCGGCAAAGAGAGCCACAATAATGATTTCAAATAGTCGAATGCCTTCTGGCATTGTTCTGTCCACTGAATTGTGTGTTCTTCTTCTGCAAATGAATTATCGGTGCGACGACATTGTTGACGTTTCGAGCAAACTTCCGATAGTATCCACTAAGTATTAAGAATTGAAGCACCACTTTCTTAGAGTTTGGTCGTGGAAATTCTTCAATAGTCTTCATCCTTATGTTCCATGGGATCAACCGTCCATGACCAATGATATCTTCCAAGAACGTCACCTCTGCTTTCACCAATTCAGTTTCATTTAAGTTTATCTTCCGTTTTGCTTCTCAAAGTCATTCAAAGAGTTCTGCCAACTGTACCATGTGATCTTTCCAGAATTTACTGAAGATCACGACATCGTCCAAATGGACTGCACAATTTGTTAACCCAGCCTCAACACTGGTCATGTGTCCTTGGAGTGTGGCGGCTGCGTTCTTCATTCCAAAAAGCATCACTTTCAACTGATGTAGTCCAAAAGCAGGAATTTCTTTGGTAACTCTGGTAAAGTTACCTGCTAATAACCACGCATTAAGTTCTGCTTGGTGATGAAATTGGCTTGTCGGACTTTCTCGATACAGTTCTCCAATCTAGGAGTTGTATATGAGTTCGATGTTGTAACGGCGTTGACCTTCAGATAATCCATGCAGATTCTTGCAGTCCCATCCTTTTAGGTACGAAGGTGGTCAGCGACTTTCATTCGCTCTGGCTTGGATAACTGATATCTCGTCGAACATGGCCTCTACCTCTTTCTGCACTTGTCTGGCATTGAAAGAATAAAGCCAATAGGCGTGTTGATTTATCGTAGCAATATTCTCTACATCGATTTCCTGTACAATCGCATTAATCCTCCGATCTGATTCTTACATATATACTTACACTGCAGTAACAAATCTTTCAACTGCATTCTATGCTTCCGATACAGATAGCTTACTAACCTATCCCAATCCTCAAGACTTCTTCAATTTTCATTTATTTTTGAGGCACATCAAAGTCTACATCATCTAAATTTGATTCCACGCTCTAGGGGGCAGTAACTAACACCTGCTTCTCCAGTTAATTCTCTCGAGTATAATACGGTTTCAACATGTTCACATGAGTTACACGATGTCCTTTTTTTGCCATTTGGCATCCTTCCTAGAAAATTCACTTGACTCAATTTTATTTCTCAAATGAATAAGAATCAATAAACCTGGCTTTGAATGGATCTATTATCTCTGGTAACAGTGCTGACACATCATCTCCTCGGGAAATCATCCGAGTCTCAGAATCTTTGTCTGACACCTGCTTCAATCTATACTGTGCTCTCTTTAGGTGTTGTTTAGCTAACTCACTTACTCGATTTAATCTTTCCCTCACCTCCAAGACATTTGGCATGACTGACTAGTACGGCAAGAGTTACCCACATCCTTATGCAATCCAGAACAATAAAAATGCTTTTGTAACTTAGCCTGAGAATTTTGTACTCTTCGGTGACGTCCTGCAAGTCGTTCATGTGCTACCCATAACACCTCCTGTCTGTATGCTAAGACCAACACAATCTGGCCATTTTTCCTCTGCACTAACCTACCCTCATCTCCATTTCCGTCTAGGATTCTATCTTTCAGATAATATCCCAACAGAATATTCTCTGCCTCCTTTTAAAGTACACATCCACATAGATATCTTTTATCATCTGGCCTTGCTGTTGCAAGTCCCTTCAACTTTCAGAACAAAACACTTCTCTCTGGCCCTCTGTGTGTTCACGTTTTTTGTGCACCATTACACAAAAAGGGTATCAGCTAATTGAACCTCAACTACTTCATCTCTCTCTTTACTTTTCGCTTCGTGCTGTGACTTATGATAATAACATCTGGTTACCACACAGTCTGGGAAAATACTGAGATACTTCTGTTTTCACTCCTCAGTTTCTTGATCTTCCCTGGGCTTCTTCGTAACAAGGGCTGCCAATTACAATTTGTATTCTGTTCAATCATTCCCAAAATCAAACGGCAGTCCTGGAACTGACAGTCAGCCAATCACTCACATTGTTTCTTCCCCGGACTTGAGTTGGCACTCCTACCTGATCTTACATAGGGGAATACTAAATGTCTGTCCACTTATCCCAGAAATTAACACACTCTCGGGAAACAGAATTGAAAAAGTGCAAATTCTCGCATCATTTAGAGTCAGCTACTGTTTAGATCCGGTATCTCTCAATATTATAACTTCTTAATATTCTCCCCATTCCTTCAGAATAAATATTAGCCACAGAGGAGAATTCTATGCAGACATCTGATACTAACGCCATACAGAGACTGCCTACACGGTGCAGTCTCCTGAAGCTGTTCAGCTCTTCTTGCGGTCGCCTCTACAACCGTTACTCATGCCACTGGCTAAGCTTCTTTTACTACAACATTTCACGAAGTACCTTTCTTTAACGACCAGCATTGTGACTTTGCGTTTCCCACTTTCTGGCTGCGTAAACACCCTTTTCCAGTGCTTTCTGAAATCACTGGCACTGTAATTTTCAGTGACCCACTCCATTGCAGTGAAAACTCCTGAGGCGTTTCATCTCTTGTTCACCCTCTTCGGTTTTTTTTATTCTGTCGTAAATACTTACCAGCGTTCTCTACTCGTTTTTTCGTTCTGTTCTCTCAACTTATATCCCCAACAGGATGAAATTGTGGCCGGAGGCTTGTTTTATGCACCAAAATGTATTCATCTGGTAAGTAGATTACTTACAGTATGGAAACAGGCCCTTTGGCCCAAAACGTCCACACTGACCCTCCAAAGAGCAACCCACCCAGACCCATTCCCCTACATTTACCCCTTCACCGAACACTATTTTGCGTGGCCAATTCACCGAAATAGCATAGTTTTGGAATGTCAGAGGAAACCGGAGCACCGGGGGAATGTGCAAACTCCACACAGACAGTTGCACGAGGCGGGAATTGAACCCAGGTCTCTAGCCCTGCGACGCAGCAGTACTTACCACTGAGCCACCGTCCGAACCAATTCTGCTGCCCTTCTCACTTTCTGAACTTTCTGTTCCAAAACGTGAATTCCTACCGTCTCTAGAAGTGAGTTGTATAAACTCCTCCAACAGAATAATCTCTCGTTGAGACTCAAAGGACTTCTCCAGTTTAAAAGCACGCTCCCATGGATCAATGTGACAATGTTAAAATCTTTCGAAATCAACATAAGTCTGATCTGGTTCTTTCTTTTGTGCTTCTGAACAGAGTTCTGTGTGGATCTGGTACGAATTTGTAAACACTTAAAATGACCTTTATAACCTCTTCATAATCTCTTGAAATCTCATCTGACACAGCAGCAAATATATCACTAGCTCTGCCTCCCAGTTTACTCTGAATTAGCATTAGCCCTAAATGCTTACACTATTCCATCTGCCTAAACCATTTAGCAAATTAAATAAAGAAGCATTTGTCATCAAAATGTGGCAGAATTTTGATATTTTTATCGCTACCTTCGCTTTGAACCTCCCTGCTATTTACTCGACTTTGCTGACTGAGTCGCAACTTCTAAAATTCAAATTTTCTCTCTTTTCGCTCAGCTTCTCTCTCTGTTTCTTTTCTCTCACCCTCTCTCCTTCTCTCCCTCTCGCTTTCTGTTTATCTCTCTTTCTTCTCTCTTGCTTTGCAAAGCCAAGAACCTTTCTTCTTTCTCTCTCGTCGTCCTTTTACTCTCTTCCTCTACCCCCTCTCTCTTTCTCTTTGTCTTTGCCTCTCTCTTCCCTTTCCCGCGTTTTGTTCAACTTTATCTCCATTTTCGTCAATTGTAATTTTGTTTTTGCATCTCTGCTGCACTTGTCTGTTTCTCTGATACACCGAAGTTTTTGAGTAACTCCCTTCCAATTTGAGCTTTACTTTTCTTTTCCTTGGTTAAACCCAAATCTAACTTATTTGCTAATTCAAAATAATGGCCCTTTTATTTCTTTCTGATCTTCCTTGGCAAATTTGAGAATCGTCTTCAAATCCAAGCATCTCTTCAGCAATTTGAAGAGCCATTTCCCTCACTGTTCATTTAATGAGCAAGTCAATAAAAGAAAGCAAATTGCCTCACCTCCGTTTTATCTCAAGATCTAGGACATTGACTCACAAGTGTTCCAATCTGCTGGGATTTCTCGTACCGCAAATCTATTCAAATCTGTCCAAACCAGTTCCTCCCTCCAACCTGAGTCAAAGTATTTAAATTGCGGACAAAAGTCCCCCAAAACTATCAAAACCCCTTGACGAGCCCCCAAACCATTCAACTCCCTACGATGCGGCCCCAGACTGTTACGACACGGGTAAACTCAGCTTAATTTATACCAGTAACACAGAAAAATTTCTCCTTTTCAGTAATCTGTGAAAATTTGAGAGCCCAAGATCTACTTAAAGTAAAAATTAACAGCTTTATATCTTAAGGATAACAAAGAATAATGAAGTAGCAAGTACTTACAATTCCTTTCTCTAACCTATCCTTTGCCTTCCCCTTCTACTCTACTAGTCCCATACAACCCCTAATAAAGATTTACCCGAAAGTCAAGTTTCAAAATCGGCGCTCTCGTATCTTCTCTCTGAATCTTCCTCTGGCTTCTTTTCTTCTTCTTAGTGTTTCTCTTGCACAAATCACTGATCGATAAAAGTACCTTTAAGAGAGGTATTTTCGGACAGTCTGTATATGCTGGCTGCTTGGCAGTTCTTCCTCAACTGTTCATTTTTCCCGGTCTTATAAGCCAATGCAACGTATCGTTTGATTGGGCTTTAATATTGTCAACATTCTAAATTCAAACTTGATAGGAGTTTGGTATTTTGAGTATAATTTAAACTGATTGGCGGAATTTGAATTTGTTTCGTCGTCTCCAGGCAACCCAGCTAATCTAATTGTTCGACTAAATGTTACATTGCTACATTATTCAGAACACTTGGTGATGTATTAGGTCGGTCTACTAGCCTTTAACTAACTTTAAGGTACACTCATATCTTCGTAATACTCTTCGGAGGGTCACTATGCGTCTATTGGTTGTAATGGCCTGTTCGCACACTATAGGAATTCTGTTAAAACCGAGATGAAGTCCGAGCCATATACAAAACCTTCTGCTCCCACTACCACAGAAGATAAGAAGCAACACTGTGTACAATGTGCATGATGACCTGCAAAAGTCATCATATCTTCTTGGAGATCGCTTTGAAACCCAAGGTGAGATGTATTACCACAAAGGTCTGTCGGGGGTGGTCTGAGTGGATTATGCAAGAGTAATATGCAACACCATGATTTAAGAGATTGTCATTAAATTATACTCCATTGGCTTAACATGCGTGCACAAATTGGAGATTCCTTATCTGTTGAGAGTCTGAGCATTTGGCACAATGCCTGCACTCAACAACTGAACTGTGTCCCCAGTGTGAAGGCAATGTTACATCTTGTGCAGCACTGAGTGGCATTCATTCCCACCAATGGCGATGCGGAAAAATGTATTCAAGGCAGAAAGATTTGCAAAAAGGAAAACTAGGACATTATTTCCCCTTCTGCTGGTTTCTTCGTCACAAACTGCAGGAAGACGTCGGTTTGCACAAAATGATCAATTCAACTTGACATTTGAGAAACCGAGACTTCCAGATTGAAGACTATTCAAGTCCCAAACCCAGAATGAAATAGCGATGCTGGCTCCTCTCTACCAATTTATTGTTGCTGTTTATTTTTATCGTCAACCAGACCATCAGCTGATGGAGTATACTAGATGGCAATCAGCAGGAGTGTTCCTTTACCATGCCTTCCATAATGAGAGTGCGTCCCCGAGGATGGTGACAGGTGGATGTGACTGAAACCTAGAACTCTGTGTGGATGGTGCTGTTGTAACTCCAAGATATGAAACATTCTGCCTGTTTTTTGTGACCTGCCCTCCCTCCGATTAAACGTATGAAAAACTAGGATATGAACAATAGTCAATGCAAAGAAATTTATTGACAAAATTAGAAACCAATAGGTCCGGATGAGTCTAAAATTGTTTACCTGCTTCCAATGTGTGCAGTGAGAAATATTGACGGAGGGGATTTGTGTTGTGAGTCAAGATTAGAACGGGGCTGGAAAAGCACAGAGGGTCAGGAAGCATCTGAGGAGCAGGAAAATCGACGTTTCGGGAAAAAAGCCCTTCATCTGGAATGCTTCCTTATTCCTCATTCCTGTTCAAGGGCTTTTGCCCGAGACATCAATTTTCCTCCTCCTCGGATGCTGTCTGACATGCTGTGCGTTTCCAGTACCACTCCACCCTTGACTCTAATCTCCAACATCTGCAGTATCTACTTTCAGGACGATAAACTGTCATCACAGTGTCATCGATCTGAGGAATGTGGAGTTCTGAACTTTGCATTGTGCGGTCATACAAAGGGAGATTGAGACAATCTCTATCGAAGGCGGCCAAAGTGTAGTCTAACTGAGGGGTATGTGGACGAGAACTGTGTACAGTTCTCCCAGTATGGTTAAAGTAAAGGATATAAAGAACAGAAAGGTGCACAGTGGCCCTACTGTGGCTTAACCAAAGAACATGCAGTCCAGCTCTGAGCACAGTGCTATCAGTATCGTGCAACCGAGGGATATGCAGACCAGAATGTTTCTCAGTGGTCTAATTTTGTCTGAGCAGGGGAGATCCAAACCATCCCTATGCACAGTGTTTCAATTATTTTCTCACTGAGGGATATAGGCATAAGAACTCTGCACAGTGTTCCCAGTGTGACGTAACCAATGGACATGTGGAGCAATTCTGTGTACAGTGTTTACTTTCATACTGAAAGAAGAATAAAAGGAGATATGCGAGCACGTTCCAGACACTTTTGTAATGTGTATCATTAAAAGACTGTTTAAGAGAATTGATTGTGTTTGTATGGATCCCATCCCACTGCCCTGGGCTCAGACAGCTGAATAAAATACCAAAAACGACCCACTGTCTGATCACTTGGAATTCATTAGAATTAGAGACATGTGGGAGTCCAGAAGTGTTTTCAGGACGGGTGGAGATTGCAGAGATAGGGAACAGCAAGTCAAATAGAGATTTGTAAACATGTCACTGTTCAACGTGCAAACGAGGCTGCTAGGGACCTTTGCTTGTTGGATCTTTCTTGAGTGTAGACAATTAACAAATTAAAATGGAAGTGCCACTTCTTGACAATTATTAAAAATGAGATGACAACTTTTCATTCAGATCCGGAGGGAATGAGAAGCTGAGCTGACTGAAAGAAAGCAAAACTGAACACGTTTGGAAAGCTGAATGGCTCCACAGTTAGTTCTAACAGAAATGTACTATCCGAGCATAAATATTCTTTGTGTCCATTCTCTACCTGCAGTGATGGGCCTGGCAACTACCACGACAATTAATAGCAAAAGCAATAATTCCATTTTTTTTCTGTAGATCTCTTAGTGTCACGGTGGAACGACTGGAACACGGAGGATATTTATAGGAAATGAGAGACTATTCCATAGTTAATAATCACAGAACACCATTGAGGGCTGGATCCAACTTGTGCTTATTATAAAGACATTTCCATAAAAACAAATGAAACCGTAATCAAAGGTTACGCGTTTCTGTCAATCAGTTACTTATCAGGGAACAAAGAGACCTAACTGTATAATTGCTGACATGCTGAAAGTTTACAGCAACTTTCACTATGCACATGCTTTTTTTTAAGAAAATAGGACATCGAAAAATACAGCGCAGTACAGGCCCTTCGGCTCTCGATGTTGCGCCAAGTCCACCTAACCTACACTAGTCCACTATCCTCCATATGCCTATCCAATGCCCGTTTAAATGCCCATAAAGAGGGAGAGTCCACCACTGCTACTGGCAGAACATTCCATGAACTCACGACTCGCTGAGTAAAGAATATACCCCTAACATCAATCCTATACCTACCACCCCTTAATTTAATGCTATGCCCCCTCGTAATATCTGACTCCATACGTGGAAAAGGGTTCTCATGGTCAACCCTATCTAAACCCTAATCATCTTGAACACCTCTATCAAGTCACCCCTAAACCTTCAGTTCTCCAATGAAAACAACCCCAAGTTCCTTAGCCTTTCCCCATACGATCTTCCTTTTACACCAAGCAACATCCTGGCAAACCTCCTCTGCACCCGTTCCAGTGCCTCCACATCCTTCCTATAGTATTGCGACCAAAACTGCACACAATGCGGCCGCACCAGAGTCTTATACAACTGTAACATGACCTCAGGACTCCGGAAGTAAATTCCTCTGCCAATAAAAGCCAGGACGCCATATGCCTTCTTCACAGCACTATTTATCTGGGTGGTAACTTGCAGAGATCTGTGTACATGGACACCAAGATCCCTCTGCTCATCCACACTACCAAGTATCCGACCATTAGCCAAGTGCCCATTCTTCTTGTTACTCTTACCAAAGTGAATCACTTTACACTTAGCTACATTGAACTCCATTTGCCACCTTTCTGCCCAGCTCTGCAGCTTATCTATATCCCGCTGTAACCAGCCACATCCTTCCTCACTGTCAACAACTCCACCGACTGTCGTATCATCCGCAAACTTGCTCACCCAACCTTCTAGCCCCTCGTCCAGGTCATTTATAAAAATGACAAACAGCAATGATCCCAAAACAGATCCTTCCAGAACACCGCTGGTAACTGCACTCCAAGATGAACCTTTACCATCAACTACTAAAGCTTTGTTAAGCTTTGGCCCATCATTCCTACACTGGTTCTTTCAGTTTTCTCATCAAGATTTAGCAGTGACATATTCGGTCAAATAGCTACTTTTTTTCTCTATTTAATGCAGTATTCACTTCACATATTTGAAACTTACTCCTAAATCCAAATGACCAGCACTGCGTGCTGATACTTTCATGAGAAATGTCATGATACGTTGAACACAGACGAAATGACGTGGATCAGGAGCATTTCGTTCAGGGATCTGACTCGTCCTGTACGAACCTTAGCTCCGAGCGTGGGATTATCAAAGATCAGACTGAGAGGTCACATTTATTCCCTGTTTCCAGTTCCAGATGCTCTTGGTGAGTGAAATGTCCCTTTAGCAATCCCAAAATTGTGCCAAAGTCAATGAACCTGGGTTCAGTATTAATTGCAGTATGCTCTAATACTACAGTGTGTGCGTTTTTAATGAGATTCTGTTTTCCAGGAGCTCACTGCGTCTGTGAGGACACGTTCTCCCCGTGTCTCCGTGGGTTTCCTCCGGGTGCTCCGGTTTCCTCCCACAGTCCAAAGATGTGCGGGTCAGGTGAATTGGCCATGCTAAATTGCCCGTAGTGTTAGGTAAGGGGTAAATGTAGGGGTAGGGGTGGGTTGCGCTTCGGCGGGTCGGTGTGGACTTGTTGGGCAGAAGGGTCTGTTTCCACACTGTAAGTAATCTAATCTAATCTAAAGAAACAATGAGGACTGCCTGGAAGAATTAAGGGTTGATCTGATATCAGTCACTAAAACAATAACAGGACAAGACAAAGTAGATAAACATAATAACATTTTCGCAAGTTGGCCTTCCTGAACTCGTGGTGTAGTCCGAGAATGAGGACCAAAACCTTCACGGGAGATGTTAGAAAGCACACTTACACACAAATATTGCCAGATGTTTGGGCCTCTCTTCAACGAATGCCAGTGGACGCTAAATCAGTTGCAAATTCTAAATCTGAAAAACATTTCACTTCAAAGGTGTGGACCAAAGGCAGATATAAGGAGTCAGCCATGATTTAACGGAATGACGCAACAGACTGGAGGAACTGATGTCCTACTGCTCTTTCTATGCTCCTGTCTGCTGCAAGGGGCAGAGGAGGAATATAATATAGGAGATTCATGATTACCCTAACCATGAATTACAGAATGAAAAGCTGGACAGATGGACAACTTCTCAAGTTCCATCTGAATTTCTCATCCATCAACTCACCAATCAGGAAAGGAACGTGGGGACCTCGATGGACGGTGTTAATTCATCAGGAATTCAGCCGAGAGGGTCCAAAATTATTCTGTTCTCCCAACGTTTGAACAAAACTGTCGTTGCGTCTTAATCCCACTCTTGCTTGTTATATGCAGTGGATGGCTCCAAAACTAATTGGGAGTCTGCATGTATTCCCATGCCAACAGATAAAACCCTTGAGTCTGCTGCACCATTTGACACCATCATATACGAATGAGAGAATTACCCATCTGCTCGTTAATTCACTTACTGTCCTGGCATCTACTGTGTTCTTGGTCAGTGAAATGCAGATTCACGAACTTTCGGGAGATCTTCTCTCTCTCTTCTAAACTTCACATGGCAAAGACAGGAGTCTAATTTGGATTAATTAGATTTGTCTCACATTTAGCAACACCAGGGCAGAAATTATACACTTTTGGATAAGTCCTGGTGAGTGTTCGTGAGCAAAGAGATCTTGTGGTGAAGGCACATAATTCCTTGACATTGGGGTCGCAGGTCGACAGGATAGCACATGGACATAAAATACCACAGGACAGTACGGCTTCTTCTTTACTCGATGTTGTGTCGAACTTTTATCCGACTCTAAGATCAAACTAAGCTACATCCACTTCATTTTACTGTCATCCATGTGATTATTCAGATGTTGATAAATGTCCCTAATGTATCTGACTCTGTGACCACTTATCGCAGTGCATTCCACGCACTCATCTCTTTCTGTGTAAAGATTTTACCTCCGCAATCTTCCCTAAACCTTTCTTCATACACCTTCAAATTATGTCCCCTCGTGACAGCCATTTCCGCCATGGTATAAAGTATCTGGCCATCCACTCATGCCTCTCATTATTTTGTAGATATCAATAAAGTCACCTCTTGTTCTTGTTCACTTCAATGGGAAAAGCCCTCGCTATCTTAAACATTCTTCATAAGACATGCCCTCTAATCCAGGCAACATCCGAGTAAATCTCCTCTGCACCCACTGGAAAGCTTCCACAGCATTCCCATAATGACGTGACCACAACTGAACACAATATTCCAAGAAAAGTGAAAAAGCGGTTTGGCATGCTACCCTTTATTAATCAGTGCATGAAGTTGGGAGGTCATTTTGCGTCAGGACAAGAGATTGTTTGGCCATTTATGGAATATTGTGTGCAATTCTGGTCATTTTAAAATCGCAAGTGTGTGGTGAAACTTGAAATGCTTAAGAAAAGATTTCGAAAAATGTTGTCCGGTTTGGGAGGTCTGAGCGACAGGGAGACGCTAATATGTTGGGGCTGTTTTCCCTGGAGCGTCAGAGATGGAGGGATGAATGCATAGAGATGTATAAAATCAGCAGGGTCCTGGATAGGTTAAATAGACAAGGTATTTTTTTCCCTTGAGTGGGGGAGTCAAGAACTGGAGGGCATAGCTTTCGGGTGAGAGGTGAAAGATTATAAGAAGGACTGAAGGAGTAACGTGTTCATGCAGTGGGTCATGCATGTAATAAACGAGGTGTCAGATGAAGTACTATAAGCTGATACAATTACAATATATAAAAAGGCGTCAGAATGGGCATATGGATAGGAAAGTTTTTTTTAGGGATATAGGCCAAATGACAGCAAATGGGAATATATTAATTTAGGATATCTGATTGTCATGGACCAGTTTCAACAAAAGGGTCTGTGTCTGTGTTGTACAAATCTATGACTCTATTTAAAGGGCAAGTTCTTATATTAGTAGCTTTCTTCCCATTGTAACCTTTTGTTCAGTGCGAGGTTTTTATCACAGAGATCACCAGTTTATCTTAGGAAGAGAGATTGAGCAGTTATAGAGTCATAGTTTCATGGAGACATACAACCCGAAAGCAGACTCTCCATGCCGACTAAAATGTCCACCCGTGCTCAACACATTTCCCTGTATTTGGCCCATATCCGTCTGAACATTTCCTATCCATGTATTTGTCCAAATGCCTTTTTACTGTCGCTAATATATCTGCGTCAACCAATTCCACTGACAGCTCATTCTATATGCTTACCACCATCCGACTAAAAAAAAGTTGCCGCGTAGGTTCACTTTTATTTTCCCCCTCTAACCTTAAACTGATGCCTTCGCGTCCTCGATTCCCCAAACCTCAGAAAACGAGTGTATTCTCCCCACCTATGCTACGTATGACCTTATGCACTTCAATAAAATCCTCCCTCCGCCTCCAACAATCTAACATTTCTTAACTTCCCAACCTCTCCCAAACCTCAGACCGATGAGTCCATGCATCATACTTGTAAATTTATTCTTCACTCTTTCCAGTTTTGTAGTATCCTTTCTGTAGCAAAGTGATTAAAACTGAACAGAATCAACTAAGTGCAGCTTCACCAAAGTTCTGTAAAACTGCAACATGACTTCCCAACTTCTATACTCAATGCACTGACCGATGAAGGCCAGTATACTAAAAGCTTTCTTTACTGTTCTGTTTGCATGTGATTCCACTTTCAGAGAACATTGAACCTGAACTCCAAGGTACCTATTTCTAACTAAACTCATTAAGGCCCTACCATTTAACATGAAACTCATACCTTGATCTAAATTGCTGAAATGCAAGACCTCACACTTAAACACCATTTTTCAGCCCACTTCCCCAGCTGTTCAAGACCCTGCTGCAATTTCTGATAACCATCTCCACTGCTCACGATTCCACCTATTTTAGTGTAATTTGCAAACCTTCTAATCATAGCTTGGGCAGTCTCCTCCAAATGATTGATATCGATAACAAACAGCAATGGGCCCACCTTTGACCCCTGAGACAATCCACTATCGACAGGCCTCTAGTGTGACAAGCATCCTTCCATTATTATCCTTTTCTTCCCAGCATTAACCCAATTGTGGAGCCAAATTTTCCTTCTCCTTCTGGATTCCATACGGTCAAAACTTCCCGAAATGCCGAGCATGTCAGAACCTTAACCCTGGAGGAGATTACAGGGATGGACACTGACTTGGATTTCCATACCTGTTACATAATTCATGTAGGATGGGATGAAGGGACCGTAAGTGGGATCGCACAGATGACAGCTGTTAATGGTGACATCGGTTTGAGGATATATGACGAGAAAAAAAAGAAATGTGTGATGCACAATGACTTGAAAAGTTCCAAAACTGAGATGGATATGTTCATATTTGCATAGTAACTGAAGGGTTACAGCACCAAAAGGCACTGAATGTGCTGAGATTCGAATTGCCCATGAGCCAAATATGATGCAAGATAACATTGAATGGCAGAATCTCTTCCTGTTCATGCTCAGATTTTGATATAGATTTTTTAATTAAAAAACTCGCCACTTGGTACAAAATGCTTCATATGCATTGATCCATTGATGGCAGAGCCTGCACCACAAAAAACAAATTGAAATACGGAGCGTTTCGCTCAGGTTTCACCAAGCTCATCACTGTGGTAACTGCAGCAGGAATTCGCTGGTTCTCAACTTACAGTGTGTCCACTTCAGATCATGTCAAAAATTAAGACATAGGTTCACACACAATCACAAAATGCTTGCTACACATACACGCGCGCACACACACACAAACACACACACACTGATCGATACGCACACACGCACACTCGTACACATATATTGATTCAATCACCCATCTACTCTCATACACATACATACTGCTGTATGCACACACACATACACATACATACAGACTGGTGTAAACACATGCATGCACTTGGACACTACGCATACACACTGATTCACACACATCCATAATCTCTGATAACTAAATGCACACTTATGTACACGCATTCTCACCCTCACGCAAGTACATACTGATTCACACAGACACACACAATATACCAACACATTCATTTGCAAAAATACAGATCCGGTGTCAAAAAATACACAGACACCTTGTACAAATCAGCTACTCACGCACTGTTTCTGTGGTAATATTAATGAATACAAACCTGCTGGTGGGGAATCCTCTGAACTTTGAATCTGTTAATGTTGATGCTGGTGAGTCAATTGACCATTAAACCAACTGCAAGGCAAAGACAAATGACAAACCGCTCAAGTGATGATTAACTCCAGGATACCGCATATTCATATAAAGAGTGACTGCATTGCAGCCAAATCACTTTGCCTGGAAGGAGCTGAGGGAACAATGGACAACGCCCTGCCCATGGTGTTTGGAGCCCTGCTCTTCCTGCAGACCATTATTGCCGAAGACGAGACGGCATCAGAACTAGTCAGAGGTATGTCTATTCTTTGCGTCGCTTACCTGTGGGATGGGGTAGGTCATCCGGCCCCCGAATGCTTTCTGCAGGCAGACCTGTTAATGGAGAGTGTAGCGGCATTTTCATCCCGTCTGCGCTCCTTGCAAGCACCCCCCTGCACTAAATAGCCCTGCCCAGACAAAACATACCATGCATCAAAAGCTCTGGGCCCCAACTGACCCAAGGATCAAACATTTGAGAGATAGGCTGGGGTTGAATGCTTGAGGATATCTATTCCTCTTTCGGTAAAACTGTGAGTTCCAACGACGCTCCTCTCCACAGTGGCCTCTCTTGAGACTGACTGTCACACATCCATGTGTCCCGAGCTCTCCCTTCTGATGAATAACCTATAGTTTACCAATGTCATGGCTGTCATGGTCAACGCCGGAATAAGTTCCGGATGTGGAGACACTCTGGAATCCCCAGCTGGAGGGTGTAGCCAAGAGATGATAGGAAAATTCGAAAATTCCCCAGGTACCCTCGCGAGGTCTACCTTGAAGGTGGTTACTGTTTCTAATGAAGTGACAAGTAGATATTCCTCATGAAATGGATAACACAATATGTACTGTGCTCCCGGTATGGATCTAACTAAATCATGTGGTGATGGAAGTCGGTAAAATCAGTAGGTGGAAAATCACACCAGTTCAAGCAGAATCTAAGGACCAGGAAGGTCAGTGTTTCAGGACGAAAGAGTTCTTGATCAACGCTGATTTTCATGATCCACGGATGTTTTCTGACGTGTTGTATTTTTCCAGTTCCACATTTTGCAGGCTGTAACTTCCAGCATCTACAGTCCACACTGTTTCAAAGACACTGAGATAGGAACTCTGCGCAGTGCAGCCAGCGTCATTTGACTAAGGGATATGCAAATGGAACCTCTGCACAGTGATGCCGGTACATTCTGAAGGATAATACGAGGACTGTGCCTCGTGATCCCAAATTGAATCTAACTGAGGGCTCGTGAGATGACGAGTGAGCACAGAGTTCCCAGTGTCTTGAAACTGAGGGATAGGGAATGGGGACTGTGCACAGGGTTCGCTGTGTGGTCTGAAGGAGAGGGCATTGAGACCGTACACAGGGCTCCATTTGTGGTCTGAGGAATAGTCCAATAGGGAATGTGTACATGCCACACCTCCCCCCCCCCCACCCCGCCCGCCACCAATACGGGCCTAAATATTGGGTAGTGGAAGGCATAAGTGCACAATTCTCCTGGTGTAGTCCAATTGAAGCAGTTTGTTCACAGAACTGTGCACAATGGCTTGAAGTGTATCTGAGCCAAAGGACATGGGAATGATGAAATGCATAAAGCAGATTGGTTGATGGTGGAAGCTAGATAAAACCACATAGGGGAATTGGAGAGAACGCCGTTCTCACATAAGTCTCCACGAGGTAACACAGTCCAATAACCTGTCATTCTCTGCATTTCAGCGGCATCATTCGGATGCTCCAGCGTGGGTGGTAGGTGTCGAAATGATGGCTGTGATCCAGGAGAAATCCGGAAAAGCCACCTTTGTGTCTGGACATATGGCTGCTGCATCCGTGTGCGCAAGAACTGAGATGGTGGGTGGGGGCAACAAGGTGGTGGGCATGATGATGAAACAAGCCATGCCAGAGGGCACATTCATCAGGTCCACTGATTCCTGTCAGTTAAGGGAGTCAAATAATGGAGAGTTTGCAGAAATAAAATCACTGCATTAACATTCACCTGAGGTCCGTTTCTTCTTGACACACAGCATGACATTGGCTGGGGCATTGTGACATGACTGCAGAAATGTTAGCATTGCCGTCGGGTCAGTTCTGGTAAAGGGTGCACTCTTGTAGGGTTAGTGTTTGGGAGTGACACACTGTCATCGGGTAAGGGTTGAGGGAAAGCTGCACGATCAGACGTCACTGTGAATGTGTCATTGCTGATGGACTGGCCACTGTTGGAGTGTCAATGCTGAGGAAGTGGGCACTTTCACAGGTCAGTCCTTAGGGAGTGGACTCTGTCAGAGAGTCAGTGCTCAGGGATTTTTCCCACTGTCGGAATATCAGTGGTGATGGTGTCCCACACTGTTGAATGATCAGATTTCAGGGATTTGCCGCATGGTCAGAGGTTCAGCAGTGAGAGAAATCTGCACGTTTCGAGTTTCAGTGCTGAGTCAGGGAGAACTTTTGAAATGTCAGTGCTGAGAGAGTGCAAAATGTCTCAGGCTCAATGCTGAGGAAACACCGTCAGTAGGTCAGCGCTGAGGGAATGGGCACACTTTTACAGTCAGTATTGAGTGAGTGGTAATTGGGGTTCAGTCCTGATGGAGTGAGTATTATCGGAGGGAATGGGAACTTTCGCCAGGTCAGTGCTGAGGGAATGGGAACTGCCAGAACGTCAGTGTTGAGTAAGCGGGCACTGTCGGACGTTCAGTGCCGAGGGATTGCAAAACTGTCGAAGGATTAGTGGTGAGGGAGTCCCACACTGTCGAAGTAGGAAGTTCTGCACTTGTAGCGTGTCAATGCTAAGGGACGGTGCTCTGTTGTAGGGTCAGAGAATGAACAAGGTCTTAGAATCAATGCCAAGGGAGCTCCGCACTGTTGAAGGTCAGTACTAAAGGAAGGGCGGTGACGGAGCTCCGTGCTGAGCAAGTGCTGCACTGCCGGATGGTCATTGCTAAAGGAGCTGCGCACTGTGAGAGGGTAATTGCTGTGCCGGGGGCATTGTTCAATCGTCAGCCCCGAACGTTTGCCGCGCTGTTGGAATGTCAATGCTGACGGAATGGGCACTGTTGCATAGACAGTAAAGAGGAATTTGTTACTGTCAGAAGGTCAGTATTGGTGGTTTTGGCACTGTCAGACGGTAAGCGCTGAAGGAGTGGGCCCTGTCGAGGGTCCGTGCTGAGGGAGTGGGCACTGTCGAGGGTCAGTGCTGAGGGTTTGCTACAATGTTGGAAGGTCAGTGCTCTGCGAGTGGCCACTGTTGCAAGTTCAGTTCTGAAGACGTCGGCTCTGTAGGCGGGTCAATACAGAAGGTGCAGCATACAGTCAGCCGGTCAGTAGTCAAAGCTAAACTGCTGAGTGGGAGTGCACCCTATCGGAGGGTTAGAACGAGATGGAAAGGGAAAGCGAAATGCAATTCAATTGGTCTGAAACTCGGGAACATCAGGGACTACCTGGAGCTGGAGCTGGAGCTTGAGGTGGAGTTGGAGAAGGAGCTTGTGCTGGTGCTGGCGATGGTGTTGGTGCTGGTGCTGGCGATGGTGTTAGTGCTGGTGCTGGTGCTGAAGCTGGTGCAGGAGCTGTAGCTGGACCTGAATCTGGACTTGGATCTGGGACTGGAGGTGATGCTGATGATGGAGCTAGATATAGTGCTGTCGCGGGTTCTGGAGCTGCTGCATGTGATGGTGCCGGTTCTGAAACTTGAGGGGAACCTTTTTACAGAGCTGGAGCTGGAGCGGAAACTAAATCTTGAGCGGGAGCTGGAGCTGGAACTTGAGCTGGTGCTAGAGCAGGACCTTTTGCTGATGTGGTGCTGGAGCTGGTGATAGCACTGCCGTGACTCCGCAGCTGGAGCGAGAGCTGGTGCTGGAAAAGGAGACGAAGTTGTGGCTCCAGCTGGTACTGGAGCTGGTGCAATTGCTGCAATTGGTGCTGGAGGTGGGGCTAGAGCAGGCTCTGGTGTTGGACCAAGAACTTTTACTGAAGTGGGGCAGAGGGGGTGGAGTGGCCTTCTTGGTAAGGGAGGATATTCAGTCCCTTGAGCGGGGGGAACTAGAGTCAGGGGATGTAGAGTCAGTGTGGATAGAGCTGCGAAATACTAAGGGTCAAAAGACCCTCTTGGGAGTCATCTACAGGCCCCAAAACAGTAGTATGGATGTCGGATGTAAGTTGAATCAGGAGCTGAAATTGGCCTGTGGTAAAGATGTTACTACAATTGTTATGGAGGATATTAACATGCAGGTAGACTGGGAGAATCAGGATAGTATTGGACCTCAAGAAAGAGACTTTGTGGAGTGCCTCAGAGATAGATTCTTAGAGCAGCTGGTGCTGGAGCCGACCAGGGAGAAGGCAATTCTGGATCTGGTATTGTGTAATGAACCAGAATTGGTCAGAGACCTCGAAGTGAAGGAACCATTGGGAAGTAGTGACCATAATACAATAAGTTTCTACCTGCAATTTGAGAGTGAGAGGGTACAGTCGGAAGTGACAGTACTTTTGTTGAATAATGGGAACTATGGAGCTATGAGGGAGGAGCTGGCCAAAGTTCAATGGGGCAATTCCTTAGCATGGATGACCGTGGTGGAACAATGGCGGGTATTTCTGTGTATAATGCAGAATTTGCAGAATCAGTGCATTCCTAAAAGGAAGAAAGATCCCAGGAGGAGGCATGGGCGGCCGCAGCTGACGAGGGAAGTTAAGAAACATAGAAAGTTAAAAGAGAAAAAGTACTACATAGCAAAGATAAGTGGGAAAACAGAGGACTGGGAAACTTTTAAAGAACAACAGAGGAATACTAAGAAGGAAATTCGCAGAGGAATAATGAGGTACGAAGGTAAACTGGCCAATAATATAAAGGAGGATAGTAAAAGCTTTTTCAAGTATGTGCAAGGCAAAAAAATTGTTAGGACTAAAATTGGGCCATTGAAGACAGAAACAGGGGAATATATTACAGGGAACAAAGAAATGGCAGAAGAATTAAATGGGTACTTCAGATCTGTGTTCACTGGGGAAGACACAAGCAATCTCCCTGAGGTAACATTGACTGAAGGACCTGAACTTATGGGAATCTTTATTTGCCGGGATTTGGTGTTGGAGAGACTGTTAGGTCGAAAGGTTGATAAGTCCCCGGGGCCTGATGGTCTACATTCCAGGGTACTGAATGAGGTGGCTCGGGAAATCGTGGATGCGTTGGTGATGATTTTCCAGAATTCGATAGATTTGGGATTGGTACCTGTGGTTGGAGAGTGGCTAATGTTCTAATACTTTTTAAGAAAGGTGAGAGAGAGAAAGCAGGAAATTATAGACCAGTTAGTCTGACCTCAGTGGTGGGAAAGATGCTGGAGTCTATTATAAAGGATGAGATTACGGCACATCTGGATAGGAGTAACAGGATAGGACAGAGTCACATGGATTTATGAAGGGGAAATCATGCTTGACTAATCATCTGGAGTTTTTTGAGGATGTAACTCTGAAGATGGACGAGGGAGATCCAGTAGTTGCAGTGTACTTGGACTTTCGGAAAGCTTTTGATAGAGTTCCACATTGGAGGTTAGTGAGTAAACTTAGGGCGCATGGTATTGTGGGCAAAGTACTAGATTGGATTGAAAATTTGTTGGCTGATAGGAAACAAAGGGTTGTGATAAACGGCTCCATTTCAGAATGGCAGGCAGTGACCAGTGGGGTACCGCAGGGATCCGTGCTGGGACTGCAGCTTTTTACAATATATGTTAATGATATAGAAGATGGTATCAGCAATAAAATTAGCAAATTTGCTGATGATACAAAGCTGGGTGGCAGGGTGAAATGTGATGAGGATGTTAGGAGATTACAGGGTAGCCTGGACAAGATAGGTGAGTGGGCAGATGCATAGCAGATGCAATTTATGTGGATAAATGTATGGTTATCCACTTTGGTGGGAAGAACAGGAAGACAGATTACTACCTCAATGGAATTAATTTAGGTAAAGGGGCAGTACAGAGAGATCTTGGTGTTCTTGTACACCAGTCACTGAAGGTAAACATGCGGGTAAAGCAGGTAGTGAAGGCGGCTAATAGCATGCTGGCCTTCATAACAACAGGAATTGAGTATAGAAGCAAAGAGGTGCTTCTGAAGCTGTATAGGGCCCTGGTGAGACCACACCTGGAGCACTGTGTGCAGTTCTGGTCGCCAAATTTGAGGAAAGACATTCTGGCTATTGAGGGAGTACAGCGTAGGTTCACGAGGTCAATTCCTGGAATGGAGGGATTACCTTACACTGAAAGACTGAAGAGACTGGGTTTGTATACCCTAGAGTTTAGAAGACTGAGAGGGGATCTGATTGAGATGTATAAGATTATGAAAGGATTGGACACTCTGGCAGCAGGAAACATGTTTCCGCTGATGGGTGAGTTCCGAACCAGTGGACACAGCTTAAAAATACGGGGTAGACATTTAGGACAGAGATGAGGAGAAACTTCTTCACCCAGAAAGTAGTGGCTCTGTGGAATGCTCTGCCCCAGAGGACAGTGGAGGCCCAGTATCTGGATTCATTTAAGAAAGAGTTGGATAGAGCTCTCAAAGATAGTGGAATCAAGGGTTATGGAGATAAGGCAGGGAGCGGATACTGAGTAGGAATGATCAGCCATGATCATATTGAATGGCGGTGCAGGCTCGAAGGGCTGAATGGCTTACCCCTGCATCTATTGTCTATTGTCTATTGGTGCAGGAGCTGCAGCGAGATCTAATCCTTCAACTTGTGCTGGAACAGGTTCATTGAGCTCGTGCCTTTTCTGTAGGTGGTGCTGAAGCTGGAGGTGGTGTAGCTGGGAAGAGTGCAAAGAAGATTTACGGGTATATTTCCAGTACCAGTGGGCCTAACCTATTGGGGGTGGTTGGCCAGGATAGGACTGCACTCCGCGGAATGGTGGAAAATGACTAATGATCTAATTGAGGCGTATAAAATCATGAGCAGCACAGATATAATGAATTTTATTTTCAGTTAATCGTAATCTAGGTTTGAAGATAAAAGTCGAAAAATTTAAAAAGGTTCTGAGGGGCAAAGTCTTCACCCAGAAAACAGTGCGTGCGTGGAATGGTCTGCCAGAGAAAAGGTTGACGTAGATACAGTATTTAACAAAATAAAAATGTGGATTGGCACATGGATTGGAATGGTTTCGAGTTATATGGACCAAATGTGGGCCATTCAGACGAAATGAGTGGCCACCACGGTCAGTTTGGTCTGAAGGACCTGTTTGCATGTCGTGTTACTCCATGTCTCTATGAATTGGGTTATAAATAGATAGGAACTGAGGACTTTGCTCCTAATGTGGTCTGTTCGGCGAGTTGAAGGCAGGCATGATGCACTGTGCTATGTGTAGTCAGAATCGGCAAGAATGGACAGAAAGTGGCCTTTTTTCACCCAGAGTGGTCTGTTAATCTAGGGTAAGGCAGGATCTGTGCACTGGGCTCCCAGCAGGGTCTATTTGGGGAGGTGTCGCCTGGAACTCTACACTGTACTCCCTGTGTGGTCTGTCAGGTTTGGTGACAGCAGGGCGAATACACTGCGCTCCTAGTGTCGTCCAAACAGTATAGGTGAAGGCCGAAACTGTGCACTATACTGCTGGTGTGGTCAGAACAGTGGAAAATGTGGTAGCTGCTGTGCACTTTGCTCTCAGTGTTACCTCTCAGAATTGATAGAGGCAGCGACTGAGGACGGTGCTCCCAGTACGTTCTGAGAGTAGTGCATACAAAGGGAAGAACTGTGAACTTGTTTGAAGTTTTGTCTAAAGAGAGGAGTTGGAGGCATTGCGTTCTGAACAGGGGAGTTGGAGGCAGCGACCGGACTCTCTCCTTCAGGCGTGGCCTAATCAATCAACACTGACACCAGAAAAATCATTAGCAGCAACAATCTGGAAGTGTGTAGAAAGGTTAAGATGCCATCAACTCCTAGGGGCTCTCACCCAAGTACAAAAGTGAGAACTCTATCTAGTTTGATAGTTGTCCCAATTTTAATTTAACCCATAAACAGCAGAGCTCTTGAATAACTAAGATAAGTAACTGGTTTAAATTGGGGTGATCTCTGATCCAGATGAACAGCAGTTCTGGTGTGTGTAAGTAGATCACTTCTTCCCGTATCTACAAAATGGATCATAAGATTGGCGACTGATGGCCTCACTTACAAACTCCCACTCCCACCCCGCAACCCCACCCCCGCCATGGAGAGCCACAGCAAAAACAAAGATCAAGATCTGTGCTCCCAACATCTTCAGCTGATCTCCTCCGAGGGGCATTGAGATAATTAGATTCTGGAAGCCATTTATAAGAACGCACATTATCTTAATTGTGTGATGCTGCAAAAGTGATCAAAATATGTTTGTATCACTAAATGAGCATAGTTATATTAATTCATATACAGCAGTCAGTGATACCATCAGAACATTGACAGATTTATATTTTTGAAACAGCAGTAAAAAAACGATGGTAACATATTCCCTCGGCGCACATATCTGTACAAGCATAATTCCACAACACCAAACCAATATAAATTGGGGTAACCTGAGCAGTCATTGCTTTTCTTCTGTTGTGTAAGAATTCTGTGCGGTGTTTAAATAGAATCTTTTTTCAAGCTGCAATTTATTAGGAACTTAGAACATGCAAAACTGTGAGAGCACCACCTTCTGAATTTCATATGACATTCGCTATTAAACTGCACAAATACATCAATCAATCCAGAGAATTGATTGATTGCATAGGATGCCGTCTCCGAGAGAGGCTAAAGGCCTATACTTTTAATTATTTGTCCGGACTTGGGCGTCGCTGGCTGACCAGCATTGATAGTCCTTCTCTGTGTTCAGACACAGATTGCTACAAAACTGAAAACGTTAACTTTTACAGTCTGAAAAGAGTTACAAAGTATAAAGAAATATTCTCTTATAAGCTTGCTGATAACTGCATCTTTTGCTGCTCCACATCCTCGTTCTCCAGATTTTCCAAAACCTGAGTACTTCATTAACAAGTACTATATATCGGCCACTGCAGCGACCAGCTACTGACAACCGGAAGCGGCAGATTCAAACCAGTATAAATGCCGGAGGTATCAGCACAGAAACGCTTCACAGGAGGCTCCCAAGCACTGAAGGTGTCACCTAGAAAGTGGACGGAACGTTTGCAAGTAAAACTCTCAGCTCGGTGAACATAACTACAACAACAAGCACCCGAGCTACAAATCTTCTCACAGACTTTGATCATTAACAAACCTGTTGCGAAAATTGGAGAGATACCGATTGCATTATTAGAAACGATTCACTCTGGCATCGGTACAGATCCCTGAAGAAAGGTCTCCATTCTGAGAAACCATTGTGAATCAATGCCAGTTCACACTCAATACAATAATCAAGCTGCTCAAGTTTCTCAATGAAAAATTTGGAAATAATCCAAAATTTAGCGTGTTTTTGTTCCTTGAAGATGGACCTCTGGGGATAATGTAAAGTTCGTTTACCTTTTTGGAATGTATGGTTAATTAAAAGTGTGTTGTATGCTTGTATTTTCCTATATCAGCGTAAGGCATGCTTGGTCAACGTCTTGTGCTTTTGAGCAACCTTCTATGATTGTGTCAAGCAATAGTCTGCGAAATATTGATTCTAAAAAGGTCTGTCAAGCTTGCTAAATGTTTACCTTTTGTAATTGGCTCTGCGTTGTGTTTGGAACTCGGAAAATGTAATTTGCAGAAGTTTCATGTTTGCAATTTCATTTTTTCTGGACAGCATGAAATTACAATTAATATTTTAATATATGTGCGAATCTTTATTTCCGATGATAAGATTGTTTAATCTTAATATCCAATGCTGAAAGAATGCTGAAACTGTAACTCCTCGCGTGCGAGGAGTTCGGGAATACGAAACGTCAACAAAGGGGTTATTTTATTTTTCTCTTCTTAAAAGGATAATCATTTATTGCCCTTCCAGGAAGAGAGACGGTTGAAATAATTTGATCCAGAGGTTTACGTTCCATAAGGTTTGTCCCTGAATCTGAATGAGCTCAATATTACTTAGCACATGCCACTTGATGCGGTTTGAATGCAATTTAGTTGTTTCTTTTTCGATATTTGGGTCACCGAAGGCTGAACCCGTTTACAGAGTTTCAATTTCGCAACACGGTGATAAATGACATACCTAACCTCTCAAACCAGTTGCTAATAATACATTTCAACTTTGGGGAATTACTGTGCAAATATTAAGTAGTATTAAATAGTGAGTGCCAGCAATCTCGAAACCAATGAGTCTTTGTACGCTTAAGCAGGGCATGACAATACTATATTACGTTGATACGTTTAAGAGATTGGTAAAAAATGTACGCTGTTATGAAGTTGTGGGTGCATGCCGAACCTTTAAGAGAGAATGAAACTTGAAAGCTGGCATACAACTTTCATGTGACTAACTAGATGCAACAGTGTGCTGGAAAATTGAAAGATGTAAATTTTGTCTGTAACATAGATACACCAGCTGTTTTCACCAATCAGTTTTATTTATGCCCCAATATGCTAACATCAAATCGAATTCGAATTTTACTGTTTTGAAAACATTGAACCATTTAGACGATCGATGTTTTGAGTACAAAAGAGGCAGCATTTTGCACAGTTAGCCGGAAAGAGTACTGATTGATATTGGAAGACTGGTACTCAACATACTCTCTGCCAATGCTACCTATTTCATACGAAACATTTTTGCAGCAGAACGCTGAAGATGACCAAGGAAGATCTAAAAAAAGAAGAAGATCGACACCAGAGAAAACAGCCACTGTCTGATTTTGAAAATTAAATTTCTCTAAATTTAATACGGGCTTTTTATTGCATCAATCTTTTTGTTATAGAGTGGAAGGTACAAAACAAATCTTTAAGAAAAGGGCAACTTAGAATTCTAATGATTTGTTGTTTAATGAAAACTTTTAACGTTGAAGAATATAAAAGCTTATGATTTTGTTAATACTGGAATTTGGTTAGTTCTCTGGCACGTATCATTTCATAGATTACGAGGAGAGTTGAGTTGTTCTGTGCATTTTGTTTAAATAACAGACGGGTTCACCGCCGAATCGTAACAGTTTGTGACCTCGGGTTCTTGATTTGGATAGGTTTAAGCAGATCCAGTCTGAAAATTGCACAGGTCTGGAGAGGTTTGAGTTAGCAGTTTTAACCACTTGCCGATTAATGTCCTAGATTTTGAAACGAAACGTAAATTTTGGTTATTTGTATTTGTTTAAATTAAAAGTGGTGAAGTAGATTGAAAATTTCCTCAAGTGTTTCTGAGGTTGAAAGATGATTCACAAATTTGCCAAAGAAGTTGGCAAGTACAGAAAAAACACCATAATTGTCGAATTAGCAAAGTGGTTAGAATTAAGTTTAACCAAGTACAAAAGTAAAGTTGAAATTTTAAGTGAGTTACTCAATCACTTCGATGTGTCAGAGAAACAGACAAGTGGAGGACTCTTAGAAAAAAACTTAAAATACAATTGAGGAAAATTGAGTTGGAAGATAAAGAAAGGGAGAGAAAAAGAGGAAGCCAACAAAGAGAGGCAGAGAGGAAATGAAGGGGAGAGAAAAAAGAGATTGAGATAGAGATCGAAGGAGAGGAAAATGAAAGAGAGAGGAGGTTCTTAGCTAAGCAAAGGGTGAGGGAATAATGAGGTAGAGGGAGAGAAAAAAGAGAGAAAAGAGGGAGAGTGAAAACAGAGAGAATAGAACGAGAAGTGGAGAGAGATTCTGAACGTCAGAAGTAGCAACTTAGCAAAGCCAACTTAATGGGATGTAGATGAAGAGAGAAGATAGTGATATATGCAAATATCTTAAAACATTGTCACGATTTGATGTGGAAGATACTGAAGTCTTCTGTATTTCTACTTAAAAAACTGACTTCACAGACGGTGTAGTCAGTGGACTTGTGGGCAATGCTAGTTCAGAGAAAAATTGATACACAGTGCTTGTGAGGTAATAGCAGCACTGTCAGATGAGGATTCACGTGATTATAAAGAGGTCAAACAGTCATTTTTGACTGCTTATTAATTGGTACCAGAGGACCATAGACTACCGTTCAGAAACATAAAGAAGGATCAAGGTCAGATTTAAGCTGAGTTCGAAAGAATTAAACATAGTAATTTAGATAGATAGATACGGTTTCTAAAATATAGATAAGATCTTTGAGGCTCTAAGAGAGATTATTCTTCTAGAAGAGTTTAAAAACTCACTCCTAAAGACGATAAGAATTCATGTGGATGAACAAAAACTGCAAGAAGTGGGAAGAGGAGCAGAGATGGAAGGTGAACATACATTGGTGCATAAGGCAAAGTTTAGATTCTGGCAAAGGGTAGAAATTGGAGAAAGAGGCTCATGAATTAAGAAAATAAAGAGTAGAGAGAACTGGTATTTTTTTAACCACAGGTCCAAAAAGAAGTACAAGAGGGGGGAAAGGAGTTACTACTGTGCTAAGGTGGGACACGTTAAGTCACTGTACTGGCATTATTGAAACCAGTAAAGGAAACCACAAGAAACTTCGAAGAGCTGAAGGCAAGTGCACGGCCGAGACAGGGACTGGGTATGAGGCTAATGCTTGATCTCTGTAAAGAATTCCCCGCTACTGCTGAAGTTAACTCAGAAAGAACGGGGGAGTAGTGAACGAAGATATAATTTTGAGAAATAGTGAATCTAATCAATGTCTCCTTATAAGAGATTAGAGATTGTAGCACTCTTTCGTATGTGTTACCTGAGAGAGTGGTAATGTACGGGATAGACCGGGCAGAAATTTGGCGTTCCCATATGCAAGAAACAGAAATTGGAGTTTGCCAAGTTGCTTTCTAAGTCTGTCAAATCATACGTATAAAATGACATGCAAAATTGAAACTTTTATCGTATGATTATCAGTCATGTTACTGGTTGTGCCAGGAGCACTGAGGACGGATCGAAAAAAATGTGGATGGCGAGTATGGACAGTAAACACTCAGAAGTTAATCTTGCCCTTGTCAGGATATGCATTCTGCAATAAAACCGGTGTTAAGGACATTTTCACCAACGACAAGTGTGAAGTATTGTTGAGGTACAATCAGAATACCAAGGGACACTTGGTGAAAATGCATTAAATCCAAATTCCACTGAACAGATAGCGACAGATCTGCAAGTTATATATATGTGTGTCGATTAGATTGCCTCTGTCTGCAAGGGGGAGTTAAACCTAGGTACAAGTCTAACAGACCTCTTGAAATGTTTGTAGACATTTCGATGAGAAAATTGTGAAAATGTCTCCTTGCCTTAGTGACTAAATGATAATTGATGCACGAAAAAACCGAATATCAGTCTTGAAGAAATACGGACAGCTGAACGTTCGGCCCCAAGTCTAAATGACAAAGTATTATCGATTGAGAAATGCTGCCCCATTATTTATTTCTAACAGGGAATTTGACCAGGATTTGATGCATTAGATAACGAATGTAGGTTTGGACATATTGAGAGAATCATTTCCTCAGTTGCAACGACTAATGCCAACTAATTTTCTCCATGAAGCAATTCAGACAATCCCATTATACCACAACAATTTAACGGATGGAGGTGTCATTGGCAAAGTCGCCATTTGTTGTCCAAATTGCCCTATAGGACAGCTAAGAGTCCACCATGTTGCTGTGAATCTAGATACAAGGTGATGGTGGTAGTTATGTTCACGATAGGTCATCAGTGAACCAAGTGTTCTTTTTAAAGCAATTGCCTTCATACCTGATTTTTCTCCATCAGTTTCATTGAATTCGAATTCCCAAATTGGAATGGTGCTGAGAAGGCTTCGTGGACTTGATAGCTAGTAGCTCTCTACAGACGCAGTTAAACTCATTGAATTTCTCACTCCTTCAATTGTTTACTGTATTCCAGTTGAAATAATCAAAACATTGCATTTCCTTATGCTCGTGCATACGAGTTAAGTTCAAGCAAATTCAGTAATTTATTAATTAAACCCGTATTTTTTGGTTTCAATTCAGATTTGTGGCCGAATGTTAAACGACTGAGCGGAGTTCTAGCCTGTCGAAAATTGTCACACGTGATATGGGGAAAATTCCAATGTATTTCTCGAGTCCTGCAGTTTCTCAGTATGCACAAATCTTCAACTCTGCTAATTTCCTCCACTTAATTTATTTATGTCTCCAATTTGTAAATAATGAAAACGTCCATTAAAAACTGCTGAGTAGCAGAGCGAACCGGAAACCGGATAAAATATGACTGCAGCAAATCAGAAACAACTACAGAAATAGCTGGAAAAACTCTGCACTATCTATGCAGAGAAATCAGAGTTAACATTTCAGGTCGACTGATCGGTCACCAGAGTGAAACTTTAACTTGAGTTTCTTTCCACAGATTCTGCTTGATCTGCTGACTCTAAGACTAAATGTGCCAGATTTTGCTGTCGTTTCATTAATCAAAGCACAAATGGACAAGTGGTGGAACTCCTCTTTTTTTTTGTGATGCAACGATCGATGATCCAGGCTCTCAGTTCGTGGTGGTAATCAAGTCCCTCCTCTACAGTCTAACCAGAACTCCTCACTCTCCCATTGGCTGTTCCATCCACTCTGTCGTCTCAATAATGTTTCTTCAGGGTTATGGGGCTTCTGTGTGTGAAGGACAGAATCTTCATCTCCACCCAACTCATTCAATCTGGTCTCAATGTATATTCCCGTCACCACATTTACAGTCATTTAAAGACTAATTGCCTTGCTCTATTCGCAATCAAATTCGACAACCACAAATTTACGATAAAGTATCTGGAATGAATTTGAATCTTTACTCTCCCTCTGCGTTCATGTTTCACTATGATGGTATGTGTTTCTCCGCATGTCTATGTGCGTTTTAATCCATATTCTTAATCTATACAATATACATTTAGACTACACATGTGTATGTTTCAGGATGTCAGTCTTTGAAAGGTGCCATGGTTCTCTTTATGCATGCACGTCTAAGTCTCTGTCCGAAAGTGCTGCTGCATATTGTTTACATTGTAAAGCTTTATAAGATAATGGACCAGGATGATGGGTGGAAATTCAATGAACTGACGAGGCGTTTTTCCAAGTAAGAGAGATTTCAACCCTAAAGGACCTGGTGAGAAAGGAGAAATATTAAAGGAAGCTAAGCGGTAAATATTTCACACGGAGAGTGGGGCATGTATGGAATTAGTTGGCAGAGCAAGTGGTGGAGGCTGGTACAATTGCAATATTTCAAAGTCATCTGATAGGTGTATGAATAGGAACGCTTCGAGCGATATGGGCTGCATGCTGGCAAATGGAATAACATCACATGAGGATTTGGAGATGCCGGTGAATGGGGTGTACACACTTAAAAAATCACATTACACCAGGTTATAGTCCAAAAGGTTTAATTGGAAGCATACTAGCTTTTGGAGCCCCACTCTTTCATCAGGTGATAGTCAGGCTAGGATTAGGATTAGATTAGGATGTCTGTTTGTCAGGGACCAGCTGAATATCTTGCAGTAGTTCCAAACTCTTCTGGCGACATCTCGGCTGATCATTCTTTCTGGACAATTCTCCTACACAACTGGTACAAATGGAATATCTGGACGGGTTGTCAGCGAACTGGACATCATGTCCAGATACGTGATGACACTTTTAAAGTCACCAAGCTGCACGATGTTTACACACCAGTTTACACATCAGTGTTGTGGGATGCAAAAATATGACAGCTGATGCTTTATCACGGATTTAAGTGGTAAAGTAACCAAAGTCGTCTGTGTGTGTGTGTGTGTGTGTATAAACGTTGGTAACTTTACCCATTAAACCCATGATAACGCATCTGCTATCATATGTGTATGTTTGTGGGCAGAAGTTAATATTAACTTCAATAAATGTCCTTTGCACGTAATGGTAATGTGGTTAGGTGTAGAAAACAATCAAGCCATCTTTTGTTTATGAGGTTCATTTTTTCTTAAGAGGGGGAGGTGTTATAAAGTTGAAGGTGTGTTCTGTCCATTTAAGAGAGAGTGATAGCTGAAATGCTGGTAAACACCTGTCATGACTGCAGGCACAAAGTGTACTGGTCAATTTAATGTCGTGACATTTTGCTGAAATGTAGATATATGCTGTTTTCAGAGGAGTTTGAATTAAACTGATGATTTTAAATTATGCTTCAAAATATGAAAACACAATTGAATTTGAAGTTTCCTCTTTTGGCAACAACAAAACAATGAGACGGTCTGATGTTTACGGATATAACAAGCAGTCATTGTGTACAGTGAGCCAGAGAGAAAGAACACCTATGGTCATCGAAATCCTCTTACAGACTCTCGAAAATGTGCCTATTCCTATTAAAGATCTTTGTGGCAAAAGACCGAAGACAACCCAGGGAGATCGACATTACTGTATGGCTTTGCGAATTGATTTGCTGCAAATTAAGTAGGAGATTTATCGGATCGGTATATCGATATGGAGAGGGAGATAGATAACACTTTATACGTTAAAGGAGGCTTAGAATTGTAAATAGTTGTTGTTTGCATTCCTTGTCAGTTACGACAGCCTTCCCAATTCTACATACTCTCTTTTATGTTTGGAAATATTGCCGCTTCAACACATCTCTGTTACTTTGTGCAGTATTCCTACTTGCATGCATTCCTGGTATTTTTAACTGTTGGAGGAAGATTTTGCACAGAGATTTCGAGTCCTCTGTTCGTCAGGACAAATTGATCTTTCTTCAGAGCTCATTAAGAAGGCATCTTTCGGAGAGGTCATTGCAGACAGACTCCAAGAGACGCCTGTACCTTCGAAAATACAAGATATTTTTTACAATGATTACACGCAACATTGACATCAGAGCTTGAGCACTCCACGTTAATCATTTAGACTGACTCAAGACATTTGCCATTTGCATCATACTGAGTGAGTGTTGTTTGTGAACTTGTGAAGCTGCGAATGATCATTTCCCGAGGTCATAATTACTATGTCATATTTTGTGAATTCCCCTTACAATGCTTTCCGTTATCCAGTATCCTTTCAAAGGCGTATCTGCTTACATGCATATTAATATGTTATTTGATTCTTGCATCTATACCATTCATCATTTGTCCTCAAGTCATTGGTATTTACACCACTTCTCATTAAATAATTCCCGAACCCCCATGTGCTGAATGGTTGGAGGTGATTCTGTGTTGTCTACAGCTATTTGTCCATAACTTAACGATAGTTTGTGAATTCTGCTTCCAGTTTCAAGACAATGTTCGCACTTCCATGTGCCTCTATTATTTTGGAGAGTATTTATAGCTCTCCTCTGCTGGTCAAATCATTCATCAGTAACATGTCATCGTCTGCACTTCTGACTTCACCTCTTCACCTACTTCTGAGAACAAAGCATTCATCAATACGGCAGTACACTCAATATTTGCATACCATAAAGAAGACAAAGCACAGCAGATGCTGCAAATCCGAAACAAATACTGTTCTGACGAAGAGTCACTGGAATTGAATGATTAACAACTGTGGTCCCACACATGCGATCAAACGTGTCGAGTCTTGTCCGTAATTTCTCTCCTTTGAAGTGAGATTTTCATTCATTTTCCCTTATGTCAGCAGATAGGAGAAGGACAACGATCTCTGCACGATGGTGTGGACTCCAGATGGTGGGGCCTGCTCTTATCAGGGTGGAAACCTCGGAGCAGGAGGCCATGGTCCAGAATCATGGCCCTATTCCTCGTCCTCGGACACGATAAAACGTTTCGTATGCGTCTCCCAACCTTGGATGCGTTCCATGATCATGCCTGAAACGTAAGGTGGAGATGGGGAAGGTCTCTTTTAGAAAATCTGACAGATGGCGCCTCCCAACTCCTATACTCAACTCTCTGACCAATAAAGAATAAAGACCTGGCGCTTAGACTATTCAAAGAGAAGAATTTTCAGAAAAGTGTTCAGCAGTAAATCATTTCGGAAGTACTGGTCAACCAGAAAATCAAAGTGCAAAAGAACCAGAACAAGGTAAGAAAGAAAATAACAATGTGAGAATGACTCATTCTTCTTCACATACAGTAACATCAAATTTAGTGGCAAACAGTTTCTATTGGAGTGAGCTGGACATCGTCTACAGAGTCTTTTGTAGTCATTTTCCTCTTGGCTGTAGAGAGCGACTCCGATTCGTTCCACTGCCCTGACCCAACCTGTGTCACTTCTTGTCTCTGTATTCCCCTCTTGTCAGTACTTTGGCTCTGTCCCAGCAAGTGGCGACCATGAGAGAGCGACATCACTGTCATTTCTATTTCAAAATATGTCTCAAAAATGCCAAAATGAAGAGAGACACTTTGGAATAAAACTGAAGTAAAGAAATAAACTTCTCAATGCCAGGAAATCCACATGGACTAGGTCTTCTATCCAGAGTTTACCGTGGTCTGTTCTAGTACTAAACACCATTCACAATCTTGTGGGATTATGGGAGGAAAGATGTCCATTGTTCTATCATCGTTCAAGTTCAACGATAACTGCTTGGACTGACGCAGTCAATTACAGAGATTCTTAACGAGCAAAAATATATGTACATTGGAAATCTTTATTTCAAAAGTCGAATTGTATTGACATCTCTGTCAATTCTGGAAGTTGCTTCTAGAATAAATCAGGGAGATAATTACAGAAAAGGTTTACTCACTTGGAGAACGTCAAGAGGACATTATTATATACTCAAACGGTGCTTCTTGTGTGAAATGCTTTTGCCCAATATGGATCAAACTCAAGCAAGTGGGACGAATTTAATTAGAGACCGTGTTCGTCGTGACTAGTTGTGCCGAAACATCTGTGTCATGCTGTATGACTCAATTACTTTATTAGAAAGTTGACAGATATAATAATACAATGTAGGGTTCATATATCACAAACAAGATCTGTTCCTCTCACTCATCTATGTGTTACAAACTCCGAGATACCTCCTGCAACGCAAAGCAACACAACATATTCATAATGAAATTTCATAATGTTGTACAAGTTGTTAGAACACTAAAAATGTCCTTAGGATAATTGGTGCTCCTGGTAAGTGATTTTCAGATAAAAAACGTTGTTCAGTTTTCTCAATGCATTGGCTTCCGAAATGTTTAGTAAGAATATATTTCAGTTGCTGCAATGCTTATAGGAACACTATAATAGAATTACATTTTACGAATTTATTCTTAATCTATTTTGTGAATTAACGTCTCTCCGACTCAATTGATCTAAGCTCCAATTTTCCAGATTTTTAAATATGATGTTGTTGCATTCAGTGTAACTTTTTTCCTGTAAAATCAACAGCAAGACGAGTAAACTCCCTGAGGGTAGCTATTACTTAAAGTTTACCAATATCAGTGTTGTCAGAAATGGAAGGACTCACGGAAGAATAGTGACTTCTTTTTCTCATAGGAACTGTCATCCAGATTTGTTGTGTGCATGATGATTGGTTCAATCCCATGTGTTTGTGTGCTTGTTGGAGTTTTGTCGTTTTTTAATCCTATTCATCGTGGGACATCATGCTACTCTAATCTAAGCAGATGCATCGATTGAGTAGTAGCATGTTCTCGTACTTAATAGTCTTCTGGGTGGACAACACGAATAATAATTGAGTTGCACGACAGTACTTCAGGAAGCAATCAATACCAACATAGAGATATTAGCATAGATCATTGAGATTTCTTAATATCATATAGTTGGAGTCTAACAAGATGTAAGGTGGTGATCGAAGCTTAATTAGCCTGAATCAAATCCACATGACTTGATTCTGTTTGCATTGGCTCCATCAACGTCTCCCTCGGTGCTCCCTCTGTTTCTGTTGTTCTGTTCATGGGACTGAAGGCAATACACACTATTCATTAGTAAATCTATCTCTTGAATCACAAGGTATATTCAAGCACTCTTTTCGGTCTCAGTTAATTATCGTTGAGACGTTTTGGCAAAGACGCTCTTTGAGGAGGAATTCAAAAATTCACTGCCTGACGTCGTATGAACCCATATGGACGAGCAACGAGTTGAAATAGGAAAGTCAGCAGCTGAAGCGGTTGATGATTTAGAGTTGGTCCATAAAAAACGATTAGGATCCAGAATCAATTTCAAACCATGAGGCATAGAAGTTGGGGGAAAGAGATATCCTCAAGTGGAAAGGGAAAGGTAGATCTCGGTGAAGATCATTCGGACAACTGACCACATTGTAAAAAGGAAACCATCGAAAGGCACAACGAAGGCAAAAAATCTCCCGTGATTTCATTGCAAAAACGTAGGCCACATAAAATCACATTGCTGGAGTTCGAGGAATAGGCTAGATGTAGCAAACGAAGCAGGAGTGGGAGTTCTTTTGGAATAGTAACAGAAAGTACAGTGAAAGCAAGAATGCTGTTAAGAGTGTATAAGCTGATCAGTGATTAGTTAAAAAGGAATGTTGAAACTGCTTAGAAAATATGCCAGGAAAGATTACATTTATTTGCATTTTAGTCTTCTTTAGGCATCTTCTCCGATTGTGCAGTAACGAGATCATAGAGTCAGCACCTGAAGCAGGAGATATCAAAAGGTATCGACAATGAAGCTGAAGTAACGTTAGCAGAGACAATGTTCGATCAGATAGCGGAGACAAAACAGGAGCAAATAGGCAAGCATGCAAATGCCATTAGCTTGACAGAAATCATTGCTTTATTGCAGAAAGATGAAGAATTAAAGCAATTGGTTCAAATGGCATTTTCAGAGAGGAATCTGAACGTATATGCAGACAATCTAGCTCAGTAGTTAGCACTACTAACTCTCAGCAGCAGGCATCTGAGCTCGATTCCAGCCTCGGGCGATTGCCTGCCTGGAGTTTGCGCATTTTCCTCGTGTCTGCGTGGGTTTCCGCCCACAGTCCAAAGATGTGCAGGTCAGGTGAATTGGCTATATTGAATTGCTTTTAGAGATGGGTGGGATACTCGTCGGAGGTAGATGTGGACTGGTTGGACCATAGAGCCTTTTTACCCACTGTAGGGAATCTCGTCTAATGTCAACACATATTCAAACAGTTAAGAAATGAGCAGAAATTCATCAAATTTTCTTGCCAGTGTGATATAGAAGCGACGTGTTTCAAGGGAGGTTAGCTACCAAGGAGAGGACATTTCGGAGTGAGAGACAAAAAGATTATAATTTTTAAAAAAATTCTACCGGCCTGGACTCCACAAAGATGCAATGGGATTTGGCCAGACATGTCATACATGTCAGGTAATTGGAAACCCACACGTGGTAATAAAAACCAGCACATTTAACATTCCAGTATTTGAAGACGCTTTTACAAGAGTTTGAATTGTTTGGCGAGATTCCCTGCCTCAGACAAAAATTGGACTCGGTATTTATAAACTATAATGGATGCATCATATAGATTTCCAGAGGCTGTCCAATTGCACAACATCACAGCTAAAAAGGTTATGGAGGATTTACTCATTTGTTTAACTAGACTAAGATACAGTCGGATCGATGGACAAATGCCATATCCAAATTATTCAAGGGAGTTATGGACAGATTCGGAAGACAACGATTCCCATCAACTGTATTGCGTACCGAATTTCAGGGAACATAACAACGGTGGCATTAAACACTAAAGGTCACGTTGAGTGCTTATAGTCAATAATATCCAGATGAGTGGGATAAGTGAATTCTGTTTGTGCTTTGGCAATCAGAGATGGTCCAAATAAATCGACCAAATTCCGACCATTTGAATTAGTTTTTGGACATGAAGTGTTTAAAATTGATGAGGGAGAAGTTAGGAAGACAGAATTCAGAGACCACGCATTTGGACTATGTGTCGAACTTGAGAGAATGTTTAATTAGAGCTGGGGTGTTGGCTAGAAGGCATGTAAAATATCACAGCGTGCAATGATACAGGAAGAAGACAAGACATCAAGAACTCACAATTTTCCTATCGGGCATAAGGTATGAGGTTTACTTCCAGTATTAGGTGAAACATTAAAAGCAAGTTCAGTGGAATTAATCAAATCGAAAGGAAATTGAGTGAGGTGGACTACGTGATAAGAACTGCAGATAGAAAGAAATCTCACAGAGTGTGTCAAATCAATATGCTCTGAAGGTATTTTGGCAGGGAAGGAAAGCAGGAGGAGAACGTGTTAATGATAACAACACAATGGAAAGAACCAAATAAAAAGGATTCTGAATTGGACAGTGCTCAAATTAGGTTGGACATTTATCAAGTTGTCAAATAATTGAGATAAATTATTGAAATACTTTCATGAGAAAAAAGGAAAAGCAAGAGTTATTACTACCACATGGGGAGATATGCGGACATTATCAGGGTAGTAGGAGGAAGTGAGGACTGCAGATGCTGGAGATCAGAGTCGATAGTGTTTTGCCAGAAAAGCACTGCAGGTCAGGCAGCATAATAAACGACTTATTTCTGAAACGTCGATTGTTGTGCTCCTCGGATGCTGACTGACTTGCTGCAATTATCCAGCAACATACTCTCAACTCCCATAAACTGGCATGTACTAAGCTAATTATGCACGATGTAGATATGCATGATGCTGTTCATCCTTACAGACAGAACCCTGGAAAGTTACCACAGGCTCAGAAGGATATTGAACACATTTTCTGAGACAACATAATCAAAGTGAGTTTCAGTGACTCCAGCTCGCCCATAGTCATGGTGTCCACGTCAGATGGTACCCAACAGTCATGTGTGGACAATCGCAAAGTCAACGTAGTTACAAGGACTGATGCTCATCCAATTACGTGGTTAAAATATTGTAAAAAAAAACCTACGACAAACAACTTTCATTTCGAAGCTGGATTTGCTCAGAGTCTACTGGCACGTACCATTGTCAGAAAGAGCAAAGGCAATCTCGGCGTTCGTAACGCCAAATGCATGAGATCAGTTTAAAGTAACGCCATTTGGTATGAAAAATGTTCTAGCCACATTTCAGTGAGTAACTAATAACGTCATCGCTGGACTACACAACTATGTTGTGTACATCGAAGACCTGATGATTTTCAGTCACTCGTGGGAAAAAAACAATTGCAGCATTTCTCGGATTTGTTCGATCGAATTTTGAAGGCAGTCACGTTGGTAAACCTAACGAAAAGTGAATTTGCCGAAACTCACCTTTCTAGATCATGTCACTAGACATGGAAAAATGGCCCCGTGGGATGCGAAACCGGAAGTAATTTTGAAATTTTCCATACCATCAACAGAAGTCGCAGTTCAAAACTTCGACATTATCGAATGTTCATGCCGAAGTTTAGCACTGTGACTGCTCCACACGCCGACTTGCTAAAGAAAGTCAAGAAGTTTCAATGGACAGCAGACTGTCAGAAGGCGTTCAACATTCTTAATTCTGAGTTAACCACTGCCCCAATATGAACCACACCTGATCATGCAAAGTCTTTCATGGTGGCTATCAATGGAGTGATGTCGGTGTCAGTGCCAGGCATCGGCAAGAAAACGATGAACAGACGTAAAGACCAATTGTGTTATTCTCCAGGAAGTTAAAAGTTCATCAGTAGAAATATTCTACAGTTGAGAAAGAGGCTTTGAACTTGGTGTTGGCGCTATAACATTTCAGTGTTTATATTGCTGGCAACGCACCTGAGACAATTGTATAGAATGATGAGAACCCATTTGGGGAGAACATTAAGAACAAATATGCCAGACTGTTTAGATGGAGCCTGTACTTAGAGCCATTCAGTTTGAAAATTGTACATGTGGCAGGTCGAGAAAACATGATAGCTGATGCATTGTCAAGACTCGAATCCGAGCTGTCAGTGATGGGAGAACCACAGTCTGAATCTGAATGTGTTGCACATGTCTGCATGTTTATACTCTGTGAATATGTTTGAGTGTTTTGTTACACTAACCACTATTTTTGATTGTTTTGAAAAGTGAAGCAATATTTGGGTATTGATGCTTCACCTTTTAAAAGGAAGAGGCTTCACAATGCTGAACTTTTTCCAAGGTTATCGTCCCCTTGATTTTTTTTTTTGCAGAGGCATGTTTATTGTCCAGTCTCCAACGAGAGGGGGTTTTGAAAGTTTTACAGAGGCCTTTGTTTACCCCTAACAGGCAATGCCTCCTACGTAAGGCTTTCATGTCTTAAAAAGACTCCAACCAAAATGCAGTGGCCAGCTCGTGGTTTAGCTAGCCTTCGTTTAAATCAGAGTTTTTTTTATTCAATTCAGCAGCAGTGTGTATGAAGAAAGGCTGCTGGGGAAAGTCCAGGCAGGTGCTCTCTATCTATCTATCTATCTACCTATCTATCTATCTATCTATCTATCTATCTATCTATCTATCCATCTATCTATCTATCTATCTATCTATCTATCTATCTATCTATCTATCTATCTATCTATCTATCTATCCTGTCTCTCTCTCTACCTTTCTCTATCTCTCTCTCTACCTCTCTCTGTCTGTCTCTCTCTCTCCCTCTCTCTCCCTCTCTCTCTCTCACCCTCTCTCTCTCTGTCTCTCTCTCTTTGTCTTTCTTTCTGTCTCTCTTTGTCGCTGTCTCTCGTTTTGTCTGTCTGCCTCTCTCTAACTTCTTTCCTGTAAGCTGTGTTTTGTTCAGTTTTACCCTTCTTGCAAAGGTATATGTTTATTAGGAGTGCTGCCAACATTTTAGGAAAAATATCCCGAAGTCGGGATAGTCTGTAGGGTTTTTGGAATAGTTAAGTTATCCGATATTCTATGTTCTGCTCTTTGTGTTACATTCCATAAATTTTGAAATAAATTCTGTTTGTTTAAAACTTGGGAGTCAGTCCAGCTAATTCACTTCCGGTGTATCTACTGTGCACTTACCTAAAATAAATAGTAAAGTTATAGTGTGGGTTACTAGCTAAAAGATATTTTGAGGGGTCGGACATTGCCAAGAACAAGAGGAAAATAATTTTCTGCTTTTGTGATCCTAACTGAGACACACTAATTTAAGGTTATGCCTTTCCGAATAAAACAAAAGCACTCTAGCCGCATATATATGTTTGTGAACACAATTGTTGCAGGATTTCCTATTTGTGTGATCTACATAGATGACTTAGCGATCTTTAGTCATTCGTGGAAAGATCAAATTGTGCATTGAGCAGAGCATTTTGAGAGACCCAGATGGCAAAGTTGGTCATAAAATTAACAAAAACAGTGTTTGTGAAGGCTGAAGTGAAATTATTCGGATACAACATCGGAGTAAGGCATATGACAAAAGGAACTTAAAGAGAAGGCTATCGAGGAATTTCCAAGACCTTCCTCGAAGAATGAAGTGGTTTGATTAATAGTATTTAGTGGAATTTCAAGAAGTTTGTTACAAACGTCAGAAACAAAGTCGCGCCCTTAACGAATGTCCTTAAAACACACGCAGTTTTGTTGGAGAGAAGATTGTTTGGAGGTATTTGAGAAGTAAAAACAGTGTTAACCACGGCAACTGTTTCAGCCATGCCGCATTTTCGGAAGTACTTCAAAGTTGCCACCGATGTGAGTGTAGGAGCTTGATTCGCACCAGGAGAAGATAATGCAATTGAAGGGCCGATCAGTTGCTTTCCAAAGAAACTCTGTGTAAACTAGAAAAGGTAAAACACAATTACCAACGCGTATTGAGTTTGGTACTGACCTTATAACATGTCAAGGTTAATGATGCAAACAGTTCATCAAACACGATTGTGTACACTGACCACAATATGTTGATATTTCTGGAAAGGTTTAAGAGTAAGATCATAGAAGTACTTAGTTGCAGCTGCATACTACAAGCACTTAATTTACCGATTCTTCATTTCATGGATACTTTGTCAATGATTAGAGAAAAATGTTATGTAAGATTGAAACAGTCGTACTCAGTGATATATAAATGGAATTTGTGTTAAATGTATAACTTCCGTTTAATGAATGTGAATGTGGTGATGCAATAGAATAATGATTACAAAGAGAAAGAACATCTTGTCAGAAAGGAACTTCATTTTCTACTAAAGGCGGAACGTGTTGTGAAGTCTTTGTTTGTAAATGTGAAAAGAAATTATAAAGTGGGGACTGCACTTCGTGTTGCTATTCAAAAAGTCGTGTGGGTGCTTCTATTTCTTTGCGTAGAGACAAAACTGATATCTGATAGCAGCTTGGGTTTGCAGGTACACAGGGAGTGCCTGAAGTGAATCATTTTGTAACAAACCCCCAAACAGCACTTTTAGCAATAGAACTAGGTGTCAAAGTTTTGCCAATTCGTATGAACAAAACAGTTAGTTACCAAAACTCTGTTAAACTTATATCTGATGGTTTCACCGGTCATCATGTACATAACACGAGGCAGAAGAAAAAATTGAGATAGCAAAATGCCTATTGTTAAGAGATATCAGCTCTCACCTCTCAGAGAAAGCTCAAGCTATTTGCCAAGGTACCAAGTATGCCATGTAAATTCCTGACACGGAAAACATTACTGAGACAAAGGATCTGTGGAGAAGACACAGAATGTCCCCGAAGATGTAACTTCGCTTTACAATCGAATGACTAAATGACGTTAATTTGATGTATGAATGGAAGCTGAATTATTGCAGCTAGATATGATTAAAATTTCTCTTCATGTTGGACTAGGTAGCAGTTAAAGTGGAACTGTTCTGTCTGTTCGTAGTTTAGTTATTTTGTTCAAAGTTCGATAGGACATATAAATTGTTACTTAGACATTGAACACAGAACGTACAACATGGAACGTTGCAGCAAATACAGGTTCTTCGGTCCTCAAGGATGTATCATACTAACCACATTCCCTTCAGTACAGTATCTTCCATATGCAAATCAAAACATCACTCAAATGTCCCTAATGACGCTATTGCCACCACTTGCAATGCATTCTATGCGCCCTAAGCTTTCTGTAAAAGGAACCAATCACAGACAGCTCCCTCAAAGCTTCCTCCAATCACCTTAAAATTTCACGACAGATATTTCCGCTGTGGGAAAAGTTTCTCTAACTGTCCACTCTACCTCTGCTTGTCATGATCATGTATACCTCTATAAAGTCCGCTCTCATCGCTTTTTGCTCCAATGAGGTAAGCCCGAGGACTCTCAAAGTTTCTTCAGAAGACATACCCTCCAGAACAGGCAGCATCCTGGTACATTTCCCTCGTACTCACTCGAAAGCTTTTACATCCTTCTTATAACAAAACAGTCAGAATTGAACACAATGCTCAAAGTATATTCTAAACAGTACTCCACACAGCTGCAGCAAACCTCGCGACACTTAAATCCAATTTCCTACTAATAAATGCCGACACAAAATGCGCCTTCTGAAAAGCCACATCAACCTGAGAAGCAACTTTGAAGCATTAATGGACATGGACCACAAATCCCTCCGTTCCACCTTACTGCCAAGAAACCTGCCTCTAAATCTGCACTCTGAATTGAAATTCGACCTTCTAAAGTGGATTAGTTCACACGTTTTCAGATTGAACTCCATCTGCAAATTACCAGCCCGGTTCTGCATCATGTCAATGTCACTTTGCAAACGACAACACTATCCACCATGAGAACAACCTTCGAGTAATGAGCAAACTTATTCACTTAGTATTCCACTTCCTCGTTCAACTAATTGATGAAAATCAAAAAAAAGCAGAGTTTCCATTACTCATCGCTGCGGAACAGAACTGGACACCAAGCACCAGCTGAATATGTTCCATCTACGAACACTCTCGGACTTCTATAGGCAAGTCCCTTCTGTAACAAGACAGCCAAATGACCACGTATCCCATTCTTCTTACTTTGTGAAGGAGCCAACCAGAAGGAAACTTATCAAATGTCTTGCTGTAATCCATGTACACCAGGGCCATTGCTTTGCATTCATCAAAATATGTTGTGACATTTTCAAAGAATTGAATAGGGTTTGTGTGGCATGAAGTGCCCCTTTCAGAGCAATGCTGACTATCTCTAATCAAGCTATTTGTTTTCCAAGTTAGGATAAATCCTGTCTCTCATAGCGCTCCTGATTAACTTGCCCACCAAGGATGCAATATTGACTAGTCTGTAATTCCCAAGGTTATCCCTACTCACTTTCTTGAACAATGGAATAAATTTTGCCACACTCCAAACAGCTGAGGATGCAAAGATAGTCGACAAAGGTGCAGCAATCTCTTCCCTTGCTTCACGAGTAACTTGAATGTATCCTGTGGGTCCACGACCCTTATCAAAGTTTGCGATTTTTAAAGATTGGCAACACAACCTCCTACTTAAAATCAACCTGCTCGAACATATCAGTCTCTTTCACGCCGACTTCACAAAGGTGAAGGCCCATCAAAGCGGTGAATACTGTCACAAACTATTCGTCATGGACGTCCCTAATTCCTCTGACTCCGAGTGCAAGTTTCCTCCGCTATCAATGTTCGGGCCAACCCCTACACTGACACTGGCTATCCTTTTGTTCCTCACATAAGTGGAGAACGTCTTAGATTTTTCCTTAATTCTAACTGTTAAATTTGTTTGCATGGTGCTCTACTCACTCTCACAAATCCAATCTTCAGTCCCTTTCTGGCTAAATTGTAACTATCTAAAGCTCTGTCTGATTGGCGCCTCCTCAACCATCTATAACCTTTCTTCTTCCTCTTGACTAAATGTTCCACATCACTTGTCATCCAAGAGTATTTAAACCTACCATTCATTCTGAGCGTCTCTGTGACAAAGTGGCCCAGCATGATCAGCCATTGCTTCATAAACAAGCTCCACATTTCTTTCTTGAATTTCACTAAGCAAATGTGTTCCTTATTAAATACATTTCCATAACCTCTGTTCCTATCCTTCGCTATGATTATAGTAAATGTCAATGAGTTGTTGTAATTGTCACCGAACTGCTCTCCCACTGAGAGATCTGAAACATGGCATAGTTTCTGGCCAAGCAATGAATCTAAATAGCCTCCCTTCTCGTCGTCTATTTAGATTTCGAGTCAGACCCTTTCCTGGACTTAACAGCTTGTAGCGTGAGTATCACGGATTTCTTTCTTTAAAGCATTAAATGTTGCTAAAAGCAGGTCACGTTACTTTTCACACAACTTTAAACAGATTGTAGGGCGAGGTACTCCACTTCGAGTGATTTGATTTGTGTTCTGGGGCTGTGGTACAAACCTCCACTCTATAATAGTGTCCCTCTATTCCTTGCTTGTTCACGTACCTGTCTACCTGTATATTAAGCATTGATAACACTTACAGTTCTCCGACCTGTCTTGGTTGTGATTTCCGTACTTGGCACAATCTGAGTGTGTATTAAAAAAATGTCTCATTTATTTTCACCTCACATCCGCCAAATTAAAACAATGGTCCTCGTAGTTGACATTTCAGCCTCAGAAAAAGACTCCGACTACACAATATCTATGATGCTCATACGTTTGTGTACACTGATCAGACTGCCCATAAACCTCCGATGCTCCAGCAAGAAACAATGGAAATACGTCCAATCACTCTCCATATCTAAGCCATAACACGCCAGGCAACATTCTGATTTACTTATTTTTCATCCTCCTCAGAAACTCCACATGCTTGCTATAGTGTGCTCACATGATCTTGACACATTTCTCCAAATGTGGCCTAAGGAGACTAATTACACAACAGAGCTGCAAAGGCCTACCAGCATGTTATTCAATACCTGGACGGATGATAGCAAGAATTCGTTATCACCTTGTCCACTTGTGTTGGTACTTTCAGGGAACTGTTGATGTGTCCCCCAAGATCCGACTGCCTGTTAATGCTGTTCAGGATCCGCCCATTTACTGTATAATTTCCTCTTGCGTTCGACATCCAAAAATGCATGACTGCATTAAACTGCATCAGTAATATCTTTGGACAGTTTTGCACCTGCTTTGTATTCTGTTCTAACCTGAACTAAACTTCTTCTCTGTCTACCATCCAATCATTTTTTTGCATTATCTGCAAACTTGCCAAAACACTGGTGCTTATGTAACACGACCACCATTCAGAAAATCACTCTTCCACAACAACCGTCTGTCTTTTCTGATCGAGCCAATTTTATTTCAAACTTGCCAGCTCACTGTGGATTCTATGTGAGTTATTTTTCTGTGCTGCTGACTATGCGCTGTCAAATTATTTCGGAAAATCCAGGCAGACAACATCGAGGGCAGCGCCCGTATGAATTGCTTTTGTCACTTGCTTAGAGAAGTCAATCAATTTTGTGAGACACGACCTCCTCCACTTGCAGATAAGTTGATTGTACCTCTGTCTTCTTTCAGCTAGCCAATTTCTGATCCAATCTGCTAAATCCCCCTCAATGCCATGCCTCTATATTTAGTGCAATCGCCTACAGTGGGGAAACGTATCAGACGCCTTACTGGAATTCATATACATGGCATCAACCGCTTTACTCCCAGTTACTTGTTGGGTTTCCTTCTCAAATAACACAATCCGGTGCGTGAAATGCGAACTGCATTTCACGAAACCATGTTGACTATCCTGAATCAACGTATTACTTTCGGGATGATTATATATCCGCCCTGTTCTTTTCTGGCACGGTGGCTCAGTGGAAAACTGCTGCATCACAACGCCATGGGCCTAAGCTCGATTCCTGCCTGGGGCGACTGTCTGTGTGGAGCTTGCACATTCTCACTGTGTATGTCTGGGTTTCCTCCCACAATCCAAAGATGTGCAAGTCAGATGAATTTGCCATGCTGAGCTGCCCTTGGTATTAGGTGCATTCGTCATGGATAAATATAGATTGAGAGAATGGTTTGGAGGGAGTGGTGTGAACCTGTTGGTCTAATGGGCCTGTTTTTATGCTCTAAGGAATCTACTCTAAACCCTTTCCAACAATTTAACCGCAACTGAAGTAACACTCAATGGTCAATAATTTCCAGGGTTTTCTCTCCTCCCCTTATTGAACAAGGAACACAACATTTTGTATCTGGTATTCATCTGACAGTGCTCATAAAAATCACGTCTGGCCCAGGGGATTTATCAATTTTGTACACCTTCCAGAATTGCCTCATCTTTATGAGCCTCAATGGCATCTGGTCTAACAGGGGTATCTCAGTATTCTTCTCGGCCACATTGTCTTTTTCTAGATGAATAGTGACGAAAAGCATTCATTTTGAACTAGCGCAATCATCTCCAATGCCACGCATAATTTCCCACTACTATCCTTGATTACCCCTCGTATTCGTCTAACAAATGAAACCAGACGGTTCAAACTCACCACGCTTCGACGGATTGCCCAAAATTCACAAACCCCTAGAGTCCCTCTTAGACACCAACGTACAGATTGGCCGTGGAGCTACAAGAAAGACTGAAAGACTTAGTAAATTGCTCACGCCACTCCATCCACTTCACCCAAGAATTCCTGAAAACCTTCAAAGACACTAAAGTAGAAGACGATAAAATAATGGTTTCCTGTGATTTAACAGTCCTATTTCCTTCAGCCAACATTAACCTAGCCAAGGAAACACTGACTACACTACTAGAAGACCCAAATCCACATACATCAAACACAACTACTTCATCAAAAAGGATGAGATCATCAAGTTAGTGTATCTATGCCATACCAACAATTTCACCTTCAACAAAAAAAACTTACAGACAAACCAATGAAAGACCCATGGGATCACCAATATCAGGACACTTAGCAGAGGCAGTAATGCAGACACTTGAGCAAACAGCTCTGCCAACCATCCAATCCAAACTCTGGGTTCGCTACGTGGATGTCAGCTTTGTCATCACTAAATGAAACAAGTTAGTGGAAATATTCAAGACTTTCACTATTAACCTTAATGGCACAACATTTGTTAAAGACGAGGAAAACAACAACAAACTGCCATTCCTAGATGTCATAGTAGATTGAAAAGCCGATAAGGAACTTCCAATCAGCGTCTAAACAAAAACAGCACATACGGAGCAAATATTGAACTCGAGAAGCAATCATCCCAACACCCACAAACGAAGAGCATCAGAACATTATTTCAACGAGCCAACACGCAATGCAGCACGAGGAGCTAGGTAGAGCATAGGAATATCACATATACCGTGTATTCAAAAAGAATGGGTATGTACTGAAAACAGTACGCCAATTTCTCAGCAACAAACCCAAACAAGCAGACAAAACACATCCAGAAACCCGAGCCACTCTCTGCTACATCAAAGACATCTCGGAAATGACTGCCAGACTACTCAGACTCCTTAGCAACATGGTAGCCCACAAACCCACCAACACACTAAAACAGCAGCTAACGAACTTGAAAGATCGTTTACAGACAATGATAAAAATAAAGCCATTCTCAAAATACCGTGCAAGGACAATATCAAACACTACATTGGAAAAACAGGCAGAATACTAGTCACCAGGATACATGAACACCAATTAGCCATAAAAATACATGACCCACTTTCACTAGTATCCTTACACATGGATGAGGAAGGACACCACTTCGACTGGGACAATACATCCATCCGAGGACAAACCAAACAAAGTTACGCAGGAGAATTCCTAGAAGCACAGCATTCCAACCAGAACTCTATCAACAAGCACATCCAGTTCGACCCCATTTACCATTCCTCTGAGAAAATGAACTGGAAGTGACTTCACCACAGGAAGTAACATCACCACTGCAAATGACATTACCAACCAAAAGAAACACAAACGTATTAATATAAAGCAGGAATTTTCAGCAATGCTTCACATGAAGTCCACTAAAGATGTTACCGAGTAAGGAAATAAACCTTTCCGCTCAGCGAGCAAGCCTACATCCTTATATTAGTCTAGTCATGCTTGAATTTATGATACATCTAGAGAAAGCTTTAAGGTTTTCTTTGATCCTATCAGCAAATGACGTCTCATGTCCCCTCCTGGCTCTTCTTTGCTCTCTCTTTAGGTCTTAGCTGGCTAACGTGAAACTCTGAAGCACCTGAAATGAGTCATCACGTCTCATCCTAACATAAGTCTTTTTCATCCACTTGAAAAGAGATTCTACTTCCTCAGTAAACTACGGCTCCCGCGCTCAACAACTTTCTCCCTATCTGACTGGTACATACTTGACAAAGGCCTGCAGTAGCTGGTCCTTGAATAAGCTTCACATTTCAATTGAGCCTAACCCCTGTAGTTTCATTTCCCATCCCACGCATCTTAAATCTTGCCTAATCGTTTCGTAGTTGACTTTACCACAGTGATAACTGTTGCCCTGTGGTATATGCCTTTTCCTTTCTATCATGAAATTAAACATAATCAAATTGTGGTCACTAACATTACCAAGTGCCAAATCTACTGTGGTCTTGCCTCTTTTTGATCTCCATATATACTATGTCAGGAAACCTTCCTGCACACTTTGGTTGAAAACTTACGCAGTGAAACGCACGTATTTGGAGGTTTGCAGGAAACTCCAAATAGGTTAACCTCTCCTGTCCTGTTTCTAATCTCAGCCCATGTACCATAGTGGATGGGTTGTCAAACGTCCTTTCTGCAATCATGTTAATGTCTTCGACTAACAAGACCGCACCATCCTCTCTTTTGCGATATTCTCTTTCTTACTGAAACATCTGAATTATGGGATCTGTATTATCAATTGCTGTCCATGGTGTACCCATGACTCTGAAATGGCCACGACATCAAAATCACACGTACCAACCCATGATGCAATTTCACCATTCATGTCATTTGGCATTGATTTGGCATTGGAGTAGACGGAGCTGAAAATGTGTTGCTGGAAAAGCGCAGCAGGTCAGGTAGCATCCAAGGAAGACGAGATTCGACGTTTCGGGCATAAGCCCTTCATCAGGAATGAGGAAAGTGTGTCCAGCAGGCTAAGATAAAAGGTAGGGAGGAGGGACTTGGGGAGGGGCGATGGAGATGCGATAGTTGGAAGGAGGTCAAGGTGAGTCTGATAGGCCGGACTGGGGTAGGGGCGGAGAAGTCAGGAAGAAGATTGCAGGTTAGGAAGGCGGTGCTGAGTTCGAGGGATTGACTGAGACAAGGTGGGGGGAGGGGAAATGAGGAAACTGGAGAAATCTGAGTTCATCCCTTGTGGTTGGAGGGTTCCTAGGCGGAAGATGAGGCGCTCTTCCTCCAACCGTCGTGCTGTTAGGGTCTGGCGATGGAGGAGTCCAAGGTCCTGCATGTCCTTGGTGGAGTGGGTGGGGGAGTTAAAGTGTTGAGCCACGGGGTGGTTGTGTTGGTTGGACCAGGTGTCCCAGAGGTGTTCTCTGAAATGTTCCGCAAGTAGGCGGCCCCTCTCCCCAATATAGAGATGGCCACATCGGGTGCAGCGGATGCAATAGATGATGTGTGTGGAGGTGCAGGTGAATTTGTGGCGGATATGGAAGGATCCTTGGGGCCTTGGAGAGAAGTAAGGAAGGAGGTGTGGGTGCAAGTTTTGCATTTCTTGCGGTTGCAGGGGAAGGTGCTGGGAGTGGAGTTTATTTTGTTGGGGGGTGTGGACCTGACGAAGGAGTCACGGAGGGAGTGGTATTGTCGGAACGCTGATAGGGGAGGGGAAGGAAATATACCCCTGGTGGTGGGGTCCATTTGGACGTGGCGGATATGACGGCGGATGATACGATGTATACGGAGGTTGGTGGGGTGGTAGGTTGAGAACCAGTGGGGTTCTGACCTGTTCGCGGTTGGAGGGGCAGGGCTCAAGGGCAGAGGAGCGGGAAGTGGAGGAGATGTGGTGGAGGGCATCATCGATCGCGTCTGGGGAGACTCTGCGGTCCTTGAAGAAGGAGGCCATCTGGGCTGTACGGTATGTGGATTGGAGTGGACGCACTTCAAAACAACTTCTTGTTTTCTGTTGCCTTCTTGCCATCTTGAAACCTTAGTTCTGATCTCACTGCTCTCAATCTCCCGTATACTCCAACTACAATTTCAGATCACATCCCTCTGCTGAATTAGTTTAAATCACGCGAAATGTACTTCCAAATCCCACCCACTCTGCGAGGATCTTGTCACCCAACTGGTTCAGGTGAAGAGTTTCCTGACCTACCTCAGAAAGAGACGCAATTAGCCAGGAACCCAATATCACCAACCACCACCACCCCCACCCACCAACTATCCTGTAGACAAGTTTTCAACGCCTCTCTCTCCCTCTTCCTTGCCCAGCGAACATGTGGCACGGGCAACAAACGACAAATACCAACTCTGTTTTTTCTACTCTAAACTGCTGCTCTCGCTACCTTAATTTCTTCCTTAAATCCCCATCTCACTTCCTACCTATGTTATTGGTGTCTATGTGGGCGACTTGGAGCTACTTCCCTCCCAATCAACGATTACAAAAACACAATCAGAGACACCACGATCCCTGGTATCTGGGAGGCAACACACCAACAGTGAGTCAGTCACGTTTCCAGAGCCTCCTTTCTGATCAGCAAACTATGGAGTCTCCAAGCAACCACCCAAATGTAAAGCCTAACTAACGCAGCAGTCCCGTGTCGGCTCCTGCTTCGTGATAAGCTTTTTAATATTATAAAACTAAATTCTCGCTCACCGTCTGGTCCACTCTGTCACACCTCCAAATCTTATTGCCGCCTAAAAAAAATGAAGAACTCGGATCTCCAGTGGTTAGGTTTTATATATTTTAATTTGTTCTTCCCGTTGGGCCTCTGGTCCTCACGTATTGCTCCACCCACACCAAAATGCTCCCTACAAAATGAAGAGGATTTGAGATTCCTGAGTATTCCTGCTCCTGTTTTTGAAGAATGGCATTGGCTATTTTCCATTCTTCTGGGACATCGCCTGTGGTTAAACAAAGTACAACAATCTCCGTCAGTATCTCAGCAATGTTCTCCCTTGTCTCCCTCAGATTCTAGGTTAGATGCCACCAGGCCTTAAAATTTTTCAAGTCACTCAAACGACTCCTTCGCTAATGACGACACGCGCAATAATATCAACATTGGAAGTACGTTTGCTCGCTGAGCTGGAAGGTTCGTTTTCAGATGGTCCATCATCATACTAGGTAACTACTTCAGTGAACCTCTGAATGAAGCACTGGTAGTGTAGCCTGCTTTCTATTTATATGCTTCAGTTTCCTTGGGCTGGCAATGTCATTTCCTGTCATCACATCATTTCCTACAATGATATAATTTCTTGTTCCTTTCCTTATGGGATGTTGACAAATGGGATCCATGTCAACGTGTCTGTTGATAGAATTCCGATTGGAATGCATATTTTTGGAATTTTCGTGCCATTTTGCCATTCCTTTATGGCAGGCATGGTTGATCAGTGGTTAGCCCTTCTGCCTCAGAGCATCAGGGTCCCAGCCTCGGGCGACTATCTGTTGGAGTTTGCATACTCTCCCCGTGTCTGGGAAGACAGTTTGATGCATTTCTGCCCATTTCTCATCTGCTTGAATGTGTGATGGTCGCCATTTCCTCACTAAGACATTATTTTAACAAGTAGTAACTCACGGATGCATTCGGGTTCCTCTCAATATAAGTATTTTGATACAACTGCTTTACATTTTCATATTTTGCTGCAACTCAGTGAGTTTTGCAGAGCTAAAGATATTTACATGACGACCTCTTTGCACCTATTTTGTGTCAACTATCTGATCGGCCATAGACTCTGACACTGACACTTCAGATACATTATCTCTGCCATTTAATCTCTCTGGTTTCAACTGGTCATTCTGTGAACTTGCTATTACACAATCGGGGAAGCTTCCACGGTAAAAACTCCTGCATTGCTTCAGTTGTCTGAGTCTCCAGTGGCTTCACAAACACAGGTGGCACAGGTGAATCAGCAATATCTTTCAAAAAGACAAATTGTATTCCTGGAGCTGAGAATTTGTCCAGTACTCGTACGACAAATTCTGCACTCTTCTCTCACCTCTCCGCTTCACTTTACATAACTGAGAGCTTTTATCTCACCGTGAATTCCCAGTACCACTGATTTCGTTCACAGTCGCCCTTCAGAAATACTCATAAATTCATGCTTCAGCATCACAGACAGAGAGGATCCTGTGTCCCTTAATATTGTAACCTCTTCACCTGCTGTTCCTGGCCAATTTGAATAAACTTCACATTTGCAGGTATATTTTCTAAATAGATCCGTCACTTACTCCCTAATCAACTTTCGATCAGTTTGTACACGCTGATCCAACTTTTCAGCTTCCACTGTGCTTTCTGTTTCCTCTCCAACAAAACTCCCAGTCTTGTCCTGTTTTTTTTTCTCTCCCAAAACAATGTGATTTCATGTGGCCGACTTGATTACAATACAAACACCGAAGCTTTTTTACCTACTTTAACCACTCAAGAGTTTGTTCTTTAATTGTGGTGAGCTATCCTTCTGGTCTTCACCGAAATGTATCTTGGACTTTCGGCGTGATAATTTTTCTTTGCCCCAGTTTCTGTCCCTCATGGACTGAAATTGATTCTGGAAGCCACATCAGGTTTTATGGACCAGCTGATGATCATCAGCCACTTTAGCTGCTCACCTTGCTGTTTTGACTCTCTGAACCTCCACATGAGTACGCAATATGTCAGGCAGTGAACTTCTGAACTTCTCCAAACTAATTGTCTCTGGAAGAGCATCGTAACTTTGCTCTATTTTAATTGCTCTTCTCCACTTATCAAAATAAATTTGGTTGCTCCTTTCAAACGTAATGTAGGTTTGGCCAATAATCCCTTCATAAATTGCTGAAACAATGTCGACAGGTTTCTAGCACAAGGTCATATGCACTTGAGATAGTTTTTTTCACTTCTTCATACTCCCCCGATTCCTCCCCGATAGTGATGTGAATGCCTCATGAATCTAACTTCAACAACACCCACATGGTCTCTGGCCACTACATTGGTGTCGCTACTTTTTCAAATGAGATTTAGAAAATGGCTTCTGCATCCTTCTCATCAAATCTAGACAATATTTGAAAATACTTAGTTTCTCAACAGGTCTTTGGGGGTGGCACGCTGGCACTGGTGCCTCACTGCGCCAGAGACCCGGGTTCAATTGCCGCCTCAGGCGACTGTCTGTGTGGAGTTTGCACATTCTCCCCGTGTCTGCGTGAGTTTCCTCTGGGTGCTCCGGTTTCCACCTACAATCCAAAATTGTGCAGGTTAGGTGAATTGACCATGCTAGATTGCCTGCAATATTAGGTGAAGGGGTAAATGTAGGGCAATGGGTCTGGGTGGGTTGCGCTTCGGCGGGTCAGTGTGGACCTGTTGGGCCGGAGGGCCTGTTGCCACACTGTAAGGAATCTAATCTAAATAACAACAGGGGCTTGGTCATCTTTACGCTCTTCCTCACTAAGAATATCTTCAGTCTTCATCTCCTTCTTTTAAAGCTGCATTTCCTTTCGAAGTCTCATTTTCTGAAGATCAAACTCTCTTTCTTCCTCCTCTGCTAAAGCCATTCGTTCTTTTTCTTTCTATACCTGTTTTAATCGTAACTCAAACTAATTCATTTCTTCTTCAAACTTCATTTTTTTTCATTTTTTATTGAAGTTGCTTTCAAAAACTTTACATCCTGAGCTACTGCTGCAATCATCTAACCTTTCCTCACGTTAGGAGGCAACTTCAACTCCAACATATCTACTAAGTCTTGCAGCTCGGTCTCGTTTCGCCTTTCAGGAGGGAACGGTGGCTCAGTGGACCTGGGGACGATTCCAGCCACGGGAGACTGTCTGTGTGGAGTTTACGTATTCTCCCCATGTCTGCGCGGATTTCCCCTGCGTAGCCCAGTTTAATCCCCCAATCCAATGACATGCAGATTCGGTGAGTTGGTGATGCTAAATTCCTCGAAATATACGTTATTAGTCAGAATAAATGTAGGAGAATTTGTCTGGGTGGGTTACTCCCACGGAAATACATGCAGGGAGGTTATTTGCGTGAAACTGAGAAGTACGAAAGGGGTGATCAACTTATTAGGATTGTATTATAGACCCCCAATTGTCATAGGTAAATTGAGAAACAAACTTGCAAGGAGATCTCATCTATCTGTAAGAATAATAGGGTAGTTGGGGTAGGGGATTTTAACTTCCCAAACATCGACTGGGATTGCCATAGTGTTAAAGGTTGAGATGGAGAGGAAATTCTTCAGTGTGTACAAGACAATTTTCTGATTCAGTATGTGAATATACCTATTAGAGAAGGCGCAGAACTTGACCTACTCTTGGGAAATAAGGCAGGGCAGGTGACTCAGGTGTCGGTGGGGGAGCACTTTGGCAACAGCGACCATAATTTTATTCATTTTAAAATAGTGATGGAAAAGGATAGACCAGATCTAAAAGTTGAAGTCCTAAATTTAGAGAAAGGCCAATTTTGATGGTATTTGGCAAAAACTTTTGAAAGCTGTTTGCAAACAAATGTTCGCAGCTAACGGGATGGCTGGAAAATGGGAAGCCTTCAGAAATGTGATAACAAGAATCCAGAAAAAGTATATTCCTGTCAGGGTGAAAGGGAAGGCTGATGGATATAGGGGCTGATGGATGACTAAAGAAATTGAGGGTTTGGTTAAGAAATAGAAGGAAGCACATGTCAGGTATAGACAGGTTCGATCAAGTGAATTATTAGAAGAGTATGAAGCAAGTAGGAGTTGGACAAGGTTCCCCATGGGAGACTGATTTGCAAGGTTAGATCTCATTGGATACAGGGAGAACTAGCCATTTTGATACAGAACTGGCTCAAAGGTAGAAGACAGAAGGTGGTGGTAGAGGGTTGCTTTTCAAACTGGAGGCCTGTGACCAGTGGAGTGCCACAAGGATCGGTGCTGGGTCCTCTACTTTTTGTCATGTACATAAATGATTTGGATGGGAGAATAAGAGGTACAGTAAGTTTGCAGATGACACCAAAATTGGACAGCGAAAAGGGTTACAACAGAATCTGGACAACATGTGCTAATGGGCTGAGAAGGGGCAGATGGAGGTTAATTCAGATAAATGTGAGGTACTACATTTTGGAAAACCAAATCTTAGCAGGACTTACACACTTATTGGTAAGGTCCTAGGGACTGTTGCTGAACAAAGAGACCTTGGAGTGCAGGTTCATATTCCTTGAAAGTGGATTCGCAGGTAAATAGGATAGTGAAGAAGGCGTTTGGTATGCTTTCCTCTATTGGTCAGAGTATTGAGAATAGCAGTTGGGAGGTCATGTTGCAGCTGTACAGGACGTTTCAGTTAATTAGTTAAACATGAACCCTATCTGCATCTTCCTGAAGGAACAATTGACATGCAAATGTTTTGTTTTTTCTTACTTGATAGTCGGCTCAAGTACTTTTCCTACGATAGATGTTAAGTCACTGAGTTTATAATTACCGGGCTTTTGTCCGCATTCTTTTCAAAACAGTGGCACCACATTTGCTGTTTTCCAATCTGTCACAATTGCCACAGAGTCAGGCGTAGTTTGGTAAATTAACACGAACACTTTGGCTATTTCTTCTACCATCTCTTTTCGTACCTTGAGATGCATTCCATCTGGGCCAAGTGGCGTGTGTATATTTATACCCATTATCTTTCATACCACGACCTGTTAATTGAATTGAATCCAATTTGTGTAAATGTCATGTGTTATCAAGTACAAACTACATCATACATAGTGAAATGTGTACAACGTTGCCACAGACAGAGACATCTGACGTACAAAGTATCTAGGTACAAATAGCGTCATAGTCATAGATATGTACAGCACGGAAACAGATCCTTAGGTACTAGAATATTTAAGGCACAAAATAGGGAAAAAAAGAGAAAAACGGAGAGTTTTACATTACAATTCTTCACAACATAAATTAGGAAGATAAAGAATATTAGTATAAAGGAAACATTACAGTTCTTCTGTCGCCTGAAATCTCTTCACGCTGTTGGCTTTCCAGGCTTGGTCTCATTCTGCCTACACTGCCAGACTTGAAATCTATTAAGGCTGATTCCTCCAGTTCCCAGTCCACTGGCAAAACACTTAGAGTCCCCTCCCCGCAAGCTGCTCTGCTCCGACTCTACAACATCTGGCAGCCCTGTTCTGTTCTGGTCTAACGACCACTGGCTAACCCATTCGACCGTGGCTGACGACAACTTATGGTGCCGCTCCCTGTCAGCCCATGAACTACTGGATAATTCAATCATAACGTTCCATTGTAGATCCTCACCTACTGTACACTCTTTGTCATCCATGCCATCCACTATGAAATCGGCATAAAATCCCTCTTCAATGTTTTGATCATTTCCTTATATCCGGGTACCTATTGTCCTTTTCATCCGTGCAAGGACCAATGTTTATCTTTTCAATTTATATATGTTGAAGAAAACTACGAGAGGCAGACCTTGAGAATGAACCACTTTATGCATCATGGGGATACACACCGTCCTATCAGTGGCTTGGTAGGATTCCGAAGTACAGCATAAATTTACAAGACCACATAGAAAATAATACAAGGCTGAAACAAAGTTTGACCATTAATTACATAGTATCAGGATTGTATGACGAGATACTGAATCAGGGGTTAGGTTTCAAGGTCAGCATTGAAGATGCTACGCATGCCGCAATTAAACAGGATCTAAAATTATTACCTAACGTGCTGTTTGCAGAGATACACCGCAAAAGCAGGAGAGATATCCTTAATTCGAGGAACAGCCCATGAACAATATGTCGTGGAGAGAGAGAAACTAATTGAAAAACGGAGATGCCTTTGAACAATTAGGCTACACATACCAACAATACATCAGTAGTGACAGAGGATCTAAGCGAGATGCGATACAGCCTCTCGCAGCTATATACCAAATACTATTAATCGACTGGGTGAGGTGCACCTGCAGCAAAATGATACCTTATCCAGGATCGAATCCATAGCGCAGAAAATGGCTTTCACAGTATATTTGTAGAAACGTTTGCTTTCCGCTCTTGTATTCTGATCTGGTTTACTCTCATTTTCTATCGTACCTCTTTTTAAAAATAACGTATTCCTCGTGAATCGGTGGACATTTTCGGATTGGCTATTTTCCAGTTTCCCACGAATCTGTGCGAGGATGTAAACATTATCATTCGAGTTGATACCATTCTTTTAATCCTGTTATCTAAGGATGATCATTCCTTTACTTACAGTTCTTACACTTGAGCGGTGTATATGTATTTGTTTAACACTGTGGAACATTGCTTTGAACATCCTCCAATGTACCTTAGTTGTTTGATCATGTCGTTTTTGCTCCAACTTGACTTCGCCATCTCGTCTCTTATCTCAGTGTGATCCCATCTTTCTACGTAAAAGGCATTGGTATTTGATTGTCCCTTCTCGTCCTCCATTGTGTTGTAAATTCTATTGTACGATGATCGCAGATCACAGAAATGATGAAGGGCTTATGCCCGAAACGTCCACTGTCCTGGTCCCAGGATGCTGTCTGAACTGCTGCACTTTTTCCAGTGCAAAATGTTTCGAATCGGTACTATGATTGCACCATCCGAGAGGTCCCTCACTTTGAGAATATTAATTATCCATGTATCATTATGCAGAATAAGATGTTAGGAACCTTGTTTTCTTGAAGGTTTCATTGTATACTGTTTAAGGACACGATTACATGTATTCGGTGAACTCCTCCTCAGCTTCCATGACCGACTTGGTTCGACTAAGCAATATATCCATCAAAATCTCCATTATAATTGCCGCAATATATTTTACATCAATGCTTTATTTAATCCTTTATTGCATGTTCCCACCATGATGTTATTATTTAGTGTTATATGGACTCGCCTATCAGTGACTTTCCTCACTTAATATATATTATTTCCCTCCACACTGATTCAACCTCTTTCTTCACATAACCGACAGTGTGCAATTGATCGTTCCGAAATTCTATACGTTTCTCTTTGCCTGCAATTTCCTCAGGCATTATCTCCGTCACAGGAACTCAACACAGGGTATTCGTTGGCTACTTGTATGGCCTAAGGGGAATCCTGCTCTACTTGCCTCATCACATGCTTGCATACAACAGTGACCCACACCCCATAGTCTTGAACACTTTAACACCGAGAAATAACCACCACCATATACGCCCTATCCACATAATTCTATATCTAATAGATGCACCTCGGTGTCTTTCCACCTCCTTGAAGTTTCATAATTTGACGCTGATTTCCTGCATCCAAGAACTCCGACATGCTCCATGTGGAGCATACAGCGCCTCAGACGTTACAGGATTAAATTCCACCTAAAATTACTAATCTAAATTCAACAGTTTATCGATGTCATACTGCTGCCTGAGACCACCCTCATACTGTCACTTTCAAAAACACCATAAATTTTCCGTTATCTGCAAACTTTCTAATTACTCCTTCAGCCTGCATATCCAAATCATTATGTTATGTCACAAATAGCAAATGTATACCACTGATCACAAGCTTTCATGAACAAAACAGATATCCATCATCACCTTTTCCCTCCTACTTGCAAGAGAATTTAGATCCAGTTTTCCAACTTGCATTGGATCCCATGGGTTCTTATAGTTTGGTCCAACATTTCACGAATGACAATGATAAAGACATCATCAATGAATTTCGTCACCTGTTTTAAAAAAATATCATTTTAATTAGTTACACAGGATTTCCCTCCACCAAATCCATGCTGACTATCCTTATTTAATCACTGCCTTTCCAAACTAATTGATCAAATCTATTTGGCAATTGTCAGACTGAAGCTGAGGATCCATAGCAAGAACTATTTGTGGAGGCTTTCCTGGTGCTGCAGGTTGATATTGCCTCGATATCGTCCCAAAACAGACGGTCTGAGATTCACATGCATATCCTCGATCCTCATTTAATGCACACATTCCTCTCCATGTGGTCTCCTCTACATTAGAGACACCGAAGGCAACCTTGCAGAATGATGTTGGGAAACATCTCTGGTGTGTACAACCCAACCATTCCACCTTCTCGTGGCCAAATATTTCGAATTCCCCTCCCCCCGATTATATACCCATTCTGGATCCTCCACCTTCTCTGCAAAGGCCACCCAGAACTGAAGGAGGAACACCTAATCTTCTGTTTGATAGCCTTCACCCTCATAGCCTCAACTTTAAATTCAACAGTTTTCAAATCTTTTTTACTGACCCAACCCATCTCAAATCCAATCCTCGAACTCGGCACCACCTACTTGAACTGAGCTAACTTAACCTGCCCACCACCCATTCCAAATGTCCACTCCACCATTCCCACTGACCTAGCAGCATCACCTCATACGTCCATCCACCTATTGCGTTCCCAGCTACATTTCCTCCAGCCTCACCCCCTCCACCGTCAATATGTCGTACCCTTCTCCCCTCTTCACAGTTCTGATGAAAGAGACTGCAAGAAACATCGACATTCCTCCTCTTTGGATGATGCCTAAACTGTTGTGCTTTACCCAGCGACATATTTCATTGACTATTGTGTATTTGTTTGTGAAACATACAGCCAGAACACGATGTAAGGGACATATTGCAGAAAAGAGGTCACAAATGGTTTTCCTTACTTGTTTGTATCCAGATGGCCGGAAGCTGTGAGATATGGAGGTAAAGAAAGGAAACGGTCATGACGAGATTTACCTAATGGAAATACCTAGTGGAAGACGCATGACACGAAACGCAGGACAAAGTTTGCTGTTCTTGCGTGCACGATGGTTCTTTAAATGGTTAGAAATCAGAATGATATGATCCATTGCCATCGCTCCTTTTTTGCACAGCATCATCCGCTCTATCGGGAGTTTGTACAATATCTCTTCAACTCTGAAACAGTAATGTGGTTCATTCACTATGGATAATATTAATATTGGAACACAATCTTTTTGTTGGCCATTTTGGCAAATATAATTGGAATACGACAATGTCAAAGTCTAGCTGAAAATTTGTTGCTGGTTAAAGCACAGCAGGTCAGGCAGCATCCAAGGAACAGGAAATTCGACGTTTCGGGCCAGAGCCTGGAGGGCTTCCTGATGAAGGGCTCTGGCCCGAAATGTCGAATTTCCCGTTCCTTGGATGCTGCCTGACCTGCTGTGCTTTAACCAGCAACAAATTTTCAGCTCTGATCTCCAGCATCTGCAGACCTCACTTTTTACTCAATGTCAAAGTCGAGCCAAGTTTATATTGACATACACAAAGTGGAACAAAATGAAACAATGAGACTTGCTGACACTCACGTGCTACGATTCAAATGAATGATATAATATTGAAGCTATCAGTTTAGTTTTCTGAGACAAAGCACATCAGTGTAATCAGCTTGAATTCCACCATGAAATAAGTTCAGCCAGTTTACTGCTACTAGACGAATTATCTGCTTTTGCAACATCTTATTTTTCTTATCATTGAAGTTGGCAATTCATTAATGAAATGGACTTTATACACGTGCACAAGCATTGGTATTACGCAGATATCTTCGTTAAGTATATTATATGAATAATACCGCTCCCGGCCTGACATATGATCAAGCTGATCCCGAATCAGTAAAAGCACCATGCAGCAGTGATAGATATAACAAAGGCTAAACAGTGCAATATGGAACAAAAGTAGAAACTAACTGACAATAGTTATATAACTGAATAAGGGCAATTTTAGCTTCATTAAGCATTCTTTTATTAACACTTTCTACATGGAGTTTTTAAGAAAGTGCTCCATTTCACGTGGGATAGTGTGTGATGTGCCTATGAAGCGTTGATGCTGCAATATAAGCTGGAGTTCACGTTGAATTGTCTCTTTTCAACATTTTAAATACTTTTTCGAATGGCCTCAGTGGATATTTCAACCAACTCTGCAACTCAGCTCTGATTTTACTCTGTGTTCCTGCATAAATAAAAGGGTTTATGCAGGAACTCAGTAACTGAAGCATGTATCCGCATTGTTGAAGTATAAAGATGGGATCATTTGCATCTGAACCTGAGGAATATGTAACATTCGCTATTCGGACATGGAGGATGATTACAACAAATACCACATATAGCAGAATGAAACTGCCAGAGATGGCAAACAGTAAAACAATGGACTTCCTTCGCTTCTCCATCTCTGGGTCCCCCTGATTATCTCCATTCCTCTGGGACCGCAGCCTCCTGCGAGATGCATTGGCTGCAAGAATGTGTCTGACGGTGAAAGCATTGAGAAGCAAAATCAGAATGAATGGGAGACAAGGTGTTAAAATTGATCGAATCCAGTCGTAAGCAGCCCATGCCACAGATATATAGTATGTTGCCTTTACAGCACAGAACCAGGGTACATTGTTGATAATGTATACAGGTTCATACATAAAATATGTGGGGATATTTTTTCCACAAGACAGTGCTGACACAATTCCTATGACCCATGCTGCCATCTTCTCAGTGCAATATTTAATTTTCAGCTTCTGGCAACAAATGGCAACGAAACGATCAAAGGTGAAAGCCACGGTTAACCAGACAGAACTGTCAATGGCTGCAAAATTTACAGCTGCACGAAAACTGCAGAATGGAGTGATAGAGAGGAAGCTGAATGGGAAATAAATTCCAGCGATCCTATTTAATATCACAATCGTGACTAAAACCAGGAGATCAGTCGCCGCCATAGAAATTAGATAGTAAGTCATACACCCGGAGAGACCGCATCTTCTTCGCAATAGTATGATAATTATTGCCAAGTTAGCTGTAACAGAAATAAAGATCAAGACAAGGGTTTTACTGCTCTCACTCTCTTTGTTATACATGACATTATAATGTTTACGATGCTTAAAGACATTATCTGATTTGTGAAGCAATCCATTATTCGAGTGACAATTCATATGGCTTCTATACAATCCTTTGTGCAAAATATAAATGATTGTCAGTAACATAACAACATAATAAGTCTCATGAGTCTGAACTGAGAACAGTATGCTTGAAAAAAAATGCAAGACATAGAATTCAACATGACAGCATCACATTCGCATGAAAAGTGTCACACAACCAATGAAAACCAGAAGTTATGCAAACATAAGATAAAGGAAAAAAGATAGGATCCAGCAGCCAGCAAAGTGGCAGTTCATCTGATTTTTACTGCAACTTTACATTCCCGCATCTACCTATTTTCCTTTAATACTCTGCATCAACAGGCTGTTTACACAGGGAATCGCGAAGACTCGCAATGGTTTACAGGAAATAACAACCACTGCACATCTGTCATAGACACGCACTCTGACGTACTGTGACTCAATGGCCGTCACTGCTGCCTCACAGTACGAAGGTAACGCGTTCAATTTCTGCCAAATGCAACAGTCTGTGTGGAGTTTGTACATTCTCCTTGCGTCTGCACGGACACCTTCCAGGTACTCCAGTTTCATCATACAATCCAAAGATGTGCATACCAGGTGAACTGGTCATTCTAAATTGCCCATACTGTTTGGTGCCTTAGCCAAGGGACCGGATACAGGTGCGTTTCTCTTCAGAGGATCGGTGTGGAATTGTTTGGCCGAAGAGCCTGTTTCCATACAGTAGGGATACTAACCTCTCCGCTATTTTTTGAGTTATGACTCCTAATTACAGTTTTACCAATATGAAAGAAACTATATAATCATAGTTGAGTTCTTTGAACAGCCACCCAGACAAATCCACGCCGGATTCTACTTATTTTAATCATGTCACTGCTGACTTTACCAGCTGTCAATGATACGTGCCAGACTATCGACTGTTTCCAAACAGGTCAACCCATTTATTCCTCGAACTGCAAAATTCAGAAATAATCTTTCCGTGAGGTGATAACTTATACATTTCACGTAATCGTGCCAATAAACTGAAAATATCGATAGTTTTTATTGGGTCTTGAATATAGTATTAAATGGATAAAATATTATGTTCGTTAAATGCAAGGAAGATCGGCATTAATAGATGCAGTTTCTCCCTTTAAAGGGGGAAAAGGATGTTGGAAAGGGTGATAACTGTCACTGGAAAAATAGAGAATTGATACATCTCGGCAACGATTCATGCATGACAAAAATAAACACAATGGTCTACCTGAAACTCCGACAGCAGCAAAGGCTACGTACGAAATCGCAAACAGCAGACCTCTTAATACCTCATGCATTTCGAACAGATGTTCTGCAGCGATTCAGAAATGGAGTGGAAAATTCTCAATTTATGTGCGATGCATTACTCCTGAGATTTAATTACACGTCTGAATTTTGAAACATCTCGTAATTATTCAAAAAGAAAACAAAGTAGTGCAGCTGATAATTGGTTTAATCGTGATATTTTGGCCTTCTCTGAGGCAAAAAACAGAAACGTTCCTGTGATCCTCATTCCGTCTCATAGACTTCTTAAAAAATAGAATCCCGTACTCTGGAAGCTGGCCACACGGTGGCTCGGTGGCGAACACTGCTGTTTCCCAGTGCCAGCGACTTGGATTCAATTCCAGCCTCTGGTGACTGCCTTTATGGAGTTTGCACATTTTCCCTGCATGGGTTTCCTCTGATTACTCTGGCTTTGTCACAAAGTCCGAAGATGTGAATTTTAGGTGGATTAGCCATGCGAAATTGACTATTATGTTCAAGAAATTGTCGGCGAGTTGCATTTGTCAGTGTTAGATATATGTAAGTAGGGGAGTAGATCTGAGTAGGATACTTTTCGGAGTGTCAATGTGGACTTTGTTGGGCAAAATAGCCTGATTCCACACTGCAGGGATTCTGTGAAAGAAGTCTTTGAGACCGAATAAGGATCACAGTATTTTCTTTCGTAAAGAACAATGAGAAGTTTCAGTCTACGACTATAACAACTTTTCTAGGAGGTGCCCATTTTCCTGGTAACGCATTGCCAAATTCTCTGATAATGCAAAGTAAGATACGTATCCTTTGAACGCATCCATGTTATTAATTTAGCCTCATGTCAGTTTCAGGAAACTTCCCTTCATGCTACGTAAAATTTGTTTGACTAGTTACCCTCTTGCATCTTCAATTCAGGTAGATTCAATTACATCAGGACAATTTTATTCATTAGACAGAGATGTAGTTCTCCAAAAGTAACAAACGTTCACGCATCCAGTTCAGTAATTGTAAACTCAGCGTACACTTGAAAATGAGAACAGACAGAACTGTGCTGGACAGGAACAGTAAGATAATCCACGTTCAGATTTTACATGTGACATTCGCTTATTCATTCCATTTCGGCAAAATTGTGCTGACTAGTTTATGACCAAGTAGTAAGTCAAATTTCGCAAATAAACATGGATTACTCAGTGATAATATGGCTGTACAAGGGCAAAGTCTTGCCACAGAATTATGGCTGTGAATTTTAAGTAAGCGGCAAAAGTGCTTGATGGGTGGATCAGTAAACGTTGTCATGCTGTCGCTTAAATGTCCCAAATGTCTCTGACTCTGCTACCACCGCTAGCAGTGCATTCCATGCACTCATCACTCTCTGCATAAAGAATTTACATCTGACATCTCCCCTGTACGTTTCTCCAATCAGCTGAAAATTATGACCCCTAGTGACAGCTATTTCTACTCCAGGGAAAAGCATCTGGCTATTTACTCTATCCATGCCACTCGTTAGCTTGGAAATCTCGATCAAGTCACTTCTCTTCCTTCCTTTCAGTGCGAAAAGCCCGAGCTCGCTCAATACCTTTTCATAAGGCAAGCCTTCCAATCCAGACACCATCCTGGATTTGAGGAGTCGAGACATCTGGGGAGTAGCGACAACTCCGATAAATATAGACCAATGACCCTTACTTCTGTTGTGGGTAAAGGGTTGGAAAATATTATAAGATATATGATTTATAATTATTTTAAAGGAATAAGTTGATTAGCGATAGTCAACGCGTTTTTGTGAAGGGGAGGTCGTTTCTCAGAAACCTTACTGACTTCTTTGTGAAGGTGACCAAATATATGGATGAGGGTAAAGTGGCTGACTTGGTGTATATAAATTTCAGTTGGGCGTGCGATGAGGTTCCACTCAGTAGGCGACTGCACAAAATACGGAGGCTTGGGATTGATGGCGATTTAGCGGTCTGGAGCAGAAATTGGCGAGCTGAAAGAAGACAGTTTGTATTGGTTGATGGAACAATTAATCCTGGAGGGCAATTTCTCGTATTGTACCGCAAGAATCAGTTTTGGGTTTACTGTTCTTTGTTGTTTGTTGTTTTTATAAATGACCTGGATGAGGGCGTGGAATGATTGGTTAGTAAATTTGCGGATGGCACTAAGGTGGTAGAGTTGTGCATGGTGGTGAAGAATGTTGTAAGTTACAGAGGGACATTGAAAAGCTGCAGAGCTGGGATTAGATTTAGAAATTCAGTTTAATGCGGAAAAGTGTGAGGTGATTCGGTTTGGACGGAATAACAGGAGTGTACTGGACAATCACCTGAAATTTAACGCCGATGGTACGGTCGATGAGCACGGAGATCTCGCTGCCCATGTGCATAGATTCATGAAAGTTTACTTTGCTTGATAGGGTTGTTAAGATGACATACATTGAGTTCGCTTTGATTAGTAGAGGGATTGTGTTTCGGAACCTTGAGAGCAGGTTGCTGCTGTACAATACACTGGTGTGGCTGCGCTTGGAGTTTTGCTGACAGTTCTGATCATTGCACTACAGGAAAGGTGTGGAAGCGTTGGAAAGAGTTTATCGGGGACTTATGAGGATGTCGTCTGGGACAGAGGGATGGTCTTACTAGGAAAGGCTGAGGGACCTGAGACTGATTTTGTGAGAGAGAAAAAGGTTGAGAGGTGACTTAATTGTGGCATGCAAAATAATCAGAGTGTTCGATAGGGTGGACAGTGAGAGCCTTTTTACTCAGATGGTGATGTCAAGCACGAGGAGACATAGATTTAAATTGAGGGGTAATAGATATAGGGCAGATGTCAGAGGTAGTTTCTTTACTCAGAGTAGTAAAGGCGTGGAAGGCATTGACTGCAACAGTAGTCGACTCGCTAACTTTAAGAGCATTTAATGACCATTGGATAGACATATAGACGAAAATGGACTAGGGCAGGTTAAATGGGCTTCGGGGTTGGTTTCACAAAATGGAGCAATATCGGCAGCTGAAGGGCTTTTTGTGCGCTTTAATGTTCTATGTTCTATGAGCTGTCCTAGTAAATCGCCTCTCCACCCAATTCAAAAGCATCTACACTCTCTCTATAATGAGACGACCAGAATAGGACACAATGTACCAAGTGCGGTTTAACCAGGGTTTGATACAGCTGGAGAAAAACACCGTGACTCTTATACTAAGTCTTCCTATTATTGAAAGCTAACGCAAGATATGCCTTCTTCACAAGACTATCAACTTGGATGGCAAATTTGAGGGTTCCGTACACGTGGTCGCCAACATAACACTGTTTCTCCACACTGCCACGAATCATTCATTTAATACTATATTCAGCACTCAATACATCTTCCAAAATGAATCATTTCGCATTTGCCTGAGTTGAACTTCATCTGCCAATTCGCAGTCCAACTCTGCATTCTGTCAATGCTGGGTTGTCGTCTGCAACAAGCCCGACACTATCTACAGCACTAATGACATTTGTGTCGTCCGCAAAGTTACTAAACCACCTTCTTCATCACGTTATTTAAAAAAACACTAAAAAGAGCAGAGCCCTTTAAATAGATCCAAGTGGAACACCAATGGTCACCGAACTCAAGGCAGAATTGTTCCCATACACGATCACTCGCTGTCTATCACTCGCTGTCATCTTTTGACCAGCCAATTATGCATGCAGACAGCCAATCATTCCTGCATCCCATGCCTCCCCATCTTTCGCAGCAGTTCCTACATTTTATTCTTCCCAACCCTTCTTCAATAAGGGCACAAAATTCACTGCTGTCCAGTGTTCAAGCACCTCACCCGTAGCTAACAGTGAAGCAAATACATCTGCCACAACCCCTGCAATTTCTTCACTGCCCTCTTCTAGTGTTCTTGGATATATCAGCTCGAAACAAAGAGAGTTATTCAAATTCATTCATTCACACGACCAAGCACTCATCTGTTTTGATGTGCACTGTCCGCACAATATCAACACTAGCTTCCCAAAGTTCCCAAGGCTTCATGTCTTTCTCAAGGTAAAGACCGACGCGAAGTATTCATTGAGAACTTCGCCCTTCTCCTGCACTTCAAATGACGCATATCCACTTTGGGCCTTCTGAGGTTCTGCTGTCTCTCGAGTTATTCCTTTTCCTTTCATATATTTAAATAATCTCTTTAGATTAACCCTAATCATCTCAGCCAAATCTGCCTCTTCCTCCCTTTTCGTCCTCCTTTCTTTACTAAGTAAACTCCTGCATTCCCGATAAAACCTTCGGGGATACATCTCGTCCCATGTTTCCTTCTTTGTTCTCTTCAAAATCTCTTGAAATCCAAAGCTCCTTATTGCTGACAACGTTGTCTTTCACCCTCTCAGATAAACACAAATATTGTACTCTAGGTACCTCACTTTTAATTACTTCCCACGTGCCGAAGGTCCTTTTACGTGCGAGCATAATACTTGGAAAACTGCTGGAATCTCCTTTCTAATTCCTTCAAAACTTGTCTTGCCCAATTCTGATCTTGCGTCTGTCTACATCGCATTTGCTAAAGCATTGAATAAGGTCCCTCATGGCAAGCTGGTCGTGAAAATGAATTCCCATGGGATGCACAGTGAGATGATAAATTTGATTGCTTTGATCAAAGAAGAGAGATGATAAATTTGGAAGTTTTTTTTACTGGAGATGCCTGAACAATCGTGTACTGAAAGAATCAGCGCTTTGATGTTGTAAATGATTTGTAAGAAAATATTAGCTGTATAATCTGTAATTATGCAGACGCCAATAAAATTGGTGCAGTTGTCGAGAGTGGAGAAGATTGTCAAGCTATATAACAGACAGAGATCCCTAGAAAAGTCGGACATGGAAACGGCAGATTGAGTTTATTTCGAAGAAACGTGATTTCGTACATTTTGGGAGGTTAATTGGAAGTGGAAAGCACGCAGTGCAAGACGTGATGCTAAGGAACATTGCTGTATAGAGATGTGTTGAACTGCAGGTTCATAGTTCCCTGTGAATATCAAAGGAAGCGAATAAGATGTTAAGGAATGTGTGCAACATGTTTGTCTTCATTGATAGAGTATCAATTTTTGCGTTGTCATGTTCCAGCTGTATAACACCTTATTTCGGCTGTATTTGGCAACTGTGCTCATTTCTCCTCGCCATACTAGGGAACGTTTGGGGATGCATCTGACAGGGCCACAACAGATGTCCCAGAATGTTGCCTCGGTTAGACAAACAAAAGGAGAGATTGTGCAAACTGTTTTTTCTGTGTTTCGAAGGCTCGTGGTGACATGATAGAAATATTTTAAAATTCAAACAAATGTTTTGGTTGGCTGGTTGGAGCGATTTTCCCATAAGTAAAATGAAGAAAAATGTTATGTGACATATGTTTAAGATAAAAGCGAGAATGTTGATAGGAAATGTGTCAGTGTTTTTCATGGATGGAGACAGGTGCTTAGAACTCACTCTCAGAGAAGATACTGAAAGCAAATACAGGGGCCAATTTTAAGAAGCATTTAGCAACGCGCATGAACTGACTGACTGACAAAGGAGAGATGTGGACAATACGCAGGCAGATTGCATTAATTTATGACATCCTGGTTCGCACAGCCGTGGTGCTCTGGAGGGCCTGTTCCTTGTTCTATTGAGCTAGCACTATTTCTAATTGATACTTTTTTGTATAATGGTCTATCTCCCATTCAACATTGTTCCTTTCAGTGAGATCAGGCTCGGCTTTTCATTACTACTGTCAAAATGGAGTCGACAATCATCACCCAAGTGCATACTTCATTCTAAAGTCTCCACCAGGTGTCCTGAGTCTGTGACCTCCAGATCTGAACAACACTCTGCGGAACGTCATTAATGATTCCTTGTGTCAATCCCATTGAAAATGTTATGAGTTTGAGTGAAATCACTGCAGCTCACTTCAACTCCCATTTCTCGCAGAACAAAAGTAATGTACCAACAATGAACTTTGCAAACATTTACTGAACTCCTTCTGTGGCAATCCATCCTTTCCCAGGGAACGTGATGAGATATACACATAATACCTTTGATACGTTCTCAACATGTTCGTGTTTTTTTTTAAAATGCTATTGCTGCTGCTGCTCTGAAAACATATTCCTGTTGAGACCCATGTACCAGCTTCTTCCTTAACTGTTTGCTGTTCCTGCATCTTTCTTTTTTGGGAAAATTAATCAATCAGACCAGACCCTCGGCTTCTCTGCCATTACCGTCTCACCTCCCCCACCTCCCCCACCACTGCAATGCATTGCAAGTACTTAGCCACAAACATAGGTTTATTGAAATTATTTAAAATCGAGTTTAAGGTGCTTTGATCCAGAAGCGATTCTGTCTAGAATGAACACACTTTATTCAAACGATAATGTTAAAGTATAAGAAAAAAGTAAACCGCAATAACGTTCACACTGTTGAAATTCTTACAAATAAACAAGACGATACTTCATCATGAATCATCACGTGTTCCAATGGAGAAAAAGTTCTATAAAGACATCTGTAGCATGACAATTTATTAGAAAACAGGTATGATTCTCTCTGCAGCACAGAAGAAAAGAAATAAGATGCATCTTTTGGGTTTTAAGAGGAAGTCTAGCTACCTAAGCCCTCCCTCCAGTCGAGACCTGTAGCTTTTAGCTGTGTAGTAAGAGAAAGTTTCTCATGAAGTGCAAGCAATGCAAAAAGCCTTCAAAAGTCTGCATGGATCCTGACCTCGCAAATTCATGCCCCTTCTTTAAAATTTTAATGAAAACACACCGGAGATAACTGCAACCTGTTTAACAACTGTCTGCGTGAAGCAGATATTCTGGCACCAGTGTGGCAATGCAAATTTGCCAGAGAAACAGGGCACAGCACATCACGCTTAAAGACGCACTAATGTCTCATATCCCTTTAAAAAACACATACATCAACATACAAAGTTGGCTATATTTTCAAAGTCATTACTCCCACACAATAAATATTTTACATTATATAAATGTGTGTGTTCACGTGTGCGTGTATCTATCTAGAAATAACTCTGCACATCAATAGTCCGATAGTCAATAATACAAACAAACAGCCAATAATACAATTCATTTCGGTTTGCTTCTTCCACCTCGAACACTTCCATTTTCCTTCAACAGACTGAGATGAAGTATCGACAAACCTGCCTGCTATATAATTTTAAAAAATGAATAAAATAACTCACCTCAACAATCTGGTGTTTGCCATTAAATTTGTCTGAAGAACTTAGGGGGTTCTCATCAGTGCACACACTTGTTGAGTTATATAGAGTCATGAGGATGTACAGCATAGAAACAGACACTTCGGTCCAACCCGTCCGTGCTGACAAGATATGCCAATCCAATCTAGTCCCACCTGCCAGCACATGGCCCATATCCCTTCAAACCCTTCCTATTCATGTATGCATCCAAATTCTTTTTAAATGTTGCAATTGGAACCTCCATCACTTCCTCTGGTAGTTCAATCCATACACGTACCACCTCTTGTCATGACAGCACCAAACACAACGTTTCGTTTTCAATAATGGAATATTTCTTTTGATGAATATTCAACATTCTGGAATATATTCCAAAGGTCTGTCAATGCTACCGTTGTCTTCTTGAGAGTTTACACCACAGACATGACACCCACATCTTTCCAAACATTTAGCACCTCCACTGACTTTGAGCAATTGCTTTTTGCAAACTTTGGGCAGGTGGTCATCACAGCGTTTGGGAATCAAATGTCATCTGTCACTCTTCAGTACACTGAAATTTTCTGCATGTTTTCAACAAGTCAATCAGTTGAACAACAATGCGGCTAAAATTAGGAAGAATGATTCGTGAAAAAGATTTAGGTTCAGGAATTGCAGTAACTCTCTCTGCGTTGGTGGTATAGGAAGCTTACCAATTACTTTTATTTTCAAATTCCAAGGAATCATTTGTCCATGTTTAATGATACGAACTCGGATCATGACATTAGTTTTTGTGAATTCACACATTGGGTTATCACCAAGTTCGTCGGCTAAAGTTCATTCCATAGTTTTAATATATGCTCCAAAAGTTTCTTCCGTGTGTGAGGAAAATCACCAGATTTTCTATCTGCATTAGACAATTGTGTAACCCGAATTAACATTATTGTGTAATCTTTGAAATTTGGTTGGTGAACTCTTCATACCAAAACAGCATGACTTTAAATTTGGGAAGTCCATTTGGGTTCACGAACCCCGAAATTTCCTTCACTCTTTCCGATAAAGGTACATGCCATTATCATCTGAGAATGTCAGGTTAAATATGTAGATGCTTGTGCCATTTTCGCATTATATTTTTCCATTTGTGCAATTCGGTACTAATCAAATTTTGTAACTGCATTGACTTTTCGATAGTGCACATACAGTCATTCTTTTCCCATCTCGTTTTGGTAACATGCTGTCAGAGAGATACATCTGCTGAACCTCAGCTCAATTGTGTCGTCTCTGAGTATCCTGTTAATCTGTTTTGAGTTAATGCCACTTTGAGAGGGTTTGAACCAGGATGATGTTGCTTAATTAGAAGGGCATTGCCTATACCTACAATGTGCATAATCTGTCAAGTACTTGATTGCGTATTCCCACCATTATCTCCACATGATTGTAATTCGTCTTTTAGCTCATTTTCATTTTTCTCAGGAAGGTTTATTCCAGTTTCTGAAAACGTCCTCATTGTTCAAATTAAATTGAGGGAGGTCAACTTCAGAATCGACTGTACTTAGATCTTTAGGCTGAGTATTAACAAGTATCGCATTCTCCTTTTGCTATTCTTCCCTATCAAAATACTCTTTGAACATATTCAAATAACTCACCTTATGAGTCTTCCGTTTACTGATGTTCCCATCGAATAATTTGGTTAGGTCCTCTACATCCTGCTTTAAATTTTTTACCTCCCACGGGGAGCGATTAAAACATTTTATCTTCACTGATAATCTTCGAATTTTTGATCTTATGTTTGTTTGTTGTTTCATTGTACCTTGTAAAACTTTAAATACTATCTTGCCGACTCATCCGTTCAATTCAGTTTCTTCGTGAGATCAGAGACAAACTCCAAAAATGTAGGTTCTGTATGATGACTCACCAATTTTTCTTTAAGTAATTTAAGTAGCAATTTCACCTCATGGCCGAAAACTAATTTGAATGGACTGAATTAGGTAAATCGCTAAATTCAAAAACTACAAATGGAATTCTTTTATTGCAGTCCTCTGGATACGCTTGACTTTAGATAATACACATTTTCTTTAGAGGTTGATGTCACCCTGTTAATCTGTCCTGTGATTCTGAATAGGAAGCAATTGGTTGAAGTAGTATTAATCCTGAGTTAACTATAAATTTCTTGAATAACTTTAACTAAAATTAGACTGTTGATCGTATTGTTTTTCGGTGAATAGCCCGTATCTATTTAAAGAAAGTTACGTCCTCTGCCATCATTTTAGGTTTGAAAATGCATAATGTGGAATGACATCATAATCCAGTCAACACGTTCAAAACGACGAATAATTATTTATTCCTTCTTCTCGTTTTAGGGAAATTCCCTACGCAATTAATTAACAATCTTGTAAAAGGATCATGAAATGCTGGAATCAGTATTCAGGGTGTTGGTCATCCCACTAACTCAAATGTTTTCCTTACTTGACACAGGTAATGTCGGCGGCAAATTTATCGAACAGCTTTGTTCAGTTCATTCCAACAAAACTACACTGTTTTTTTTCAAGTTTGGCTTGTGCTTTCCTTACTCCCAAATGACCTATTACCGTTAAGTAATATGCTGAGAACAACATCTCCTTTCTGTAACCCACGGGAATACAACTTGTAGAATTTCTGCTCATTTTTTCATCCACCCGAATATGTAATGATTCCCATTGCCTCAAGGCTTCATTTTTATGATAATAAAATTCTGCGGTAAACTCAGAGTTTTCTTCTGTCTGCTTTTAGAATCAAATGCTTCATCTTGTGCTTCCACTGTCGTAGTTCAATTAGCTTCTCCATATAAAAATGTCCGCGTTAATCTCCACTTGTTCTTGTTTTTTTTCTTCTCAGCTGTTTGATCATACAGAGCTGCTGATAATTGAACGTTAGCTGTCTTGTGTTTTTTTTTAATTTCCCTTTCTATTTCAACATACGGTTTTGCAACTCTGCTGACAAGCAGTCAGGAACAGTTTCAGGGTATACCTCCTCTAACATCTCAGTTGTTCGTTTTTCCATTCGCTTTTCAATCACAACAAGCATCATTCCCACCTGTGATCAAGCAATGTTATTATCAGCGTTAAATTTTATATCTTGAACAGAGAATTTATTTCTCATTCTTTCAATTTCATCAGTAATTTTCATCTTATTTTCCTAACTTGCTTTATTCAACCGAAAACTTCCTCCCTCCACAACTCCTATATTACAACTTTTTTTTCTGGTAACATTTTTTTCTGAATTGCATCTCTCTTCATTTCTCACTGTCAAATACTGACTTGCTGACATATCACTGCTTTTTATAAAAACCCAATCCTCCTACCTCAAATGTTTAAAACAAACCCACACAGGTTATTTCTTCACAGAAGTCTGCCACTTTCTTCTGAAATACCATTTAACTAGGTTGCGATTCTGTTGCGTTATCTATGCTTTATTTGACCACCTACTTAATTATCTTGTTTTATCACATCTGCCTTCCCAGTCGTTTTCAAGTGGTTTTATTTATTACAGTGAAAATATCTGGTGTTGTTTATTTTCTCTTTCTCACTCATGGTTGTTTTGCTTAACTTTTAGCTAATTATCTTCGATATGATCACACTTGCCCTTACCAACTTAACGTGCCTATTTTCCATAATGTGTCACCCTCACCTATTGCAAATGATGCTCGAAGCCAAAATTTGATAAATTAACTGACTCATAATCAGCTGCCATTTGTGCTGTTGACATTGCAGTTACAAACTCTGTTCCTCCAGATGGGTGCTGATGACTTCAGGCAGTGAATTTTTTACTCCTCTAAAATAACAGCATCTCTCCGAGCTTCATATGTTAAAACAATGTTCAATACCTTTATCAAACAATCAAATTTACTTTAATTGTTCCATTCTAATTTTGTGCATGATTTATCAAGTTACTTCTTCAGATTCTCTAGACCGTAGTCTGTGAGCTTCAGGCACTAGTTCATGTAACGACATAATAACTTAGCTTGAATGAGCCTTGATCACATTAGCCATGTCATTTGTTTAGGCTCCTTACTAAATCGACCATTCTTGTTGAAGCTCGGCAACATTTGAATGTATTTAAACAGATCCCCACCAGGCCTTTGGCAACGATCGGTTCGATTTTCATCACTGGCCTCATCACTACACTGACCTGTTACTTTTAGCTGAGCCATTTTAAGGCGTATTTGCCTTTTCATGAAAGACAGTGAAACACGAATGAGAGAAGCATTGTGGGAGTCACAGCAAACATTCATCCCTTGGAAAAAGAAGCATCCTAAATGGAGTTCGATGCAGCCGTGCCTGACAAGAAAATTCAGAAAAAGCATAAAAGCAAAAGTCAAAGCATACCATGCAGTGAAGGACAGTGGGAAGGCAGTGGATTGGAAAGTCTGCAAAGACCAACACTGGATAAATATAAAAGGAATGCGGAGGGAGAAGTTTAAATTTATATGTAGGTTAGACAATAATATGAAAGAAATGGACTTTGAACGGCGGGGAAAAGACGCTATAGATTTGGTTTTGTGTTTCAAAAAATTGTGGAGGAACTGAACGACTTCTTTGCGTCAGTCTCCGCATTGGAAAATTAAAGTAACGTTCCAAAAATCCAAGAGGGCCGGTGGACAGAGGTGGGAATAGTGGCCATTATCAAGTTGCAGTTGCCAGAAACATTGAAAGGTCGAAAGGGGGCTAAACCTTCTGCCCAGCTGGTCTATACCACGGAGTCTTAACAAGATAGCTAAACAGCTAATGGAGGTTTAAGTGAACGTTTGGAGGAACCGGTCTTAGATTGGGGTGAAAAAGGTTAAAAACCAAACAACACCAGGTTATAGTCTAGCGGGTTTATTTGGTTTCACGAAGCTTTGAAGCACTGTTCCTTCATCAGGTGGCTGTGGAGACGGTGTTAATGGTAATGTTGCAGGAGTCACTGCATTCAGGGAGTTCCCAGGGAACTGCAAAATAGTTTATGCATACGTATGATTAAGAAGGGCATAAGGCAAAAGATGGTAAAATAAGGCCGTTTGGCACGAGCTTTGTCGTTGATAAGATTTTGGAGTCCAATGTGAAGGCCGAAATGTCTCAATATCTGGAAGTGCGTGGTAATTAGGGAACAGTCAGCACGTTTTCATTAAGGGAAGGTTATCCTTGAGAATTCTGCTAGAATTCATTGACGAGATAATGAGCAGGTTAGACAAAGGAGAGCTAATGGCTGTTATCTACACCAGCTTCCAGAAAGACTTTGACAATTTACCACACAGGAGGCTGTTGCATGAGACAACAGCACATGAGGTGACAGGCAATGCACTAACCTGGATAGATTATTGGCAGAAGGCAGAGAGTGGGACTGAAAGGATCCTTCTCAGTGTGGCAAACGCTGACTGGTGGGGTTCTGCAAGGGTCAATGTTGGGTACACGAGCTTTCATTACCTACATTAATGATTGCAATTAAGGAACTGTGGGCATTCTGGCTAAAGTTTCAGATGATGCAGAGATAGGTGGAGGGGCAGGTAGTTTTGAGAATCCAGGGAGTCTGGAGAAGGGTTTAGACAGGTTTGGAGTGGCAGATGGATGACATCATGGGAAATTTTGTGATCATGTACTTCGGTAGGAAGAATGAGGGCATCAACTAATTTCTAAATGGGCCACAATTCAGAAATCTGAGTGCAAACCACCTAATCCAGGATTCTCCTAAGGTACGAAAACAGACGTTGCAGGAAAAGCTCGTCAGTTCTGGCAGCATTCTGAAGATGAATCAGTGTTATCGTTTTGGGTCCGGTGACCCGTTCTCAAAACTGAAGGTAACAGGTTAAATGTCAGTTTATATGTAGACGGTAGTGTGCAGAAAGGGTGGAAGTAGTAAACGATACATCGGGACAGGACCCAAAGAGAAAGAAGAGCAGTGGGACTAACAAAGAGGTAGGTATCGATGCGGGTAGGGGAGTAAAAACCGTTAATGGAGACATTTCGTAGCTAACAAAACGTAGTTTACAATGGCAGACTATCTGGTTGCAAGTCCTGATGTATGGGTTAGGGGGCTATGTTCAGTCCCTATCATTATTAGAATTCATATTGAGTCTGTAGCACTGCAGTGCTCCCAAAAGTGATGCTGTTCTATCAGTTTGCACTGAGCTTCACTGGATCACTGCGACAGACTGAAGACAGAGATGCTGGTCAGGTAACAGCGAGTTGTGTTAATGTGGCAAGTTACTGGAACCCAGGGTGATTTTTCTTGCGGGCAGAACGTAGATTGTCTGCGAAGACGTCGCCTAGTTTGTGCTTTGATTTCCCAATGTGGAATGCAGTACATTAGATGGCTTGAAATGCAGGTGAAGTGCTCGTTTCACCTGGGCAGTAAACTTTGTCCGTTGGATGGATAGAAAGGAGGAGGTAAATTGGCTAGTGTTACCGCCCTCTGTGCTGAGAATGTTGGGCATGAAGGAAGAGTGAACCAACGTGTCCAAAAGGAACGGTCCCTGCAGTAGATGGGGAAAGGAGGGGTGTAGAACGTGTATCTAATGGTAGTATCTCACTGGAGGTCGTGGAAATGGAGGGTGATTGAGGATACCGATTGGATGGTAGTTACTTTCATGTCCCTGTTGTCGTAGGGAAGAGAATGGGTGAGGGCAGAAGTGTGGATAGTGGCTTCGATCCGGTTGAATGCCGATGTTGAACAAGTCTTCTTTTGAGGAAGAAACCCGACATTTGGGAGGCTCACTTGTCGAAAATGGCGTCATCGGAACGTATGTGATGGAGACAGAGGAACTGAGAGAATAACTGGAGCCTTTACAGAAAGAAAGGTGTTAGCACGTACACTCCAGGTAGCTGTTGGAGTCGGTTGTATATCAGTAGACAGTTACCTTCGAAATGGGAACAGAGATGGCGAGGAAGAGATGGCGAGGTGTCAGAGGTAGTCCGGTTGAAATTGAGGTATGGTGGAAATTAAATGTACTCCAGTTTATCAAACTCACTGCTCGCAATGTGGTCTCCTAGAGATTAGGAAAATGGAACAAATACTAAGTGACTGTTTCACAGAACACTGAGATTCTGCCCCAAAACACAGTCCTTGAGCTTCCAATAGCCTACCACTTCAATGCATGATCCTGTTCCCTGACCAACTTTACTGACTCAGCCCTGCTATAGTGTTCCAGAGAACATTGGCACAAGCTGGAAGACAAATACTTCATTTGTCTGCTCGGGACCTTGCAGCGCTCCAGTCTCAATATTGAATTCAATAATTTTAGAGTCTGAACTCTCCGATGTCCTTACTCCCTCCCCCAAACAACAGGCCTTAGTATCCTATATTCTGCCATTCCACACTACATGTCACTGTCAGTCTCCTTGGCAAGATCGTTATCTACTCCTTTGTCTGTCCAAATGCTATTCTCCCATCAGCCGTGGTGTTTTTTTTTTGCTTCTGATTTACAGTGAACGCAGTTCTTGCAGTTTCTCTGAAGGTAAGCTTGAAAGTTGAGTGGCTGGTTAGGAACGAAAATACATCGTTGGCATCTATTTCAAAATGACTCGATTATAAAAGCAGGGATGTCCTACTCGTGCTTTAAAAGGCACTGGCCCGACCACGTTCAGAATATTGTGAGCAATTTTGGGATTTATATGTCATGAACAATGTATTGGCAGCGATGTGTATCAAGATGAGGTTTACAAGAATGATCCCTGTAATGAAAGACTTAACATATGCGGAACATTTGACTACTCTAGGTTGAAGCTGATAGGATGAGCGTGGATCTAGATAAAATTTACAGAATACTGAAGCCTTGAATAGAGAAGATGGAGGGAGGATGTTCTTATGTGCGGGAGACACGAGTAACCGAGGCGTAGCCTGAGAGTAAAGAAAGACCGTTCAGATTGGATATGAGGAAAGCCTGGTTAATCAATTGAATTCATAGATACAGAAGGCCATGGAGTCCACGTCGTTCTTTTTTACAGTTAAGATAGAGGCTGGCAATTTCTTTTCTGTTAAGGGAATCAAAGATTATACGTACTTTGAATATGCGTAACAGATACTGTGCATGGAAGCGATCAGAGAAAATGCTTGTAACGTTTTCTAAAAAAAAACCCAAAGCTTTTAGAATGAAAATCAAACCTCACAGTTCGGGTACTTATTTTTCTAGGAGAACGTGAGGACTGCAGATCAGGATTACTTATGAAGGGCTCATGCCAGAAACGCCAATTCTCCTGCTCCCTTGCATGCTGCCTGACCTGCTGTGCTTTTCCTGCAACACATTTTCATCTCATTTTTTTTTCTAGTTTTGTTTAGTTTTTGCTGGGTACTCCAACAAGCTGCTGGAAAAAAGAGACTCAATATTTCAGCTAATGGTTCCTGGTTGATCCTCTCTGTGAACTCTCACTCCTGTAAGAATCTGTGTTTTATTTAACTTTTTTTTGCCAAAGCGTGTGTTGATCGGATTTTACAGAAATCAGATTTGTTGTTTGTTAAGTTGTAAGGTATATCATGTTGAGCGGCTTTGCAAATAATTGACATTCTTAATTTTGTTTTCATTTGCTTCCGTTTAGTTTGGACCACTGTAAATAAGTTATGTTCTGCTTAGAACTGAGCGGTTTGACGAACTGCAATATTCACCGTATGCCTATTTAAAACCACTAAAACTATTAGCATCCGGACTACATGCTTGAAAGATTTGGGGGTTCTGGCCTTATCCATCATAATAGCATCGATCGTAAAATTTTATAATTT